>NC_092336.1:440952500-441552500 GCF_046630445.1 Rutidosis leptorrhynchoides
AGATCGAAGGTTACTGAAGAAAATTCTTCCGTAATGATTTAGAATAATTAAAGAGCAAGATATTCGCTAGAGATTTCGTCAGGTACTGAATCGTCTGAATTCGTTAAATTCAGGTTTAATCCTGGTGATTTGTCCACATCCTCTATCATAGTGTTGCATAATCCACTTCCCAATATTAATTTTTTTTATTGAGTGTTTCCAACACTCTATTCTTTATCATCAATATTCCATCGGTTACGGTTGTTTACGGTTTTTGCTGCTTCATTCAGCTTTTTCAACCTTCCGAGTGTTAATTCGTAGACTAGGTGCTTTTCAGAGTTCCAAAATAGAAGATCATAATTCTTAGAGGTAAATGTTATATGTATACATATAACTGATAATGTAAACATGCTGCTAGATTTCAAAATACTGAATGTTATTTCCGGGTAATTGGTATGGTAATTCTCGTTATAAGGTGTGGATAAGGTTTTTAATGAACAGTTGGTTTTTTGGAGAAACTTAAATCAATGAATAATGAAACTGCTGGTAAGTTTACTGCTAATGTGGTGGAATATAAACGATTCTTCGGTAACGGTGACGAAAGGCAAACTTATATATCACAGTTATAATAGAGTTTATTCAAATGAAAAGTCGAAATTGATTTGCTGAAGTTGTGACAAAATTTACTACCTTGAAAAGGGATTGTAAAGTTATTTTGGGTAATAATAACACTAAAGGAATTAGTACAGGTACGTGTTAAACGTTTACTCGGGTTCCGAGTGTTTTTCAGGTGCAATACTATATGTATAAATCTTTCCTTCCGTAGATGAAGTGCGGTTTGTTCATCCTCTGATTGAGGTGTTTTCAGGAATCATGAAAGGTTTGAACGCAGATTGTAATCATCAAGATACAATTGAAGTTTAAGAAGAAATCAAGTGGCAAACTTGAAGAATTGTTTAGTTTCATATGTTATAATCAATATTTTAATTCATTTTAATTGTCCAATCTTGGTAGTCCACAGTTAGCAGTCCACAGTCACTAACTCAATAATTCATATATCGTTTATAATATTCGAATTAATTAATACGTATCGTGACCCGTGTACATGTCTCAGACTCGATCACAACTCAAATTATATATATTATTATAGAATCAACCTCAACCCTGTATAGCTAACTCGATCATTACTGCATATAGAGTGTCTATGGTTATTCCAAATAATATATATAGATGCGTCGATATGATATGTCAAAACCTTGTATACGTGTCCCGATATTTAAAGTGCGTAAAATAAATAACAGAAATTAAATGACGATAAATAAAATTGCGATAAATAAATTGCGATAATTAAATTGCGATAAATAAATTACGATAAAAAATGTAATCAGTTAGCTAGGAACAATTAGCGTGGATTCTTAACAAAAATTTTCTCATAGTTAATTTGTATGTTTCTCACAAATTTATTTTGTCCAATGTTTTCTTCATTATGCCACTTGTTGGATTCTGATAAATCAAAATCTAAATATGAAATTGAATGAAAATGGTTATTCTGTGGTGAACGAATACGTATATCGGTGGATGTAAGTAGGATAGTAAATGACTGTTGAATTAGATTTGAGGAATGTACAATGTAACTTATTAATGTGAAATCTAAATATTTCTCGGGTATTTCCTACCCGTTAAAATATTTTCACCATTAACAGTTTGTACAAAAGAACTTTTAATTATAATCTTTATGAAAATATACTTACATATATATTTTCTTCAGATGTAATCATGGATTTATAGATATCGATTGTTAAATCGTTGATGAAAAATGTGAATGATAACATATGTGAATTAATTATGATAGAAGCCCTTTTAAAGCTTCTTTTATTTTTCTCGGGTATTACCTACACGTTAAAAAAAATTCACACATCATAGTTAATATGAAAAGAATTTTGATTACGATCTCGAGATATACATAAATATATATACATATATCTTTTAATTGTGAACAGAAAGTAATGAATTAATATTTCATAATTCATCATTCCCGGTACTCTTCGATGTCTGTGGTGTTTACGGAGCTTGTGGTGATGGAAATGATGCTGGTGCTGGTGGTGTTGCTGTTGGTGTTGGTACTGCTTGTGGTACCTGCGTAGTAGATGCGAGCCTAGCTTCCAAATCGAACACCGTCACCTCCAAGGTTTCTATCTACGCTCGAGTCTATGAATTAGTTCTACCCATTCTTCCGTAAGGTTTGTCAATTCTTGATATTTAGTTTGAAGTCTTCTAACTTCTTCTAATAATCCTATCTGATTAGAATTCGGGAGTAGAGGACGAATACTATCTTTAATGACATTGAGTCGACCTTCGAGGTGGAAAATCCGTGCGAAAAGAGTGAAAACGGTATTGCGAACAGGTTCACCGATAAGCGGATCGAACACTTCGACGTTAGGTAGTAAGTTCAGTTCGTAATATGGAGTACCTTCTTCATTTCTCCATAGAGTAAGTATTTCGCGAACCCATCCCCACTTTCTAAAGAAGTCACGGTAGTTGATCGGTTGGTGCGCTCCCATTATGCTGTCTTCGGAATCAGAGGAACTTGGTCGATTCGTAGAGGCCATCTTATGCGATCCCAGAAAGATTTTTGGTATGAAAAGTTTAGTGACAGTAATTAATAGTTAGATGGTATTCTCAATGCATAATATGCATAGATATATATAGTACCAGGATCCCTTAAATTACAGAGAAATTTACGAGAGATAACAGGCAAAGTTTATCGTAATAGATACGTTAAGATATGAATTTGTCTATACACTATCTATGAAATTAAGGCAGTAGGACGTGTCTAGACTTAGGAATGATAAGCTGGTAATTTCCTACGGATGATAAGTAGATGATTTCTGACTAGAAATGATAAGCAAAACTTTTGACATGCAGACACGGTCGAAGTCCAGACTCATTAATGCATCCTAACAACTATCAGTTAGACACACTAATGCAAGACCTGGTTTGCTACGACCACCGCTCTGATACCAACTTTCATGACCCGTCCTAGTTAATCTGGACGAATACATTACATTTGGTTACATCGCGAGGTACTTGACCTCTATATGATACATTTTACAAACATTGCATTCGTTTTTAAAAGACAAACTTTCATTTCAACGAAAGTTGACGACATGCATACCATTTCATAATATATACAACTATAATTGACTTAGCATTAATCTTGATGAACTCGACAACTCGAATGCAACATCTTTTGAAATATGTCATGAATGACTCCAAGTAATATCTCTAATATGAGCAAATGCACAGCGGAAGATTTCTTTCATACCTGAGAATAAACATGCTTTTAAGTGTCAACCAAAAGGTTGGTGAGTTCATTAGTTTATCATAATCAATCATTTCCATAATTTTAATAGACCACAAGATTTCCTTTATTCAATAATCATACACTCGCAAGTGTTTAAAAATCATTCATATGGATTGAACACCTGGTAACCGACATTAACATAATGCATATAGAATATCCCCAAAACAGAAATCCATCTGTATTAATAACTCGAAGTACTAAAGTATACCATTTTCAAGTATGGGGGGAGTCAGGGCTCGTAGATCTACCTTTAGGATTCGCGTCAATTAGGGTGTCTGTTCCCTAATTCTTAGGCTACTAAGCTAAAAGGGGTGATATTCGATTCGATAATCCAACCATAGAATGTAGTTTTAAGTACTTGTGTCTATTTCGTCAAACATTTATAAAAGCAGCGCATGTATTCTCAGTCCCAAAAATATATATTGCAAAAGCATTTAAAAAGGGAGTAAATGAAACTCACCATACTGTATTTTGTAGTAAAAATACATAGAACGACATTGAACAAGTATTGGGTTGGCCTCGGATTCACGAACCTATATCATTTGTATATTCATTAATACATATAACCGTAATCGAGCAAATATTTATATTATTATTAGTGATGATTTCTATATTACTAACTTATATATTTTATCATATATTCAATTTGTATATTTTAAATAAAGTATTTATATATTTAAGTTATGGTTATTATATTTATTTTTTATATACATAATCTTTTGTTTACAAAATAATAGTTATAGTATTACTAGAGTAATATTAATAATAAAAATGATAATAATATAATACTTAATATTACTAATAAGATGATAATCTTAATAATTCTATTAATGATAATAATTATGATATTAATAATTATAACTGTAAAAATATTAATTTTGCTGTTAATGACAGTTTTAATAAAAGTAATAATTTTGAGAATTTTAAAATATAATGATACTTTAGTTTGATAACATAATGATAATAATAATAATAGTGTTGGTAATAATAAATTTTATCATAACATCGTATTAAATTTGTAATCTACATCTATAGTTACTATAATTTAAAGTTATAACAAATTTAATAACAATGAAATAATAATCATGTTTGTAACTATAATCATCATAAAGATTAGTAAAATGATAATCTTTCTCATGTTACTTATATTAGTAGTAATAATATTAATATCTAAAATTAACAATACTAGTAACAATAATAATAATATTTAGTAGTAATAATTATACTAATAATAATAAGTGTAAATTAATAATACTAATAATTATATTACTACTAATAATGATAATAATAAGCTTAATGATAATACAATTGATAATAATTATAACAATAATAATAATAATAACAATAATAATGATAATAATAATAATAATAATAGTAATAATAATAATAATAATTATTATTATAAGAAAAGAAAAAGTACCTTAACTAGCTTTCCTAAAAAGAATGCACTGAACCAGACTCGAACCCATGACCTTCCACTCACCAACACAATAGCCTAACTATCTGGACCAATTCGTTTTTCTGTGTTTATACCCATTCCCTATTCATATAACCCGTAAATCTGTTTCATCATCTTCTTCAATTCAATACTCGACCAGGAACCCAAATCAACTACTTAACGATTTAGTTTTAGGATATAACAACAATTCCTAAACACTTGTAATTGCTATTTCAATTTATCATTACTGTAAAGCAAGAAAAAAAATAAAATATCCCAAGAACAGCAATAGCTGTTAGCGACTATTTTCAAAAAAATAAATAAATCGATTTTTGATTTTTATTGTGTTATAGAAAATTTTTACAATACAAAAAAGACTCTAAATCATTCGTGTAAACTTTCTGTATCATTAATTTAGTGTATAACATCAAAACAAATGTGAATTTGTTGATGAACACATCGTTGACTTTTTGGTATTTAAAACTTTGACTCCAAAATTGAAACTCAATTTGATGAATTGAAACACGAATTTTTGCAGAAAGATCCTTTCGTATATTCCTAACAAAACTACGTTTTTAGATTTTAAAATACAAATCAAATTCGAGCCTTTTGAAAAATGAATGAAGAACAGAGAACAAAAAAAAAAATATATATAATTGTGTTCTTCGTTTCTGTTTAGGTCTTCTCCAATTTGATTTTCAGTGATATTTTACATTGTATAAAGGATACAAATAATGGTAAGTGATTGATATAGCTGATGTGAGTCGACAAAGTAAATCAGCCAAGTAGAAAAATACATAAAATATTAAATAAAAAAAAAACGAGAGCGACATGTAACAACTTTGAAATTCTGTGAATCTATTTGTCAATCAAGGAGACAATTTAGACAGGATGATAGTGATTTTAAACTGTATCAGTCTTTATTTGTATTTGTATGCGTGTATAACTGTATGTATATGCTTATATTTTAGTATACGTATTTACATAGATATATAATTGTAATCTGTGTATGTATATGTATTTAGCTGTATTGATACATCCATTTATATATCATTAATATATGTATATATATATAATTTATATATTTTGATAATTTAGCAAGTATAAATATATTTATGCTATTAATAATACTAATAATAATATTACTAATAATAATAATATTATTGTTATAAAGACTAGTAATAATAAATAATAAATAATAATATGATAATATTAATACTAATAAAAATTATGAATTTATTTACTAATAATGATAATAATAATATAAATGGTAATAGTAAACTTATTAGTGATACTAATAATACTAGTTATATTAATATTATTATTGATAATAATAACATTAATAATAATACACTTAAACATATCCAATTTCATAAGTATATGTATATATATATATATCTATATATATTTATATTTTATATTAGAAGTAATAATATTAAAAATATTAATTTTAACAACCATGAAAGTAATGAAAATAATATTACTATATCAATTATATTTAAAACTTATAATTTAATATAATACCATTTATTATTTATATAATATTATATTATATGATGACATTTACTGAATAGTTAATATTTATATATTTTATATATGTACTTAATAGTAATCATAGATTCACAATAACATATATATATATATATATATATATATATATATATATATATATATATATATATATATATATATATATATATATATATATATATATATATATATATATATAAATATATATAAATATATATATATATTAACAGTAACTTAATTATTCTAATTATTATTTTACATTTTAAATTCAAATTAGTTAAGGTATACTTTATTAAATCCAAATATTATCTATTCTTATATTTATATTTATATAATACATATACATATTTATTTATAAATAATTATTCGTGAATCGTCGGGAATAGTCAAAGGGTATTTGAATCTATGTAAACATTTCAAAATTTTAAGACTCGGCTCAATGGACTTTGCTTATCATGTCGGAATCATATAAGAATAAGGTTTCAAATTTGATCGAAAATTTCTGGGTCGTCACACATATCTCATTAAACTCAGTGATGTGTTCATATGGTTCCTCATTAGCCATACCTCGGTAGGTTGGCAAGATCGAAATGAGTTAAGGTCGGACCTCAAATCGTCGATTGTTTCCTCCTGCCGGTGCAGGATAAACAATGGGTGAGTGATCCTCAAAATCACCCGGTTGGTAGTAAGTATCTACTCCTCTCTGTCGTTCGGCCATCTCGTCTCGTTGATCAAAAACTTCCTCTTCAGTATCGGAATCTGATTTAGGAGAGTTTGGTGAAACAATCGGATGTGACTCTAACTGTGGTTGAGTTGATGTTGAAGACACTGTCGAGCCCTTTAAAATTCTTGTAGCTTTTCGATTAGCTTTTGCAGATTTCTCGATTTCCGGGTCTAATGTAGTGACCCGAACTTTTCCATGTTTATATATATTAATTGAGATTAATATTTACATGATTAAATGTTTCCAACATGTTAAGCAATCAAACTTGTTAAGACTTGATTAATTGAAATATGTTTCATATAGACAATTGACCACCCAAGTTGACCGGCGATTCACGAACGTTAAAACTTGTAAAAACGACATGACGATATATATATGGATATACATATGGTTAACATGAGATTATGATAAGTAAGTATCTCCATAAGTATATTAACAATGAGTTATATACATATAAACAAGACTACTAACTTAAGGATTTCAAAACGAGACATATATGTAACGATTATCGTTGTAACAACATTTAAATGTATATATATCATATTAAGATATATTAATATATCATAATATCATGATAATATAATAATTTAACATCTCATTAGATATAATAAACAATGGGTTAACAACATTAATTGAGATCGTTAACTTAAAGGTTTCAAAACAACACTTACATGTAACGACTAACGATGACTTAACGACTCAGTTAAAATGTATATACATGTAGTGTATTTAGATGTATTAAAATACTTTTGGAAGACTTCAAGACATATATCAAAACACTCATACTTAACGAAAATGGTTACAGTTACTTTCCCATTCTTTTCTTTCATCAAGAATTCTAGTCGTATTCTTACCCGTATTATACACAGCTTCAAAACGTACTTACTATGGGTATATACCAATAGGAACTAGCATGGGATTCCACTCTTGATTATGTCATGTATGACTAATCAATTTTAACTTCTACCATGAGCTAGTCAACTAACTAGAACTCCTTTTAACCCCACTCACCACTCACCAATTACCACTCATCATTCACTCCATTTCACTTCCAATTCTCTTTCTAATTCTCTCTCAACACACACACACACACTATTATGAACGTATTTTTCCAGTAGTTAATCATCATCTTCATCAAAAATCACTTCAAGAATCAAGCTATAATCATCATAGGAAGAACACTTCAAGAACACTTCAAAAATCCCTTCAAGTTTACTAATTTACTTCCAAGCTTTCTAATCCATTCCAAGTAATCATCTAAGATCAAGAAACCTTTGTTATATACAGTAGGTTATCTTTCTTATTCAAGGTAATATTCATATTCAAACTTTGATTCAATTTCTATAACTATAAAACTATCTTAATTCGAGTAAAATTCTTACTTGAACTTGTTTTTGTGTCATGATCCTACTTCAAGAACTTTCAAGCCATCCAAGATCCTTTGAAGCTAGATCATTTCTTGTCACTTCCAGTAGGTTTACCTACTAAACTTGAGGTAGTAATGATTGATAATGCTAAAAACGAACATATATTTCATAGCATTATTCCTCAAGAAAGACAAGCTTTTAGTTGCAATTGTTCTATTTACAAGTGATATTCGTTTAAATAATAAAAGGTGAAGACAAAAGACAGATTCGACGAATTGAAGACGCAAACGACCAAAAAGCTCAAAAGTACAAAAGACAATCAAAAAGGTTCCAATTATTGATAAGAAACGTCTCGAAATTACAAAAGTACAAGATTCAAAACACAAAGTACAAGATATTAAATTGTACGCGAGGACGTTCGAAAATCCGGAACCGGGACCAGAGTCAACTCTTAATGCTCGACGCAACGGACTAAAAATTACAAGTTAACTATGTATATAAATATAATATAATATATAATTAATTATATTAATTATATATATATTATATTTATATATAAAAAACCGTCGGCAGAGAAACTCCAAGGGTGTGAGCTGTAAATACTATCTCCGCGACTCGCGGAATTTGAAGAGGCTTTTGCCGCGAGTCGCGGAGCCCCAAATTTCGACTCTGGCTATAAAGCAACCCGAATTCTGATCAAAATTCATCATCTTTTTTTCTTCTTATCATACGATATATATATATATAATTTATATTTTAATTTTAATTATAATTCTAATAATAAGGGTATGTTAGCGAATGTTGTAAGGGTGTAAGTCGAAATTCTGTCCGTGTAACGCTACGCTATTTTTAATCATTGTAAGTTATGTTCAACCTTTTTATATTAATGTCTCGTAGCTAAGTTATTATTATGCTTATTTAAAACGAAGTAATCATGATGTTGGGCTAATTACTAAAATTGGGTAATTGGGCTTTGTACCATAATTGGGGTTTGGACAAAAGAACGACACTTGTGGAAATTAGACTATGGGCTATTAATGGGCTTTATATTTGTTTAACTAAATGAAAGTTTGTTAATGTTAATATAAAGATTTACAATTGGGCGTCCCTATAAATTACCATATACACTCGATCGGACACGATGGGCGGGGTATTTATATGTACGAATAATCGTTCATTTAACCGGACACGGAAATGGATTAATAGCCACTAGAATAATTAAAACAGGGGTGAAATTACATTCAAGGGTAATTGGTGTAATTGTTAACAAAGTAGTAAAACCTTGGTTTACACGCAGTCGATAACCTGGTGTATTCATTAAACAAAGTATTAAAACCTTGTTACAATTCGAATCCCCAATTAGTTGGAATATTTAACTTCGGGTATAATAATAATTTGATGAGGACACTCGCACTTTATATTTATGACTGATGGACTGTTATGGACAAAAACCAGACGGACTTATTAAATAATCCAGGACAAAGGACAATTAACCCATGGGCATAAAACTAAAATCAACACGTCAAACATCATGATTACAGAAGTTTAAATAAGCATAATTCTTTTATTTCATATTTAATTTCCTTTATTTTATATTTAATTGCACTTCTAATTATCGCACTTTTATTTATTGTTATTTAATCGCATTTTTAATTATCGTACTTTTTAATTATCGCAATTTTATTTTATCGCACTTTTATTATTCGCAATTTCATTATCGTTATTTACTTTACGCTTTAATTTAAGTCTTGTATTTATTTAATATTTTACATTAGGTTTTAACTGCGACTAAAGTCTTAAAATCGATAAACCGGTCATTAAACGGTAAAAACCTCCCTTTATAATAATAATATTACTTATATATATATTTGTATTTTTATAAAAGTAAACTAATATAGCGTTGAGCTTTGTTTAAAGATTTCCCTGTGGAACGAACCGGACTTACTAAAAACTATACTACTGTACGATTAGGTACACTGCCTATAAGTGTTGTAGCAAGGTTTAAGTATATCCATTCTATAAATAAATAAATATCTTGTGTAAAATTGTATCGTATTTAATAGTTTTTCCTAATAAAATATAAGCTATTTTATATACACCTCGCATAACATCAAGTATTTTTGGCGCCGCTGCCGGGGACATATCTTAAAAGCCGGAAGCGCAACGCTAATATAAAAAAAAAAGAATTTTATTTTACTTTTATTAAAAGTCGCTTTTGTAAAAATACGTTTTAATTATTTAAAAATATAAAAAGAAAAACAAAAATATAAGCATTTTTAAGATTTTGTTAAATATTTAAGTTTTATAAGTCTCTTTATTTTTATTTTAGTTTATAAAAATATAAGTTTTATTTTAAAATCTTTTATTTATTTAAAAAACAGAAAACATAAAATAAAAAAAAAATAAAGAAAACGCGTAAAAACTCAAACCTGTCAGCTGAAATTCTGAACCCCGCGACTCGCGGGGTTTTCTTCTTTAATTGCCGCGACTCGCGGAGACCATCTGACACGCGGACAGGAAGCCCTAAATCTGCATTAATTACGGGATATTATTAATTATAATTATTATTTAACCTAATTATGTATTATTATTATTATTAGTTTTATTTTTATTTTTACTTTTTATTTATATATTTTAGTATTAAATTAGTTTTAATTAAATTGTAAAATTAGTAGTTTTATTAAATAAATAATATAAAAATAATATTTTTATAAAAATTGTACTTTTTACAACTTTTTATATATTTTTATATTTTGTCCCTTTTTAATCGTTGTAGCGTAATATTTGTATTTTTTTAGCTCATATTTAATTTTAAACTTAGTTTTTGCTATAGTTATTTTTACTCCTAGATTTTTAGGCTTTGCCGTAGAATTCCTTAAGTGCTTTTTCTTTAGACTAAGATTTAGGTACTTTAGAATTTTGCGACGTTTTTTTTAAGTTTTAGTTTCTTTTTAAGTTATTTCCATTTGGGATTTAGTTTTTCCTGTAAGCTTTAATATTTTTAGACCTTTTACTATGTACCAATTATCATTCCAATTAGTAATTTCAATTTGCGATTATAATTTTAAGTTAGTTGTAGTAATAAGGTTAGGTTAGTTAAGTATTTTTAAGTTTTTATAAGTTTCTTTTATTTTTCCGTCACCTTTTATTTTTCAACCATTTTTCGTTTTTCGACCTTTTTCGACGAACTCGTTTTCTCTCTTATTTCTCACCATTCTAGTTTTTAGGACTTAGAATTTTTTTCTACTTCTTATCTAAATTTCTTAAAATTACGAAAATCTATTTTAAGTGGTTAAATTGATAGACATCAAAATTTTCTGGTTCGTAGTAATAGTTGGATTTGTACGTGGACCGGGTTATTGGAGCCAAACAGTCCTCAATTATATTGAGACCAAACGAATCCTGCCCCTCTGCTGCATCTTTTGGCTATTCGAAACGTGGGCAAAATCAGAAAAGTCTATTGATTGGATAACTTATTATAATTTTTCTTTCCTTTTAAAAACTAATAGGATATTCAGTGAATGCACCGAGCAAGACGTTCATCACCTTTTGTACGTTCACCACCTGTAACTCGATCAAGACATCGTTTAACAAATATAACCGCCGTTGATTTTTCTTTAGAATCGTCATCCAGTCGACCAAGTACTTCAGTTCAAATTTCCGATAATCCATTTTTTGAACCCAACCTCACAATTGAGAATCCAGAGAATATTCAGGAACGGTTCGTAGATCCTGAACCACTAAACTTTCCTCCGGAACCACCAATCATTCAAACAGAGATTGTTGAGGAACGAACCATTAAATCAGAATCATCTAGTGATACCGATTCAACAAATTCAATTATGGAGAATCTGGAACCTTTAAGTATGGAAGACCGAATGAGAGCTAAACGCACTGGCCAAGGTCACGCAATTACTCATCCAGACATTAATGCGTCAGATTATGAAATCAAAGGACAAATTCTACACATGGTGACTAATCAATGCCAATTTAGTGGTGCGCCGAAGGAAGATCCAAATGAACATCTACGTACCTTTAATAGGATCTGCACACTATTTAAAATCCGAGAAGTGGAGGATGAACAGATATATCTCATGTTATTTCCCTGGACTTTAAAGGGAGAAGCCAAAGATTGGTTGGAATCGTTACCTGAAGGGGCGATCGATACATGGGACGTTTTAGTTGACAAATTTCTTAAACAATTCTTTCCTGCATCTAAAGCAGTAAGACTTCAAGCAGAAATTGTTACGTTCACACAGAAGCCAAATGAAACTCTATATGAGGCGTGGACAAGATATGGAAAGTTATTAAGAGGATGTCCGCAACATGGTTTAGACACCTGTCAAATAGTACAAATATTCTACCGAGGATGCGACATCACTACAAGAAAAGACATAGATATAGCAGCTGGTGGTTCTATTATGAAGAAAACCGAAACTGATGCTTACAAAATTATTGATAACACTGCTTCCCACTCACATGAGTGGCACCAAGAAAAAGATATCATTAGATCATCTAAAGCAGCTAGAGCCGATTCTAGCCATGACTTAGATTCCATTTCCGCAAAGATAGATGCTTTCGAGAGACGAATGGAAAAGATGACTAAAGATATTCACTCAATACGAATTAGTTGTGAGCAGTGTGGAGGACCACATTTGACAAAAGATTGTCTAAGTATTGAATTAACAATGGAACAAAGAGAGAATATTTCATACATAAACCAAAGGCCTGGAAATAATTATCAGAATAATTATCAACCGCCAAGACCGATTTACAATCAAAACCAGAATTATAACCGAAATATTCCATACAACAACCAACAAGGTCCTAGCAATCAACAAGTATCCAATAATACTTACAATCAGCAAAGACCTAATTTTCAAAACAAACCACCACAACAAACCGATGATAAAAAGCCGAATTTAGAAGATATGATGACGAAGCTAGTTGAAACTCAAACGCAGTTTTTCACATCTCAGAAACAAACCAATGAACAAAATGCTCAAGCATTTAGGAATCAACAAGCTTCTATTCAAAATCTGGAACAAGAAGTAAGTAACCTAGCAAGGTTAATAGGTGAAAGAAAACCGGGAAGTCTACCTAGCGATACAAATGCTAACCCCCGGAATGAAACAGCTAAAGCCATTACCACAAGAAGTGGTACAACACTTAAACCACCTGAAATACCTGTAACTTCTGATGAAACCATTCCTACTCCACAAGAACCACAACCTGATCAAGATAAGGAAAAAGAACCGGTAGTTGAAAAGGTTAATGAAAATAACACAGTTAAGGATAAACCTTATGTTAAACCATACCAACCACCACTTCCTTACCCGAGTAAAATGAAGAAAGAAAAACTTGAAGCCGAGCAATCCAAATTCTTGGATATGTTTAAACAGATAAATGTAAATCTTCCTTTCATTGATGTAATTTCAGGAATGCCTAGATATGCTAAATTCTTGAAAGATCTAATCACGAATAGAAAGAAAATGGAAGAACTCTCGGCTGTTACTATGAATGCTAATTGTTCAGCAGTGCTGTTGAATAAGATACCAGAAAAACTATCTGATCCAGGAAGTTTCACAATTCCATGTTTTCTGGGTAGTCTTAGTTCAATAGAAGCATTGGCAGACTTAGGTGCTAGTATAAATCTAATGCCGTATTCACTATACGCTAAACTAGACCTTGGAGAATTGAAACCAACCAGAATAAGCATACAACTAGCCGATAGATCAATAAAATATCCTAGAGGGATAATGGAGAACATGCTAGTTAAAGTTGGTATTTTAGTATTCCCAGTAGATTTTGTTGTTTTGGACATGGAAGAAGATTCTCAAGTTCCTCTCATATTAGGAAGACCATTCTTAAACACGGCTAAAGCAATGATAGACGTGTTCGGTAAGAAATTGACCCTAAGTATAGAGGATGAGAGTGTTACCTTTTCAGTAGATAGAGCAATGCAACAGCCACAATCTGCAGATGATACATGTTATTATATTCAAACTATAGATGCACATGCAGAATTATTAGAAGAATTTCCAGAATTACAAGGAACAGGAGAATGTTCTTTAGGAGAAGGTAATGAACCAATTGATGAAGCTGAAATGTTAGCTACACTTATAGCTAATGGATATGAACCAACAACAGAAGAAATTCAAATGCTAAAAGAAGAAGACAGATATCGATATAAATCATCGATAGAAGAACCTCCGAAATTAGAGTTAAAGCCACTTCCAAACCATTTGGAATACGCTTATTTACATGGTGAATCTGAATTACCTGTAATAATATCGTCTTCTCTTACTGAAAATGAGAAATCACAACTCATTTCGGTGTTGAAAGCTCATAAACCAGCCATTGCATGGAAGATTCATGATATTAAAGGAATAAGTCCTTCGTATTGCACACATAAAATCCTTATGGAAGAAGGTCATAAAACGTATGTGCAACGCCAACGAAGACTAAATCCTAATATGCAATATGTAGTTAAGAAAGAGATTATTAAACTGCTAGATGCAGGTTTAATTTATCCAATCTCTGATAGTCCATGGGTAAGCCCAGTTCAATGCGTACCTAAGAAGGGTGGCATGACTGTCATTACAAATGAGAAAAATGAGCTTATTCCTACTAGGACTGTAACAGGATGGCGTGTATGTATTGATTATAGAAAATTAAATGACGCCACCAGAAAAGATCACTTTCCCTTACCTTTCATAGATCAAATGTTGGAAAGATTAGCCGGAAATAGTTACTATTGTTTTCTAGATGGATTTTCCGGATATTTTCAAATTCCAATAGCACCCGAAGATCAAGAGAAAACCACATTCACGTGCCCTTATGGTACTTTTGCTTACAAACGCATGCCATTTGGACTTTGTAACGCCCCTGCAACCTTTCAAAGGTGTATGATGGGGATTTTTCATGACATGATAGAAGAATGCATGGAAGTATTCATGGATGACTTTTCAGTCTTCGGTGATACATTTAAATCATGTCTAGTTAATCTGGAACGAATGCTAATTAGATGCGAAAAATCAAATCTAGTACTTAATTGGGAGAAATGCCATTTCATGGTTAAAGAAGGCATCGTTCTTGGACATAAAATTTCAAAAGAAGGAATTGAAGTGGATAGAGCTAAAGTAGATGTAATTGCTAAACTTCCACATCCCACCAATGTTAGAGGAGTTAGGAGTTTTCTAGGGCATGCCGGTTTTTACCGACGTTTCATAAAAGATTTTTCTAAAATTGCCACTCCTATGAATAAACTCCTAGAAAAGGATGCGCCATTCATCTTTCCAGATGAATGTATCAAATCTTTTAATATTCTTAAAGAAAAACTCACTAATGCACCGATCATGATAACACAAAATTGGAATCTACCATTTGAACTAATGTGCGATGCAAGTGATTTTGCAATGGGAGCCGTTTTAGGACAAAGGATTGAAAAAAGATTTCAACCTATATATTATGCTAGTAAGACATTACAAGGAGCACAAACGAACTATACAACTACTGAAAAAGAACTCCTTGCTATTGTCTTTGCTTTTGACAAATTTCGATCATATCTCGTTCTAGCAAAAACGGTGGTCTATACCGACCATTCTGCTCTTAGATACCTATTTTCAAAACAAGATGCTAAACCAAGATTAATTCGTTGGATCTTACTCTTACAAGAGTTTGATATTGAAATCCGAGATAAAAGAGGAGCAGAAAATCTCGCCGCTGATCATCTTTCTCGTCTTGAAAATCCCGAATTAGAAGTTCTGAATGAATCGGCCATACAAGACAACTTTCCTGATGAATATCTATTGAAGATAGATTATAAAGAAATCCCATGGTTTGCAGACTATGCAAACTACTTAGTTTGTGGATTCCTTGAAAAAGGATTATCGTACCAAAGACGAAAGAAATTCTTCAGTGATATAAAACACTATTTCTGGGAAGATCCACATCTGTTTAAAAGTTGTCCCGATGGAATAATACGCCGATGTGTATTTGGAGATGAAGCTAGTAAAATTTTAAACCATTGTCACACAGGACTAACAGGAGGGCATTATGGGCCTCAACTAACAGCAAGAAAAGTTTATGAAGCTGGATTCTATTGGCCAACAATTTACAAAGACGCACACCTTCTTTGCAAATCCTGTGATGCTTGTCAAAGGGCCGGAAAAATAAGTCAACGTGATGAAATGCCACAAAATGTCATCCAAGTATGTGAAGTATTTGACATTTGGGGTATTGACTTTATGGGTCCATTTCCAAAATCTCATAATAATTTATATATACTCGTAGCCATTGATTATGTATCTAAATGGGCGGAAGCACAAGCTCTCCCAACTAACGATGCACGAGTTGTAGTCAACTTTTTAAAACGTCTTTTTGCAAGGTTTGGAACACCGAAAGCTTTAATAAGTGATCGGGGTACTCATTTCTGTAATAATCAACTTGAGAAAGTTCTTAAAAGATATGGAGTAACTCATAAAATCTCCACCGCATATCATCCACAAACAAGTGGACAAGTTGAAAACACCAACCGAGCTTTAAAACGTATTCTAGAGAAAACCGTAGGATCAAATCCAAAGGAATGGTCCATTAAATTGGAGGATGCACTCTGGGCTTTTAGAACAGCCTACAAAACTCCAATTGGAACCACACCTTTTAGACTTGTTTATGGAAAAGCATGTCATCTTCCAGTAGAAATTGAACACAAAGCATTTTGGGCTTTGAAGACATGTAATCTTGATTTACATGAAGCCGGACGTCTACGATTAAGTCAAATAAACGAATTAGAAGAATTAAGACATGAAGCATACGAAAATTCGTTAATCTATAAAGAAAGAACAAAGAAATGGCATGATAAAAGAATCAGAAGTTCAAAAGAATTTAAAGAAGGAGACAGAGTTCTTCTTTTCAATTCACGATTCAAGCTATTTCCTGGAAAATTGAAATCAAGATGGTCTGGACCATTCATAGTCAAAAGAGTTTTCCCATACGGAACGATAGAATTAATAAATTCAAATGGGATTGAATTTAAAGTTAATGGTCACAGAGTTAAACATTACATACATGGTCCAATGGAAGTCGACAACGAAGTTAATCACAATTTCGACACCACAGCTAACTAAGTGTGGGGAGAATCAAGTCTTTAAAAGGATAATATATATTTATGTTAGAGTTAGATTGTCTGTTTTCGTATAGTTCTCGAAAATGGAACACGTATGGTCTTTCCCTAGCAGACCCTAAAGAACTAGTCTTCTCCCCCCATTCTGAATTTTTAATTTTTTTTAGGTTTTTACGAAATGAAGACTGCCTGTGAACTAAACCATGGTCTAATGCTACACGCTTTGATCACTAAACGTAATAATGACATACTACCGAGCGAACTAGTATCAGTAATCAGAGAAAGAATGGACGGAGTTAGAAAAGGATCCAGATGCGAAGATAATAAGTTACAATTTGGTAAAGGAAAATCAAAATCCGCAGCGAAAAGAAGAGCACGACACCTAGAACGATGTCACAAATGCGGAAAATGGTCACGTGGAGGTAAATGTTCAAATAATCAAACCTATTCAAATACCGAATTTGTTACTTTATGCAGAGACGGACCGTTCATATGTTTAGAAGAAAAGACACTGAATGCTCGAGGTTACGCCTATGGAGCCATGAAAAACCAATTAAACCGACTATCTTATGAATGGGATAGATCATATAACTAAGAAATCTATTTCACAGGTATGTCTGTACAGTTTTTAGTTTTTATTTTTATTTTTAACCTTTTGATAATAAACGCTAATTTGTTCGCTAAAAAGTATTAAATTGGTATTAAATAAAATTAGGTTTGGCGACCGAAATTATTGATATCATTCAAAAATTTATTACATCACTGCGAAATTTAACGTTTATTCTTAAGGTATAAATATCTTTAATCAATCAACCCAAAATATTTCAAAAATTCGTCATGAGTTAAATTAGGTCTTGGAACCGAAATTACTTTACCGAAAAGAGGGGCGCATATTTTTGATAATATTTGATTGATTAAAGTGGGATAAAAAGACAAAAAGATTTTTAATTTTATTTTTACCATATTTTTAAAATTAATATTTAAATCTTAAATTAATATTGTAAACTTTGTAAAAACAATATATTTAAAATTGTAAATATTTGAAAAATTAATATAAGTTTGATATGAATTTATAAATTTTTAAATTAAGTTTGGTGTGAATTTTTAATTTTTAAAATATAAATTTTTAATTTTATGCATTTCAAATTTTAAGTTTGGTGTGAATTTTTAATATAAATTTTAAATTTTATATTTAAGTTGTGTGAATTTAAAAACAAAAATTTACTTTATCTCATTAAGTTAAGAATATGATTTTTAAAATTCGTCGTAAGTTGAAGACTAGGTCTTTGAACCGAAATTGCTTTACCCGAGGGAGGGACGAGAACTTTTATTATCATTATTTTTAATCTTATTGAATTAAAGTATGCCAAAAACATTGAAAAAAACCCAAAAATCTTAGCTTTTAAAACAATCGCTGCAAAAAGACAAATTTTAAAATTTTGTCGAAGGACGGACTAGGACATCGATCCGAAACGACCTCGTCCTAAATAACAAGGGAAACAAAATTTTAAAATTAATTACTTAATTGTTTTAATAAGTTAATGATTATAAAAAAAAAAAAAAAAGAGCAAACTCCGCGACTCGCGGAGTTTGAAGTGAAAAACCTCCGCGACTCGCGGAGGGACCAAAAATCAGAAAAAAAATAAAAGAGCTGCACGATCAGTCACTCCCCCACACACAAAAACACCCAAAAACACTGCGAAAAGAACCCGAAAAACACCCCCAAAAATCCCAATTTTTAACCGTTAATCACCAAATTTTTTGCTAAAATCATGTTGAGAAGGATGCTATCTAAGAATTACTCAAGAAAAACGGTAAATTTCTACACCTAAACACCATTTAATTCGAAATTAGGTGTTCTTGAGCTATTTTTTCCCCAATTTGATTTTGATGCTTTTTAGTGTAATTAGACTTAAATTGTTTATGTATTATGCTTGTATAACCTAGATTGATGCTGTTTAACATGATTAGAAGCCTTAAACTTCAAATTTTGAATAATCTAGGGTTTGTGTTCTTGAGCAAA
The DNA here is from genome assembly GCF_046630445.1 of Rutidosis leptorrhynchoides. Taxonomy (NCBI): domain Eukaryota; kingdom Viridiplantae; phylum Streptophyta; class Magnoliopsida; order Asterales; family Asteraceae; genus Rutidosis; species Rutidosis leptorrhynchoides. The sequence goes on from NC_092336.1 coordinate 440,972,050, forward strand.
TTTGGGGCTTTTTGATATAAACAGGTTATGGCCGATTTTTGTCATGAATTGTTGCTAAATTGAGTAGTGTAACATGTCTAGGTAGTTAAATGATCCAAACTTTGAGCCTAAACATGATTTTGAGAATTAAAGTGGACTTTTTCAAGTCTAAAATTCATGAACTTGATTTTTGAAAGATAATGCCATTTGAGACTTGTTTGATTGTTAGTAATGATTATTTTGACATGTTATTTGAGTTGAATGCTTATGAACTTGGCGAAAATTTTCGTATATGCTTATTTGAAAAAGTGTAGATTTGATAAAAATGTGAAAATAAGCTTAAGTTTGATATAAATTGATAATGTCATTGTAATTATTTTGATTGATGATTTTGCTGACACTAATGCATATTTGGATGCACAAAATTTGTGTTTGATGTGTTTTGCAGAATGAAAGGGGTGAATCTTCATCCCAAGCCCGCAATGCTCCTGCCGAGAATTTGGAACAACAGGAGGTAGATAACTACTACAAGCAGGATGTACCTCATCCAGTCATGACCTTTTCCGATATGCATTTGGAAGAGTTGCACCCGAACCTGAGATTTGACAGACTTTGGATAGATTATCCAAAATATCAACGGGGTTTGCATACTCTTCATTCCAAGGTTGTTGAGGTACCGAGGGTCATAGAATGGGGACTCTTAGAAGCTGTAGAATTGGCCGGGCCAATTAGGGAATTACTTGTACAGAGGTATGGTAATTCTTCTTTTAATGACTGGATATGTTTATTCACCATACGCAGACCTGTATATAAAGTATGGTGTGAAGAGTTGTTATGTAGTATAGAGTTGAATGATCGGGTAGGTAGTTTAACCGATCGTTCTTTTATTAGATTTTTGTTAGGCGGTTCGATGCGCCACATGTCTTTACTGGACATGGCTCAGGCTTTACGTATATATACGCCTGAGGAGTTAGCGTCTGCCGATTGTAGAGGATTGATACTAAACGGTAGAAAAATAGATGAGAATTTTGATACACACGGTGTGTGGAGTCAAATGACAAGCCATCACCGTTTCAAAGGGGGAAACTACTCTTATTTGGATATAGATAGAGCCGAATTAAGAGTGATACATAGGTTTTTAGCTAATTCGATTACACAAAGGGGTAAGAACAAAGAAAAAGTAAATGAACAAGATTTGTTTTACCATATGTGTATTCGAGACCCACAGAGCGCTGTAAGTATACCATATTGTGTGGGTTATTATTTATCAGCTATGGTTCGGGGGATGCGACCACATAGCATAATAGGAGGTGGTATTTTTATTACTTTGATTGGTGAATATCTCGGTGTGGATATAAGTCGGGGGGGATTATTACTAGAAGAGCCGGAACCCCGCGATACTATAGGTTTAAATGTATACCATGGTGCGAAAGTTTTGAAGAGGCGAAATAACGCCGCAGTACGATACCATGGTAGACATCCACAGGTGGAGAGAAACCAGGAACAAGGTAATGTAGGAGGGGGGAATGAGATGCAAGAAATGCATAGGTTTATAGCTTCTCAGGAATACGAAAATGCTAGACAGAGAGCATTTGAAGATTGGCAAGTTCATCAGAACCAGATCATAGCGCATTGCCAACATATAGGTAGAAACTATATTCCTACACCGAAACCCGTCTTCCCTCCTTGGTCGATAGAGATGCAGCCACCATATCCTACGTATGACCCTGCCGAAGCATTCTATAGCACTTATGGTTATGCCTGGAACCCCTATTGGTACCAATATCATCCTTAGTTTACTTATTATTTTTTTTATTTTGTAATTTGTAATTATTGATACATTTAATATTTTTGTTAATATTGTAATCATTTTTATAATTATCTAACTTTTATTCTTAGATTTTAATAATTTTTGAACGTGGGGTAATATACCAAACTTCAAAAATATGTATATATGTTTGCAGTTTATCTTATGTACATAACAGGGTAAAACAACGCATTTTCAAAGACTGGCATTAAGTTCAGCAAAAGCAAGTAATTTTGACGACAAGATGCAAAATATATGTGAAATAACAACAAGACGGAATGAACAAATGATGTGCACCATTTATCATTCAGCAAACAAACGCCAATATATTTGGAAACTTTGGTAAAATTTAATCATTTTCACACAAATCACCTTCAATAATTTAAATTGTTACTGATTTCTTGCAAATGAGGGCATTGCAAGATCTTAAGTGTGGGAAGGGGTTAAATTCTTTCGGATTTTAAAATTTTTATATTAAACACTTGGTTACCATTAAAAATACTAGTAAAGCAGTAGTTGTATTAGAATCTAGTGCTCTCTGATAAAAAAGAACAGCCCTAGTCTTATATACTGACTACCCAATTCTAGTAAAATTTTTCAAAATTTTCAATTAAATGAATTCAAAATCATGTTTATACATATTTATGAACGATAAAACTAGGTTTTAACACCGAAATTATTGTTACCTCGGAAAGGACATAAATTGAGAAACAAACTAAAATGTTAAAATTCATTTAAAATGGAATAGAGGACGATAAAAAGGAAAATAAAAGCCAAGTGTGGGAAAATTTACCAAGTTATCTTAAACATATGTCACATATATCTGTAACAAATAACTGAAAATACTTTTGTTTTGGACTAAACTAAACTGTTTTACCCGATGAAAGAAAAGAAGAGATGGATCTACACGATGAATCAATTCCATCATTAAAAGGAAGTAAAGTCTTCCGAAAAAGACACGCGCTTCTTGATTTAGGTCATGAAGTTGTCGTCCAGACCAGCTGTAGGTTGACGAAAAATCTAGAAAAGTCATCACTAAAATCAGCAGGAAATCCACGGACCTCAGCATTAAACAGGGTCGCCATGTGGTCAGATTTATCCTAACCATGAGAAGGATTTATCTCGTATAATGGGGGGGCACCATGCAAATTAGCTGGATAAGACTAATGAATCAGATCCCTAGAAAGGATAATCTCCTTAAAGATTAAAAATCAGCTTTTAAGACTGATATTACTCAATCCTAGAGATTGACCTTAAAGATTGAGAATTCAAACTCATGGAATTCAATGATATCTAAACTCGAGCTTAAACGAGAAAATATTTTGATCAAAATTACAAACCGATTTGTTTTCTGAAAACCCTATTTTCAATGCGTTCATTACCATTGAACGTAAAATCCTAGGAATTCACCTGGAATTCATTAGGTCACCTGAACTAAATCGGGTGTCAACCGTAAGAACGGTGGTTGCATAACATGGTCAAAGACAGGACCTTGTGCCAGACCGAAAAATTATAAGGGTGAGCTTTACTATAGTAATTGCGTCCGACACGTTATAGACCATAATTAAAAGCATGTCACGGGACATTGCCTTAACAGTTGCTTGTTCAACGCTTTCCTTTACAACCGGACGGTAGTTTGCCGAAAGGTAATATACGGAACAAGTAAACTGGACGTGTTGCTTTCCAAATACAAGGTTAGCAAGTGGGTGACACAAAACCGCAAGTCTTGAGCAAAAATTTTCAAATCTAAAACCCACCAAACCCACAAAAATATTTTGCAAACACCGGTAAAGGGTTATTCCGGAAAACTTATCTAGGGTAAAAACTAGATTTCAAAAGATCAAATGTTTTCATAAAGATCCAATTTCCTTAATGGATCTAAATTTTTATAGTCATGTGGGACTGTAAACCATATCGTTACTACCATTGTTTATACCGCCGTATAGAAATCACTGATGTACAAAGTGTGAAGAATAAAGAAGTGATTCTAGTATTTCAAGACGATATTGCTTGAGGACAAGCAACGCTCAAGTGTGGGAATATTTGATAATGCTAAAAACGAACATATATTTCATAGCATTATTCCTCAAGAAAGACAAGCTTTTAGTTGCAATTGTTCTATTTACAAGTGATATTCGTTTAAATAATAAAAGGTGAAGACAAAAGACAGATTCGACGAATTGAAGACGCAAACGACCAAAAAGCTCAAAAGTACAAAAGACAATCAAAAAGGTTCCAATTATTGATAAGAAACGTCTCAAAATTACAAAAGTACAAGATTCAAAACACAAAGTACAAGATATTAAATTGTACGCGAGGACGTTCGAAAATCCGGAACCGGGACCAGAGTCAACTCTTAACGCTCGACGCAACGGACTAAAAATTACAAGTTAACTATGTATATAAATATAATATAATATATAATTAATTATATAAATTATATATATATATTATATTTATATATAAAAAACCGTCGGCAGAGAAACTCCAAGGGTGTGAGCTGTAAATACTATCTCCGCGACTCGCGGAATTTGAAGAGGCTTTTGCCGCGAGTCGCGGAGCCCCAAATTTCGACTCTGGCTATAAAGCAACCCGAATTCTGATCAAAATTCATCATCTTTTTTTCTTCTTATCATACGATATATATATATATATATATAATTTATATTTTAATTTTAATTATAATTCTAATAATAAGGGTATGTTAGCGAATGTTGTAAGGGTGTAAGTCGAAATTCTGTCCGTGTAACGCTACGCTATTTTTAATCATTGTAAGTTATGTTCAACCTTTTTATATTAATGTCTCGTAGCTAAGTTATTATTATGCTTATTTAAAACGAAGTAATCATGATGTTGGGCTAATTACTAAAATTGGGTAATTGGGCTTTGTACCATAATTGGGGTTTGGACAAAAGAACGACACTTGTGGAAATTAGACTATGGGCTATTAATGGGCTTTATATTTGTTTAACTAAATGAAAGTTTGTTAATGTTAATATAAAGATTTACAATTGGGCGTCCCTATAAATTACCATATACACTCGATCGGACACGATGGGCGGTGTATTTATATGTACGAATAATCGATCATTTAACCGGACACGGAAATGGATTAATAGCCACTAGAATAATTAAAACAGGGGTGAAATTACATTCAAGGGTAATTGGTGTAATTGTTAACAAAGTAGTAAAACCTTGGTTTACACGCAGTCGATAACCTGGTGTATTCATTAAACAAAGTATTAAAACCTTGTTACAATTCGAATCCCCAATTAGTTGGAATATTTAACTTCGGGTATAATAATAATTTGATGAGGACACTCGCACTTTATATTTATGACTGATGGACTGTTATGGACAAAAACCAGACGGACATATTAAATAATCCAGGACAAAGGACAATTAACCCATGGGCATAAAACTAAAATCAACACGTCAAACATCATGATTACAGAAGTTTAAATAAGCATAATTCTTTTATTTCATATTTAATTTCCTTTATTTTATATTTAATTGCACTTCTAATTATCGCACTTTTATTTATTGTTATTTAATCGCATTTTTAATTATCGTACTTTTTAATTATCGCAATTTTATTTTATCGCACTTTTATTATTCGCAATTTCATTATCGTTATTTACTTTACGCTTTAATTTAAGTCTTGTATTTATTTAATATTTTACATTAGGTTTTAACTGCGACTAAAGTCTTAAAATCGACAAACCGGTCATTAAACGGTAAAAACCCCCCTTTATAATAATAATATTACTTATATATATATATTTGTATTTTTATAAAAGTAAACTAATATAGCGTTGAGCTTTGTTTAAAGATTTCCCTGTGGAACGAACCGGACTTACTAAAAACTACACTACTGTACGATTAGGTACACTGCCTATAAGTGTTGTAGCAAGGTTTAAGTATATCCATTCTATAAATAAATAAATATCTTGTGTAAAATTGTATCGTATTTAATAGTTTTTCCTAATAAAATATAAGCTATTTTATATACACCTCGCATAACATCAATGATGTTCATAACATCATTCGATTCATATATATATAAAACTATCTTATTCGAAGGTTTAAACTCGTAATCACTAGAACATAGTTTAGTTAATTCTAAACTTGTTCGCAAACAAAAGTTAATTCTTCTAACTTGACTTTTAAAATTAACTAAACAAATGTTCTATATCTATATGATATGCTAACTTAATGATTTAAAACCTGGAAACACGAAAAACACCGTAAAACCGGATTTACGCCGTCGTAGTAACACCGCAGGCTGTTTTGGGTTAGTTAATTAAAAACTATGATAAACTTTGATTTAAAAGTTGTTATTCTGAGAAAATGATTTTTATTATGAACATGAAACTATATCCAAAAATTATGGTTAAACTCAAAGTGGAAGTATGTTTTCTAAAATGGTCATCTAGACGTCGTTCTTTCGACTGAAATGACTACCTTTACAAAAATGACTTGTAACTTATTTTTCCGACTATAAACCTATACTTTTTCTGTTTAGATTCATAAAATAGAGTTCAATATGAAACCATAGCAATTTGATTCACTCAAAACGGATTTAAAATGAAGAAGTTATGGGTAAAACAAGATTGGATAATTTTTCTCATTTTAGCTACGTGAAAATTGGTAACAAATCTATTCCAACCATAACTTAATCAACTTGTATTGAATATTATGTAATCTTGAGATACCATAGACACGTATACAATGTTTCGACCTATCATGTCGACACATCTATATATTTTTCGGAACAACCATAGACACTCTATATGTGAATGTTGGAGTTAGCTATACAGGGTTGAGGTTGATTCAAAAATATATATAGTTTGAGTTGTGATTAATACTGAGATACGTATACACTGGGTCGTGGATTGATTCAAGATAATATTTATCGATTTATTTCTGTACATCCAACTGTGGACAACTAGTTGTAGGTTACTAACGAGGACAGCTGACTAAATAAACTTAAAACATCAAAATATATTAAAAGTGTTGTAAATATATTTTGAACATACTTTGATATATATGTATATATTGTTATAGGTTCGTGAATCAACCAGTGGCCAAGTCTTACTTCCTGACGAAGTAAAAATCTGTGAAAGTGAGTTATAGTCCCACTTTTAAAATCTAATATTTTTGGGATGAGAATACATGCAGGTTTTATAAATGATTTACAAAATAGACACAAGTACGAGAAACTACATTCTATGGTTGAATTATCGAAATCGAATATGCCCCTTTTTTATTAAGTCTGATAATCTAAGAATTAGGGAACAGACACCCTAATTGACGCGAATCCTAAAGATAGATCTATTGGGCCCAACAAGCCCCATCCAAAGTACCGGATGCTTTAGTACTTCGAAATTTATATCATATCCGAAGGGTGTCCCGGAATGATGGGGATATTCTTATATATGCATCTTGTTAATGTCGGTTACCAGGTGTTCACCATATGAATGATTTTTATCTCTATGTATGGGATGTGTATTGAAATATGAAATCTTGTGGTCTATTGTTACGATTTGATATATATAGGTTAAACCTATAATTCACCAACATTTTTGTTGACGTTTAAAGCATGTTTATTCTCAGGTGAATATTAAGAGCTTCCGCTGTTGCATACTAAAATAAGGACAAGATTTGGAGTCCATGTTTGTATGATATTGTGGAAAAACTGCATTCAAGAAACTGATTTCGATGTAACATATTTGTATTGTAAACCATTATGTAATGGTCGTGTGTAAACAGGATATTTTAGATTATCATTATTTGATAATCTACGTAAAGCTTTTTAAACCTTTATTTATGAAATAAAGGTTATGGTTTGTTTTAAAAATGAATGCAGTCTTTGAAAAACGTCTCATATAGAGGTCAAAACTTCGCAACGAAATCAATTAATATGGAACATTTTTAATCAATAAGAACGGGACATTTCAGTTGGTATCCGAGCGTTGGTCCTAGAGAACCAGAATTTTGCATTAGTGTGTCTTATCGAGTTTGTTAGGATGCATTAGTGAGTCTGGACTTCGACCGTGTTTACTTGAAAAATTATTGCTTAACAAATTTTGTTAGAAACTATATATTTTTAACATGTGAATATTATGTGATATATTAATCTCTTAACGCGTTTGATATTATGTGATAGATGTCTACCTCTAGAACAAGTCCCATTGACTCACCTAATAATAATGAAGAGTCAAATGTAAATTGGAATGATTCGTGGACTGATTCACAAGTTCCCGAAGAGGAACCGGAAGAAGAGTCGGAACCAGAAGAAGAATCGGAACCGGAAGAAGAATCGGAACCGGATGAAGAAATAGAACCGGTGGGGGAAATAATAAAACGGTTAAGTAAAAGAAAATCCTCAACCAACCGACCAAGGTTAATTATGGTCAATGGTGTTTCCGCTAAGGAAGCAAAATATTGGGAGGATTACCAATTCTCCGATGAATCGGATTCTGACAAGAATTCCGATGATGTTATAGAAATTACCCCAACTGAATTTAAAAAGGCAAAAGAAAATAATAAGGGAAAGGGCATAAAAATAGAGAAATCTAATTCCAACCCCGATGAACTTTATATGTATCGTCAACCCCCGAAGTCCTTAAGTTGTAATAATGACCCGGGAACCTCTAAACCACCAGGTTTTTCTAAACCAATGTGGATAACGATGGCTCATATTAGGGGAACATCATATATCCCTAGAAACTTGGCAAAACGAACCAAAACCGAAGAAGAAGAAAAAAGCGAGTCGGAATAAGATAGTTGTATTCGTGTGGTGTAATATATGTAATATAGTGTGCTTATGCTTTATGATATATGTAAAAATTGCTTGTATTAATAAGTATTTTTTTCTATGAATCTAACTCTTGTCTATTTTACAGTATAAAAACACAAAATGGATAGACAACCTAATATTTTAAGAGACCTACCCGGAGACATGATTGATGAAATCTTGTCTAGAGTCGGTCAAAATTCTTCGGCACAACTATTTAAGGCGAGATCAGTTTGTAAGACATTCGAAGAACGTTCCAAGAATGCCTTGGTTTATAAAAGGCTTCCGTTCAAAAGATGAGGGATATCACATTGGGAAATCCATAAGTTACGATGTGTTTACTTTGACGCATATATTGCGGGGAACCCAAATGCTATTTTACGCAATGGGTTAAGAAATTATTTTGACTCAATATATCCGAATATTGGACTTCGTGATTTAGAAAAAGTGGCTAACATGCAACATAAAGAAGCATGTTATGCTTACGGATTAGTAATGTTCGCTTCTCACCAAAGTGAGAACAAGAACATCGGCCTACAACTATTAAACAAAACGTTCCCACAAGTGACGGAGTCGGTAATTGGGGTAAGAAATGAGGTTTTTAGATTGTTATGGGACTGTTGGACATTACGTAACCCTCATCCCTTTGACGACGTTACAACACGCTGTCTTATCAACGGCCATAACGGTTATGTTCCACAAGACCAAGGATGGGAAGTAGTCCTAGTAAAACCAGAATGCATGACTTGTTTCTGGATGTATGAATTACGTGTCTTTATTGCCTTTGCTGAACGACTTGTGTACTAGCTAGAATTATCTTCACAACTAGCTTGTATCAAAGTTATTGTGTGCTATATTTCATGCTTTATGTAAAATAAGCGGTATTGTAAGTTTGTAAAATATTGTATAAAAGTTTGAACGCGAAATATTATTATAATCAGTTTTTCATATAGAATTGTAGTAGTTGAATTGTATATTAGCTACTAAGTATGAACTTAACGGGTAGGTACTACCCGAATTTAAACTTATAAAACGCTAATATGAAGAAAAAGCTTTTATAAATGAGTTCATATTATGCTACGAAATACTATTAACTACTCTTAATATTCTGTATGATTAACTTGTTCCATTTGACTATTTTGAAGGAAATGGCACCGACTACTCGACACACCGTGAATATGAATGAAGAGGAATTCCGTACTTTTCTAGCTTCAAACATAGCCGCAGTACAGACTGCGCTACATACCAACAATAACCTTGGATCTAGCAGTACAGGAAATCGTGTAGGATGCACCTACAAAGAATTCACTGCCTGCAAACCTTTGGAATTTGATGGAACCGAAGGACCGATCAGATTGAAACGGTGGACCGAGAAGGTCGAATCGGTGTTTGCCATAAGTAAGTGTACTGAAGAGGACAAAGTAAAGTACGCTACGCATACCTTCACAGGTTCTGCGTTAACATGGTGGAATACCTATCTAGAGAAAGTGGGATAAGACAATGCGTACGCACTACCGTGGTCAGCATTCAAGCACTTGATGAACGAGAAGTACCGTCCCAGAACCGAGGTCAATAAGCTCAAGACAGAACTTAGAGGGTTACGAACCCAAGGATTTGATATTACCACGTACGAAATACGATTCACAGAATTGTGCCTATTGTGTCCGGGAGCATTCGAAGATGAGGAAGAGAAGATCAACGCGTTTGTGAAAGGATTATCGGAAAGAATCCAAGAAGATATAAGTTCACACGAGCCCGCCTCCATACAACAGGCATGTAGAATGGCTCACAAACTAGTGAACCAGATTGAAGAAAGAATTAAAGAACAGACTGCTGAAGAGGCCAATGTGAAGCAAGTCAAAAGAAAGTGGGAGGAAAACGGTGATAAGAATCACCAATACAACAACAACAGCAATTACAACAATAACCGCAACAATTATCCCAACAATCGCAACATCAATCGCAACTACAACAAACGGCCCAACAACAACAACAACAACAGCAACAACAACAGCAACTACAACAATCATCCCAACAACAATAATAACCGCAACAACAACAACAATCAGAAGCAGCTATGCCAAAGGTGTGAAAAGTATCACTCGGGGTTCTGCACTAAATTTTGCAACAAGTGTAAAAGAAATGGTCATAGCGCGGCGAAGTGTGAGGTCTACGGACCAGGGGTTAATAGAACGAAAGGAACAAATGGTGTCAGAACGAGTAATGGCGGAGCAAGTAGTGTCGGAGTAAGTTATGCCAATGTAGTTTGTTATAAATGTGGAAAACCGGGCCACATTATTAGAAATTGCCCGAACCAGGAGAACACGAATGGACAAGGCCGCGGAAGAGTTTTCAATATTAATGCGTCAGAGGCACAGGAAGACCCGGAGCTTGTTACGGGTACGTTTCTTATTGACAATAAATCTGCTTACGTTTTATTTGATTCGGGTGCGGATAGAAGCTATATGAGTAGAGATTTTTGTGCTAAATTAAGTTGTCCATTGACGCCTTTGGATAGTAAATTTTTACTCGAATTAGCAAATGGTAAATTAATTTCAGCAGATAATATATGTCGGAATCGAGAAATTAAACTGGTTAGCGAAACATTTAAGATTGATTTGATACCAGTAGAGTTAGGGAGTTTTGATGTGATAATCGGTATGGACTGGTTGAAAGAAGTGAAAGCAGAGATCGTTTGTTACAAAAATGCAATTCGCATTATACGAGAAAAAGGAAAACCCTTAATGGTGTACGGAGAAAAGGGCAACACGAAGCTACATCTTATTAGTAATTTGAAGGCACAAAAACTAATAAGAAAAGGTTGCTATGCTGTTCTAGCACACGTCGAGAAAGTACAAACTGAAGAAAAGAGCATCAATGATGTTCCCATTGCAAAAGAATTTTCCGATGTATTTCCGAAAGAATTACCGGGATTACCCCCACATCGATCCGTTGAATTTCAAATAGATCTTGTACCAGGAGCTGCACCAATAGCCCGTGCTCCTTACAGACTCGCACCCAGTGAGATGAAAGAACTGCAAAGCCAATTACAAGAACTTTTAGAGCATGGTTTCATTCGACCAAGCACATCACCGTGGGGAGCTCCTGTTTTGTTTGTCAAGAAGAAAGATGGTACATTCAGGTTGTGTATCGACTACCGAGAGTTGAACAAACTTACCATCAAGAACCGCTACCCACTACCGAGAATCGACGACTTATTTGATCAACTACAAGGCTCGTCTGTTTATTCAAAGATTGACTTACGTTCCGGGTATCATCAAATGCGGGTGAAAGACGATGATATTCCAAAGACTGCTTTTAGAACACGTTACGGTCATTACGAGTTTATGGTCATGCCATTTGGTTTAACTAATGCACCAGCTGTGTTCATGGACCTTATGAACCGAGTGTGTGGACCATACCTTGACAAGTTTGTCATTGTTTTCATTGATGACATACTTATTTACTCAAAGAATGACCAAGAACACGGTGAACATTTGAGAAAAGTGTTAGAAGTATTGAGGAAGGAAGAATTGTACGCTAAGTTTTCAAAGTGTGCATTTTGGTTGGAAGAAGTTCAATTCCTCGGTCACATAGTGAACAAAGAAGGTATTAAGGTGGATCCGGCAAAGATAGAAAGTGTTGAAAAGTGGGAAACCCCGAAAACTCCGAAACACATACGCCAGTTTTTAGGACTAGCTGGTTACTACAGAAGGTTCATCCAAGACTTTTCCAGAATAGCAAAACCCTTGACTGCATTAACGCATAAAGGGAAGAAATTTGAATGGAATGATGAACAAGAGAAAGCGTTTCAGTTATTGAAGAAAAAGCTAACTACGGCACCTATATTGTCATTGCCTGAAGGGAATGATGATTTTGTGATTTATTGTGACGCATCAAAGCAAGGTCTCGGTTGTGTATTAATGCAACGAACGAAGGTGATTGCTTATGCGTCTAGACAATTGAAGATTCACGAGCAAAATTATACGACGCATGATTTGGAATTAGGCGCGGTTGTTTTTGCATTAAAGACTTGGAGGCACTACTTATATGGGGTCAAAAGTATTATATATACCGACCACAAAAGTATTCAACACATATTTAATCAGAAACAACTGAATATGAGGCAGCGTAGGTGGATTGAATTGTTGAATGATTACGACTTTGAGATTCGTTACCACCCGGGGAAGGCAAATGTGGTAGCCAATGCCTTGAGCAGGAAGGACAGAAAACCCATTCGAGTAAAATCTATGAATATAATGATTCATAATAACCTTACTACTCAAATAAAGGAGGCGCAACAAGGAGTTTTAAAAGAGGGAAATTTAAAGGATGAAATACCCAAAGGATCGGAGCAGCATCTTAATATTCGGGAAGACGGAACCCGGTATAGGGCTGAAAGGATTTGGGTACCAAAATTTGGAGATATGAGAGAAATGGTACTTAGAGAAGCTCATAAAACCAGATACTCAATACATCCCGGAACGGGGAAGATGTACAAGGATCTCAAGAAACATTTTTGGTGGCCGGGTATGAAAGCCGATGTTGCTAAATACGTAGGAGAATGTTTGACGTGTTCTAAGGTCAAAGCTGAGCATCAGAAACCATCAGGTCTACTTCAACAACCCGAAATCCCAGAATGGAAATGGGAAAACATTACCATGGATTTCATCACTAAATTGCCAAGGACTGCAAGTGGTTTTGATACTATTTGGGTAATAGTTGATCGTCTCACCAAATCAGCACACTTCCTGCCAATAAGAGAAGATAACAAGATGGAGAAGTTAGCACGACTGTATTTGAAGAAAGTCGTCTCCAGACATGGAATACCAATCTCTATTATCTCTGATAGGGATGGCAAATTTATTTCAAGATTCTGGCAGACATTACAGCAAGCATTAGGAACTCGTCTAGATATGAGTACTGCCTATCATCCACAAACTGATGGGCAGAGCGAAAGGATGATACAAACGCTTGAAGACATGCTAAGAGAATGTGTTATTGATTTCGGAAACAGTTGGGATCGACATCTACCATTAGCAGAATTTTCCTACAACAACAGCTACCATTCAAGCATTGAGATGGCGCCGTTTGAAGCACTTTATGGTAGAAAGTGCAGGTCTCCGATTTGTTGGAGTGAAGTGGGGGATAGACAGATTACGGGTCCGGAGATTATACAAGAAACTACCGAGAAGATCATCCAAATTCAACAACGGTTGAAAACCGCCCAAAGTCGACAAAAGAGCTACGCTGACATTAAAAGAAAAGATATAGAATTTGAAATTGGAGAGATGGTCATGCTTAAAGTTGCACCTTGGAAAGGCGTTGTTCGATTTGGTAAACGAGGGAAATTAAATCCAAGGTATATTGGACCATTCAAGATTATTGATCGTGTCGGACCAGTAGCTTACCGACTTGAGTTACCTCAACAACTCGCGGCTGTACATAACACTTTCCACGTCTCGAATTTGAAGAAATGTTTTGCTAAAGAAGATCTCACTATTCCGTTAGATGAAATCCAAATCAACGAAAAACTTCAATTCATCGAAGAACGCGTCGAAATAATGGATCGTGAGGTTAAAAGACTTAAGCAAAACAAGATACCAATTGTTAAGGTTCGATGGAATGCTCGTAGAGGACCCGAGTTCACCTGGGAGCATGAAGATCGGATGAAGAAGAAATAAGCGCATCTATTTCCAGAAGATTCGTCAACACCTTCAACAGCTTAAAATTTCGGGACGAAATTTACTTAACGGGTAGGTACTGTAGTGACCCGAACTTTTCCATGTTTATATATATTAATTGAGATTGATATTTACATGATTAAATGTTTCCAACATGTTAAGCAATCAAACTTGTTAAGACTTGATTAATTGAAATATGTTTCATATAGACAATTGACCACCCAAGTTGACCGACGATTCACGAACGTTAAAACTTGTAAAAACGACATGACGATATATATATGGATATACATATGGTTAACATGAGATTATGATAAGTAAGTATCTCCATAAGTATATTAACAATGAGTTATATACATATAAACAAGACTACTAACTTAAGGATTTCGAAACGAGACATATATGTAACGATTATCGTTGTAACGACATTTAAATGTATATATATCATATTAAGATATATTAATATATCATAATATCATGATAATATAATAATTTAACATCTCATTAGATATAATAAACAATGGGTTAACAACATTAATTGAGATCGTTAACTTAAAGGTTTCAAAACAACACTTACATGTAACGACTAACGATGACTTAACGACTCAGTTAAAATGTATATACATGTAGTGTATTTAGATGTATTAAAATACTTTTGGAAGACTTCAAGACATATATCAAAACACTCATACTTAACAAAAATGGTTACAGTTACTTTCCCATTCTTTTCTTTCATCAAGAATTCTAGTCGTATTCTTACCCGTATTATACACAGCTTCAAAACGTACTTACTATGGGTATATACCAATAGGAACTAGCATGGGATTCCACTCTTGATTATGTCATGTATGACTAATCAATTTTAACTTCTACCATGAGCTAGTCAACTAACTAGAACTCCTTTTAACCCCACTCACCACTCACCAATTACCACTCATCATTCACTCCATTTCACTTCCAATTCTCTTTCTAATTCTCTCTCAACACACATACACTATTATGAACGTATTTTTCCAGTAGTTAATCATCATCTTCATCAAAAATAACTTCAAGAATCAAGCTATAATCATCATAGGAAGAACACTTCAAGAACACTTCAAAAATCCCTTCAAGTTTACTAATTTACTTCCAAACTTTCTAATCCATTCCAAGTAATCATCTAAGATCAAGAAACCTTTGTTATATATAGTAGGTTATCTTTCTTATTCAAGGTAATATTCATATTCAAACTTTGATTCAATTTCTATAACTATAAAACTATCTTAATTCGAGTAAAAATCTTACTTGAACTTGTTTTTGTGTCATGATCCTACTTCAAGAACTTTTAAGCCATCCAAGATCCTTTGAAGCTAGATCATTTCTTATCACTTCCAGTAGGTTTACCTACTAAACTTGAGGTAGTAATGATGTTCGTAACATCATTCGATTCATATATATATAAAACTATCTTATTCGAAGGTTTAAACTCGTAATCACTAGAACATAGTTTAGTTAATTCTAAACTTGTTCGCAAACAAAAGTTAATTCTTTTAACTTGACTTTTAAAATTAACTAAACACATGTTCTATATCTATATGATATGCTAACTTAATTATTTAAAACCTGGAAACACGAAAAACACCGTAAAACCGGATTTACGCCGTCGTAGTAACACCGCGGGCTGTTTTGGGTTAGTTAATTAAAAACTATGATAAACTTTGATTTAAAAGTTGTTATTCTGAGAAAATGATTTTTATTTTGAACATGAAACTATATCCAAAAATTATGGTTAAACTCAAAGTGGAAGTATGTTTTCTAAAATGGTCATCTAGACGTCGTTCTTTCGACTGAAATGACTACCTTTACAAAAACGACTTGTAACTTATTTTTCCGACTATAAACCTATACCTTTTCTGTTTAGATTCATAAAATAGAGTTCAATATGAAACCATAGCAATTTGATTCACTCAAAACGGATTTAAAATGAAGAAGTTATGGGTAAAACAAGATTGGATAATTTTTCTCATTTTAGCTACGTGAAAATTGGTAACAAATCTATTCCAACCATAACTTAATCAACTTGTATTGTATATTATGTAATCTTGAGATACCATAGACACGTATACAATATTTCGACCTATCATGTCGACACATCTATATATTTTTCGGAACAACCATAGACACTCTATATGTGAATGTTGGAGTTAGCTATACAGGGTTGAGGTTGATTCCAAAATATATATAGTTTGAGTTGTGATCAATACTGAGATACATATACACTGGGTCGTGGATTGATTCAAGATAATATTTATCGATTTATTTCTGTACATCCAACTGTGGACAACTAGTTGTAGGTTACTAACGAGGACAGCTGACTTAATAAACTTAAAACATCAAAATATATTAAAAGTGTTGTAAATATATTTTGAACATATTTTGATATATATGTATATATTGTTATAGGTTCGTGAATCAACCAGTGGCCAAGTCTTACTTCCCGACGAAGTAAAAATCTGTGAAAGTGAGTTATAGTCCCACTTTTAAAATCTAATATTTTTGGGATGAGAATACATGCAGGTTTTATAAATGATTTACAAAATAGACACAAGTACGTGAAACTACATTCTATGGTTGAATTATCGAAATCGAATATGCCCCTTTTTTATTAAGTCTGGTAATCTAAGAATTAGGGAACAGATACCCTAATTGACGCGAATCCTAAATATAGATCTATTGGGCCCAACAAGCCCCATCCAAAGTACCGGATGCTTTAGTACTTCGAAATTTATATCATATCCGAAGGGTGTCCCGGAATGATGGGGATATTCTTATATATGCATCTTGTTAATGTCGGTTACCAGGTGTTCACCATATGAATGATTTTTATCTCTATGTATGGGATGTGTATTGAAATATGAAATCTTGTGGTCTATTGTTACGATTTGATATATATAGGTTAAACCTATAACTCACCAACATTTTTGTTGACGTTTAAAGCATGTTTATTCTCAGGTGAATATTAAGAGCTTCCGCTATTGCATACTAAAATAAGGACAAGATTTGGAGTCCATGTTTGTATGATATTGTGTAAAAACTGCATTCAAGAAACTGATTTCGATGTAACATATTTGTATTGTAAACCATTATGTAATGGTCATGTGTAAACAGGATATTTTAGATTATCATTATTTGATAATCTACGTAAAGCTTTTTAAACCTTTATTTATGAAATAAAGGTTATGGTTTGTTTTAAAAATGAATGCAGTCTTTGAAAAACGTCTCATATAGAGGTCAAAACCTCGCAACGAAATCAATTAATATGGAACGTTTTTAATCAATAAGAACGGGACATTTCATCTAAAGGCATAAGATTTTGATCTCCCGAACTCCGAGTTTGCATACACTAACCTGCACTTCAACAAAAACAAGAACACCGAGTGTAAAACTGACAAAAACAAAATAAACAAAACACTATTTTTGGATTTTTATTGGTTTTATAATTTTTATGGTTTTTCTAATTTAACACGAAAGCAATAAAATAAGAGCTTGCAATCAAGCGCACACTTCCCCGGCAGCGGCGCCAAAATTTGATCGGTGTCGAAGGGCCGGTCAAAAATAGCCTAATTACTCTACTTTAGATAGGGTAAGCAGGATTCGTTTCACGGGAAGCTATGGTTAACTAGCAAGTAATTTCAGGATTTGTTTGTTTGTGATGAACTAAAATTAACTAAAGTAAAGACTAGATTAACAATTACTAAGCAAGTGTAAACTTTGAGTATTTAAGAGCATAAACAATGAGCTAATTAAAAAGGTTGTAATCAATTGGATGGAAGTCTTTATTCCTTGACAGTCCCAATTATGCATGCATTAGTTCAACAAATCCTTATGCTATCAAATTATTAACTAAATCTCATACACAAGACTTCTTTAGTTTTCCAATTTATGATTATCTTGGGCACAAGCAATGCTACCTACACATGTTGTCTTTATCCCTATACTTAATTGTAGCTAGGTTGGATTAAGCACAAGATGTTAAATATCAATCACTTGTCTTGCAACAATCAATAACTTTCAAACTTGCATTAAATGATAATTCAAAAGATTCAATGAAATTATAAACCAAAAGACATTAGGATTACAAATTCAAGAATCACATAAGTCAAATGAAAAACTAAGCATACAATAATTGTTCATGCAAGGAATAAAGTGAAAGAAACTAGCCAAGCATGTTGGTGATGATGATCATGGTTGCTTCTTGAAGTTGCATGATGAACACTCCTTGAAATCTAGCTTGAATCTTGATTTGATGATGATTGATGATGTGTTTTTGTGTGTTTGATGCTCTAAAAACTGATGGAAAAAGTTATAAATTCGTAGCCTAGGGTTTTCATTATATAGGGGTGAAGTAGGGTAACCCCCAAGCATTAAATCCCTCAAATTCGGCCTCAAATTTTATCCAAAAATAGCTCCAGTCGCAAATTATGCTCACTGGGCGCAAATTACGCCTGGGCGCCAAATCCAGAAGCCTCCTTATGCCCGAATTCCACCTGAAAAGATTTGTGACACCCTGCCAGGCGCCTACATGCGCCCACCAGCCGCCTCCTTGCGGCTGCGTTCCAGTTTTCACATTTTTTTTCATGTTTTAACCCCCGTTTTCGCGTTTTCGTCCCAAATCGTTACTCGTTATAAAAACTTCATGAAATAGATTTTTAAGCCTCAAATATACACATAAAATTCACCTCTTAACATCAATCATGATCGGCATTTAAGACCCAATCAGTTATCCAATTCACAACTCAATATCAACCCTTCGCCATTGGGGTTATATAATCCACATCACAAGTACATGTGATAACGTACACACAAAGACCTCGCCAAAGGTGGTCAACCAAAACGCACAACCATGCCAATTGGACCTATACACAAGTCCATCAAATCCACCTATATGTGAAGTGAGCTCTATAACCGAGAATCACTTCACTTGACCCGCACCCATCCCATACATACATATGCACATAGGATATTAACACTCACCTTGTCGCCTTGATGAATGCAACCGAATAATCCATAGCTCGCTGATAGAATGTACCTATTCCAATATCACAATACAAGTAACACACTTAGAGTGGAATTACAAACCAACTCAAAACGACACTTAGTGCAATTTCGACCAATTGCACTTCCAAGCACAAAACGCGCCCAAACTAACCAATAATCACTAACACGGGTGAAAATGGTCCTAATACGCCAATTAAACCCAAACACAAGTGTTAAACACTTATCATTCTCAAAATCACCCATAAACCCTAATTTTGACTCCATTCAAAATTAGTCTTTCAAATACACTAAAATGGGTTCCAACACTTCCATAATCACCAAACCTAGTGATTAAACCCAATTTCAAGTCCTAATCATGGCCAAGTCGGTTTCCAACCCAAAACCCACCAACAACAACAACAAACCCGATTACTAGCAACACTAAACTCACTTCATGAGTTTAAATGGGTTTCTCAACAATTTAAGTTCAAACCCTAACTTGAATATCAAAATCAAACAATGAAATTCAGATTTAGAACTTACCACAATAACCAAGACGTAGCTAAGAACAAGGTGAACAACTTTAACACTAGAGCTTTTGATCAATTTGATCTTCTTCTTCTCCAAAACCCCAATTCTCTCTCTAGAACTCTCTCTCTAAGAATGGATGAGAGTGTTGAATGGATGTGAAAGTGATCCAAAATCGGATCTAAACCAGCTGATAAGCTCTCAGATCTGTCCTTGAAATAACCCAGCTCGTAATCAATCGGATAATTGTTTTTTAAATTAATCAACCATTTACGCCCAAAATAATTGGTTACATAACGTAAACCATTTCATACAAATCACTTGAACGTACAACATGTTTAAAATTTACATCACGGGCACGAAGACCCTTAATCAAAAGTAATACAAAATCGACCCATATTTGATAGTTTTAAACCAAACAACACTCGAGCATGGTTTGGGGCTAAACTACCGAAAACTCTAGGTCAACTTCCAAAAAGCTTCCACAAGCATCAATATTGGAATATCTAATTCCAGACAACCCCTTTCTCCTTATCCGTGTTCGTACCTAAAAAGTAAACAACGAGAGGGGTAAGCAAAGCTTAGTGAATGCAATAATTATACATATACATATATAACTTACTCACTTGCATACACTTACACAATTCCGCATACATACTCGCATTACAATTAGCATACCATATTAAAGTATAACACTAAACCTCCAATAACACATGCTAGTATAGCAATATCATGTAATCATGCGCAATATAATATGCTATAACACAATACACAAACATTGATGTTAACAACATCCATTAGTACTCAAATCCCAAGGCTAGCCCTACAAATGGTATCATTAACATCGAACTTAATCCCCATTCATCCCAATAAATGTGGTATCATCAACATCGAACTTAAACCCTCATCAACTAACGTCACTACAATAGTGGTATGGCTTCTTCAACATCGAACTTTAAATACATACATGAGGTATCGTCAACATCGAACTTAAACCCTCATCAAAACGAACAAACAATATACTCTAGGATATGGTATCGTCAATATCGAACTTTAACCCACACCCCACAAGTAAATAAATCATATACATACATATATAATTATTCCACTCACCTTAACACGTCAGTGGTGATTTAACACTTCCGTATGCTTCGAGCAAGGTACCTAATACATTAAGTACGCATTCAATACACAACTTGTAGAACTAACCACATTACTTACACTTGAGCATTTAATGACCCAATTGCATTAAATAACTCAACTACACCAAAATCGCCCATAAATGGCCAAGACTCATCTTAAATCACTAAAGCAAGTGATTTAAAGTCTACTAACCTTAACTAATACAAACTTAGAGTATTTCATACCCATTTCACCCAATTAGGTCAACCATTACCCATTTGACCCATTTTAGCACTTAGACTCATTATTTAAGTCACACTTAACCCATTTACAAGTCTTTCAACATTAAACAAGTGTGTTAGTGACTAACAACACCATTTGACACTTACAACCTCAATTCATAAGACCAAACCCTAGGTTATAGCTATTAGGGTTTCTTTTCATTAATATTACCCAATTTCACCCATTTAACTCCCAAATGGGTCTCACAAGACTCAAATGGCCAAAACCCTGGCCATAAATTAACTAAAACTCAAAACATAGAGTTAAGACTTACCAATACAATCACAACGTAGCTAGAGACGTAGGGAACAACTTTAAAACTCGGACTTGGGTGTGATTTGGTCTTCTTTTTCCCCAAGTGAGCTCTCTCTCACTAAACCCTAAATCTCTCTCTCTAAAATTGAATGGGATGTAGTTAAAAATGTGTTAAATGAGTTATGATAACCCTTGTATCAGTTTTCTAGATCTAAAACCGTCTATAAGTGAAAAGACCAAAACATCCCCAAAAGATGCCATTTAATTGGGTTAAAAATGTCAAACAGCGACATCTGTCGCGTTTCGCGACAGTCTGTCGCGTTACGCGACACCCAAACGCGACATACACTACTCAAACGTGATAAAGGGGAAAGGTCGGGGATATTGAAACTGTCGCGTTCCAGCCAGCTTTGTCGCGTATCGTGACAGACCAGAACACGATGGAACCTCCCAAAACGCGACAGGATGTATGATCAAACCATTTTCTACATTTTCAAACAATTAAACTATAACATTCGTTTATGGTCTATATTAAATGTCTACAAGGTAAAATACGTACCTTTAGACCACGTAAGGAAAACGGGATGTTACAGTCCTCAAGTGAAAAGACCAAAAAGCCCCTCATTAAACTCTAATTAAAATAAAACAGAAAAACTATCCCAGGTGGGGTGCGCGGCACGCACCCTTGACCTTGCGCGGCACGCACAGAGGTCAAAACAGCCTGCCACTTTACAAATTGTTTCACGATTCACACACTTGATGTACACCAATAATACTCTATGTACAATAAATATTAGGGTCTTACATTAACCGGAGTTGATGGCTCATTGGACTGTGTTAGGATTTATTATTCAAGGAACGTTACCTGAGAACCGTTTGTATGTTATGATTGCACAGATAGAGTGATGTAAGTGATTGATGTTTTTTGCTCTACCTTTGTTTGTTTTTTTTATGTGAGATGTGGTGTAGGTATTTATAGGCAAGAGTGATCGTCCTTTCTTCTGCCACGTAGGCGACAAGACAAAAAAGGGGAGGGGACAGGATAGTACAGAGTAGTACTATTATGCTGTATAGATCGTGCACTCACGTGGTCCCCCCTGATCGTGCTGCTTTGCCATGTCCTACCATCTGTACGATACTAGGATTCTGTCTATTATTCCTCGTACTACCCTTTGTCTTATTCATCTTCTGTTATAACCTCGCACAAATCTTTTGATGGCGCGATGTCGGGCGCACATAGTCCGTAAGCCAAATTGCGCAGTATATAGCGTATGCCGGGCCTTTGAGGAGAGTGAAGCAAGATTTGTGCAGTTACAGATTTGCGCAATATGTTAGCGTATTTTATGCGCGTCATTAATGAAGAATTAGTAGCAGCAGCAGTTTCATCGAGTTCAACCCCAAAAATCTCGATATTGGGCAGTTTTTGGTCGATTGATGGCTCACGAAGCTTGTATAATATATATAGGGTCATCATCAAGAGGGAATCCCTTTTTGGGGGGGAAGTAATTTTTTTTCGGTTTTTTTGAATTTTTTTTCAAACTTAAGATCACATGAAAATATGAACATTTAAAAAAGACACTTTGTGGTGAATGTTATTATTTTGGCGGGAAAACACTCGAAAAACTAAATGATAACAAATAATGTTTTAATTAGAGTTTTTTTCATCTTATGTGAAGTTTTCTTTTCAAAATTTAGCCCGATTTAGAGTTTAGGGTTTAGTGTTTTAGATTTAGTCCCTAAACCCAAAACCCTAAACCCTAAACTCTAAACCGTTCGTGTTAAAAATTCAATCTAAACCTTAATATCTAAACCCTATTTTATAAACCTAATTTCTAAATTCTAATTTCTAACCCCTTAAAAAACATACTTTATCACAAAGTGTCTTTTTTAAATGTTCATATTTTCATGTGATTTTAATGTTTAAATAAAAATTTCAAAAACAATGAAAAAAAAATTACTTCCCTCCACTTCCCCCAAAAAAGTGTTTCCCTCTTGATTAAAACAATATATATATATATATATATATATATATATATATATATATATATATATATATATATATATATATATATATATATATATATATATATATAAAATCTAACATTAAGCAAGCTCATTACATAAAAACAACAAGATCATGAACACTAAAACCCATAAAAAATTAAACCCTAAATCAAGCAAGGATTAAATCAAGTAATTCAAAGCGCAAACCTGAAAATATGTTATAGATGATGCAAGAATCAAATATCTAAGCTTGAATTACTTCAAGAACACATCAAGATCAAGATAGGGTTATGCTAGTGTAAGTACGGGAGTGTGTAATCTTATTTGGAAAAATTAGAGAGAAGTCTCCAAACACTTCACCTAAATGGTGTTTAAATCTATCTCCCATATCATACGGGTATTTATCAGTTATCTGAAATCTAATGTACTTCGTTAGGTGGCCCTAACGAAGTCCAAATTTTGCTAACAAGTATGTCTTGTGACCCTTGTCACAAAACGAATCTAATTCTATCAACAAATAATTGTAAAGACACAATTAACAATAATCATAATATAAACATTTAACACTTTAAGTGCAAAACAGTACACTTACACCCATGCCCCAATTTTGTATATTACAAATCTACCCCCTTAAAGAGATTCCGTCCTCGAAATCCGACATTCTTTCCGAAAACATGGAGCATAAGTCTGATACCACTTGTTAGAAATGATTAGGTGAGTCCTAACAAGACTTGATAACCCTCGGTTATCAAACCACTGACAATAAACGGATTATACTTGATGAACACGAAGATCAAAAGTAAAAAACATAGAAACATGAGAATATAAAGTGATTATATGTAATCAAACTTGATTACTTTAATCCACAGCTAAAACAAAGAATATTCTTATTAGTTTCTTATGTATAACGGTTACCATATGGCCGTATTTATAATGCAAGAAAGAACCGCAAATTAGAAACGAACGAGGAATCCTAAGATGAAACCAACTTTCCCTCGTCTGATGCATTTCGTGGTCATGACCCGCACCCTCGCGGTCGCGAGATCATGCTTTTCAGCAACTGCTTTGACTGCCAAAATTCCGCAGATGCGAGATCTATGCTCTCGGTCGCTGCAGCAGCAACTTTCAATTCGTGTTTAACTCGATTCGCACTCTACACTCCGTATTAGACATGGTTATTAAAAGTTTAGACCAGTAGAGGCGGTGATGGAGATATTTAAGAGTTGTGAGAAGTTGGTGTAAATAGTGGTGGGACGGTTTCAGAGAGGATTGTGTCACACCTCCTAAATAGAATTGGGGGTTATATGTGACTAACTAATATCATAACACAAGTGTAAAGCGAGAACGACTCTATATGAGACGTTTTAATTAAAACCCAATGTATTAAAGCAGCGGAAAAATATAAGTCATTACTAATGAATCCGTTAATAATGTAAATGTAATCTAAGTGTTTTAATGCAATGATAATATGCGGACTCCAAAAGCAGCAAAGTCCAAATAGCAATCAAATCTTTAGCAATCTTCACCTGAGACAAAACATGCTTAAAGTGTCAACTAAAATGGTTGAGTGAACAACATAGGTTTATAATAGTGTTTAGACCACAAGATTTAATTATAAAGTTTAATCAGTTCGTTAGTAGAGCTGAGGTGTATGATATCAAGACTAAACAAAGTTACCCCGTGATCACTTTATTCGTTCGTGTCGTTAAATCATTATTATGTAACCAAAGACCAGCGGTCAAATGGTTAGAGACGTCGCTCTCAGTAGGCCTACTCACAATAACTAAGTTTGCATTTATACGTAGCAATTAACGATATCATGGCAGGGATTTAGCATGAGTCAAAGCATGGCAGCACAGTTTGAACTAATCAAAATAAAGCTTTCATGTACTTGTGTCTAAGTGTAAAACAGTTTAAAAGCAAGCATGTGTCTCACACCAAAAGTTCAAAATAAGTATATAAAGATAGTTAAAAAGTGGGGCTATAAAGTTCACCTTAGTAGCAAGTAAGAAATTCCACGCAAGTAGTATGAACGGAGTGTGTAATCGGAGATCTCAACCTAGAGATATAATGTTTAATTAGTTAATGTCTAATAGACATAAAGTTTGTTTATTAATATAGCAAACTATATTAACAGTGACGGTTTTCGAGAAAAGTTCCTATTTCTCAAAAGTGTAACGACCCGGATTTTTCAGATCGTTTTATACTTATGAGATTAATATTTACATAAAATAAACCTTACCAACATGATAAGCAATCCAAACTGTTGAGACTTATGTTTTTGAAAAGAGTTTCACACAACGTTTGACCGTCCAATTTGACCGATGATATCACGAACTATATAACACACGATAATTATACGATTATGTATATGTATATATCTATACATATTTAACATGATTTAAGGATGGTTTAACATTTCATTGTGAACTAACAACAATGAGTTATAAGTATACTTTGAGACCACTAACTTAAGTTATCAAAACGATAACTATATGTAACATTCTTTGAAATATATACTTACAATATATAATGTGTTGGTGATCTATGTTACCAATATGATTTAAGTGTAATGGGATTAATTTATAACCAAAATAATCTTGATAAATATCGAACAAGTTTGGGGAAGTGTGGAGTGCACACTTGTTTGAACTTATCTTGATTATGACGGGGGTTCGGGGGCAGCGCCCCCGATAAGCGGGGTCCAAGGGGTGGCAACCCCTGGCGGGGTCCAAGGGGCAGAGCCCCTGGCTGGGGTCGAGCTGCCAGGTCAGCTTGGAAAACAAACTAAATCTCATGTGGGAACCAGCCATTTAACCTCATGTGTGACTTTTGTGCAAGAAAACAAACTAAATCTCCTATATATCCATCCCATAATCATGCTATTTTGCACACACACACATACAATTTTATTTCCAATTTTCTTTCAAGTTAATTCACTCCCTAATCTCTCTTCATTTACCTACTCAAGAACGTATCAATATAGTCATCCGATTTCAAGGAGATTACTTCCAATCTTTCAATTCCACTTCACCACTCTTTTGATTCCAAGATTTTTCTTACCTTTTCCAGTAGCTTTGTCCAAGTAACTTGAGGTAGTAACCTTATTCATAACCTTATTCGATTCATATTTATATAGCTATCTTATTTTATGTTATAAAATTTTAACAACAAGAACATAGTTTGAGTGATTTCAAAATTGTTCGCAAACTAAATAGATCCTTCTAATTTTATTTTTAAAAACACTTCAAGACCTGTAATATATCATATTATGACAAAATCGGATTAATCATATCTTGGCTAATTAACATAATATTTAATATATATTTACTTATGATTTTATTTTATATATTTCAGGACCACCCGTAAACAACACGAGAAGATTAATCATAAGACCTCATGATTGTACGCAACACGTCATTTGACAACACGTTACTTTATGTACGCAACACGTCATTTGACAACATGGTACCATGGGTCAAGATTAATTCTGATCAACACGAATACGATGGGGTCTTTATTTATTTTATTTAAGCAACTAATTGTGGACCACTAACATCGGACTGCTAACTACGGACTAAGAAAATATTAAAAGTATTAAAAGTATATATATATATATATATATATATATATATATATATATATATATATATATATATATATATATATATATATATATATATATATATATATATATGTAACGATTACTTGAAAAGAAAATATGTCGATATATTATATATATGGTTAGGTTCGTGATATCTATCGGAGACCAAGTCGAGTTAAATACCTTCAAGACAAAAGTGAGTATATAGTCCCACTTTTAATATCTAAATATTTCGGGATGAGAATACATGCATTTTATGATTTACGTTATGGACACAAGTGATTAAAAATATATATTCTACATTGAGTTGTACCACTGGCATACTTCCCTATAACTTGGTAACTACTATTTACATGAGGTATTGTAAACGCGAATCCTGTTGATAGATCTATCGGGCCTAACAACCCCAACCGGACTGGACGACCAGTATTCAACGGTTGCACAGTACTTCATTTCGGTGACTACACTTGGTACGGTGTAGTAAGATCTCATAATAAAGGGAATATGCGACGTTGATTAAATGTTAAGTATGGTTATCAAGTGCTCAACAACTTAGAATATTTTTATTAAAACGTTTATATATGAAATCTTGTGGTCTATATTCATAACACTGCCGGCATTAAACCTATATCTCACCAACTTTATGTTGACATTTTAAGCATGTTTATTCTCAGGTGATAACTAAAAGCTTCCGCTGCAACATGTTGAATTTAAGCAAGATCTTGAGTATGCATATTTGTGTCAAAAATAAAACTGCATATCGGAGGATTTGTAATGTAAAATATGTTGGAGGTCGTATTGTTATTATCACATGTAAAGTTTGTAAGTCTAAGATTATCGCTAAACGATAATCATTATTAAGTTGTTTAAACCTTGTATTTGTAATAAAAGCTATGGTTTGTATTGTAAAAACTAATGCAGTTTTTGAAAAATGTCGCATATAGAGGTCAATACCTCGCGATGAAATCATATGTTATTGTATTCGTCCTTATGGTTAAGGTCGGGTTTTGACATGTGGTATCAGAGCGTTGGTCTTAGAGAACCAGAGAATTTGCATTAGTGTGTCTTATCGAGTTTGTTAGGATGCATTAGTGAGTCTGGACTTTGACCGTGTTTGATTTCGAAAACTATTGCTTATCCTTGTTGGTTAAAAATTAATATGTAAATATTATATAGTATTAACGTGCTAGTTGTTATGTGATAGATGTCTGGCTTAGAACTTATTATCACATTCAGCGACTCCGAACCAGACTCTTCAGATGGTGTTCCAGTCATTAATCTATCTGATGATGAAAACGATACCTTTGGGGAAGACTCACAAGTTCCGGATGAATCAATTGAAGAGGAACTGGAAAGTGATCCTGAGGAGGAAGAAATACAAGAAATTACGAAAGACTAGTTCGAACGAGGAAAGAAACGAAAGGCTACTGAAATGGAAAATCTAAATCCCGAGTCTAGAGAGGATGTTGTGGCACCAACTCCACCAGATACTTCCAAACCTATTCCTGCTATTCCTATTAGTTCTATCCCGACATCCAGTTCTTCGGTTCCTCAGCCAAAACGCAGGGAGACAACCAGGATAACCTTTAAGCGATTTCTTTGAACACAAACGCTTTGGGTTAAATGATGCGCTGTTGTTTTAAACCATGGGATAATATAATGTTTTGTATAATATTACTAGTGTGGTTTGCTTAATGTTTGATGTAAGATAAGCATATGTAAAATAGTGAAGTGTGAAATGCAATAATTTTCCATGGTTAAGTATTATTTGGGTGGTAGTAATTGATTTTCGTACTAAGCTATTAAGTATGAACTTTAACGGGTAGGTACTACCCTAGATATAATTATAAAATGCTAATAAGAAGAAAAGGCTTTTATAATAATAACTGGTTCATATTATTAATAAGCTACGATGTACTGTAAATACATACTACATCTATAATATTCCATGTGAATAATTATTTTTTTTTTCATTCTTGTTGAAGATTATGGCGCGATTGAACCGAATGACGGAACAAGAAATCCAGGAACTCATCAATCAGCGAGTGAACGACAGAATGTTATGGGTCGAGGCTGCAAGAGGTGCTGCAGTTAACCTAAATCCTCGTGTAGGGTGCACTTACAAAACTTTTCAAGGTTGCAAGCCCTCATCATTCAGTGGAACAGAAGGACCGGTTGGTTTAACCCGGTGGATCGAAAAGATTGAGTCTGTGTTTAAAATCAGTGGTTGTATTGAGAAGGACATGACCAAGTATGCATCGTGCACCCTACAAGATAGTGCACTCACGTGGTGGAAAAACTATGTGAAGGCCGTAGGAGGAGATGTAGCTTATGATACTCCTTGGTAAGAATTCAAAACAATGCTAATCAACGAATATTGTCCAAGGAACGAGGTTAGGAAGTTGGAAGCTGAATTACGAAGCCTGAAAGCTGTTGGTACTGAACTCACCACCTAAAATCAGCGATTCATGGAATTAGCTTTGCTATGTCCCGAATTGGTACCAACCGAAGAACGGAAGATTGAACTGTACAAAGACGGTTTGCCTAAAAAGGTCAAGGCAAATGTTACAGCATCCAAACCCAAGACTATTCATGAAGCTATCACCATGACGAACGAGTTGATGGACCAGATTATTCTGGATAAGAACACTGATGTCAAGACATCGGGAAACAAAAGAAAGTAGGAAGGTAATCATCAACAATCCAACAAGAAACAAGAAACCACGCAAGGTGCGGGTAGCGGTTCGAACTCAGGTTACAAGGGACGAAATCCTTTATGTAACAGATGCCACAAACATCACTCTGGTTATTGTAATGTGGTGTGCAACAATTGTAATCGAAAAGGTCATCTTGCTGAAGATTGTAGGGTTCCCGCTACAAATACAAACGGTACCAAAACTCCTGCCACCAATGCAAATAGAACTGCCTTGGCCACTGTTACTTGTTATGGGTGTGGGAAACAGGGTCATTATAAGAGTCAGTGCCCGAATCCAGAGAAGAATAACGGATCTGCACGTGGAAGAGCATTTGTTATTAATGCTAGAGAGGCGTATGAAGACCCGGAGCTTGTTACGGGTACGTTTACCATTAATAACTTATCCGCATCTATTATATTTGATACTGGTGCCGATTGAAGTTACGTGTGTAGTGACTTTCACGCTAAATTGAATTGTTCATCATTACCTCTAGATGCTAAGTACATGATTGAGTTAGCTAATGGTAAACTAATTAAAGCCGATAAAATTTGCCGTGATTGTAAAATAAATTTAGCCGGAGAAACATTTAAGATTGATTTGATACCCGTAGAATTAGGAAGTTTTGATGTAATAGTCGGCATGGACTGGATGTCCAAAATAGGAGCTGAAGTTGTGTGCGCCAAGAAGGCAATTCGCATTCCTCGTAAGGATAGAACGCCATTAATGATTTATGGAGAGAAGGGTAACTCAAAGCTAAAACTCATTAGTTGTTTGAAAGCTCAAAAGTGCTTGAAGAAAGGGTGCTATGCTATCCTAGCACATGTTAATAAAGTCGAAATGAAGGAAAAAGTGAAGAGCATCAATGACGTGCCTGTGGCAAGAGATTTTCCTGAAGTATTTCCGGAAGAGTTGCCGAGATTACCTCCATTTAGATCTGTAGAATTTCAAATAGATCTAGTACCAGGAGCTGCACCAGTGGCTCGTGCTCCATATAGACTTGCATCATCTGAGATGAAAGAGTTACAAAGCCAGTTACAAGAATTACTGGACCGCGGTTTCATTCGACCGAGCACTTCACCGTGGGGAGCTCCGATTTTATTCGTCAAGAAGAAAGATGGATCTTTCCGGATGTGTATAGATTATCGTGAATTAAATAAGTTAACTATCAAGAATCGGTATCCACTACCGAGAATTGATGACTTATTTGATCAATTACAAGGATCATGTGTGTACTCGAAAATCGACTTAAGATCGGGCTATCATCAATTACGTGTCAAAGAAGAAGATATTCCGAAAACTGATTTTCGGACACGCTACGGTCATTATGAATTTTTGGTCATGCCGTTTGGGTTGACTAATGCGCCAGCTGTATTCATGGACCTCATGAATCGAGTTTGTAGTCCGTATTTAGATAAGTTTGTTATCATTTTCATTGACGATATTCTTATCTATTCCAAGAGTGAGCAAGAGCATGAGCAGCATTTAAGGTTGGTATTAGAATTGTTAAGAAAAGAACAGTTATACGCCAAATTTTCTAAGTGTGCATTTTGGTTGAAAGAAGTGCAATTTCTTGGCCACGTTGTTAGTAGCAAAGGAATTCAGGTTGATCCAGCTAAAATTGAGGCCATTGAAAAATGGGAGACTCCTAAGACACCAACGCAGATACGCCAATTTTTGGGTTTAGCCAGTTATTATAGAAGGTTTATTCAAGATTTTTCCCGAATAGCTAAACCATTGACAGCGTTAACACAAAAAGGGAAGAAGTACGAATGGACCGTTGAGCAGGAGAGTGCATTTCAATTACTCAAGAAGAAGTTGACCACGGCACCTATTTTATCGTTACCTGAAGGGAACGATGATTTTGAGATATATTGTGACGCTTCGCGACAAGGTTTTGGTTGCGTCCTTATGCAACGAAAGAAAGTTATTGCATACGCATCTCGACAATTGAAGATTCACGAGCGGAATTATACGACGCATGATCTAGAATTGGGGGAAGTAGTGTTTGCATTGAAGATATGGAGACACTATTTATATGGAGTTAAATGCACTGTGTTTACTGATCATAAAATCCTTCAACATATTTTCGATCAGAAACAGCTGAACATGAGGCAACGTAGGTGGGTCGAGCTGATAAACGACTATGATTGTGAGATTCGCTATCATCCCGGGAAAGCGAATGTAGTAGCCGACGCTCTAAGCAGAAAGGAACGGGAACCAATTCGAGTACGAGCAATGAACATAAAAATTCGCATGAATCTCAACTCACAAATCAAAGAGGCTCAACGAGAAGCTCTTACTAAATAAAACATAGGAAATGAAATAATGAAGAAGTATGAGAAGCAACTCGTTATGCGGGAAGACGGAATTCGATATTTTGCAAACCGTATTTGGGTACCGAAGTTGGGTGGATTAAGGAAGTTGATATTGAATGAGGCACATAAGACAAGATACTCGATACATCCTGGAGTTGGAAAGATGTATCAAGATCTTAAGACGCATTATTGGTGGCCTAATTTAAAGACAGATGTTGCAACATATGTTGGGGAATGTTTAACTTGTTCCAAAGTCAAAGCAGAACATCAGAAGCCGTCAGGGTTACTTCAACAACCAGAAATCCCAGAATGGAAATGGGATGGTATTACCATGGATTTCATCACAAAGTTACCTAAGACTGCCTGGGGTTATGACACCATTTGGGTAATAGTTGATCGTCTCACTAAATCTGCACATTTCTTGCCTATAAAGGAAACGGATAGAATGGAGAAACTATTACGATTATACATAAAGGAAATTGTTTCAATGCATGGAATACCTATTTCCATTATATCCGATCGTGATAGTAGATTTACATCAAAGTTTTGGCAATTACTACAGGAGGCCCTGGGAACCCGTTTGGATATGAGCACCGCATACCATCCGCAAACTGACGGGCAGAGTGAAAGAACAATTAAGACTCTTGAAGACATGCTCAGGGCATGTGTGATCGATTTTGGAAATGGATGGGATAAATATCTACCATTAGCAGAATTCTCGTATAATAATAGTTATCATGCGAGCATTAAAGCTGCACCATTCGAAGCACTGTATGGAAGGAAGTGTAGATCCCCTATCTGTTGGAATGAAGTAGGAGATCGACAATTAACGGGTCCCGAGATCATCCATGAAACTACTGAGAAGATAGTGCAAATCAAGGAGAGATTGAAAACAGCCCGTAGTCGCCAAAAGAGCTACGCCGATGTCCGAAGGAAACCATTAGAGTTTCAGATCGGTGACATGGTTATGCTAAAGGTGTCACCTTGGAAAGGTGTAATACGTTTTGGAAAAAGAGGTAAACTGAACCCAAGGTATGTAGGCCCGTTCAAGATCATCGAACGCATCGGACCGGTAGCTTATCGACTCGAGTTACCACAACAACTCACCGGGGTACATAATTCATTTCACATCTCAAACCTCAAGAAATGTCTTGCAAAGGAAGATCTCACCATTCCTCTTGAAGAAATCCAAGTAGATGAGAAACTACAATTCATAGAAGAACCAGTCGAAATCATGGACCGTGAAGTTAAACGGCTCAAGCAGAGCAACATACCAATCGTTAAGGTTCGTTGGAATGCTCTAAGGGGTCCCGTGTTTACTTGGGAATGAGAGGATCAGATGAAACAAAAGTATCCACATTTATTTCCGGACAACGCAAAATAGGTACAACTTTAAAATTTCGGGACGAAATTTATTTAACGGGTAGGTACTGTAACGACCCGGATTTTTCAGATCGTTTTATACTTATGAGATTAATATTTACATAAAATAAACCTTACCAACATGATAAGCAATCCAAACTGTTGAGACTTATGTTTTTGAAAAGAGTTTCACACAACGTTTGACCGTCCAATTTGACCGATGATATCACGAACTATATAACACACGATAATTATACGATTATGTATATGTATATATCTATACATATTTAACATGATTTAAGGATGGTTTAACATTTCATTGTGAACTAACAACAATGAGTTATAAGTATACTTTGAGACCACTAACTTAAGTTATCAAAACGATAACTATATGTAACATTCTTTGAAATATATACTTACAATATATAATGTGTTGGTGATCTATGTCACCAATATGATTTAAGTGTAATGGGATTAATTTATAACCAAAATAATCTTGATAAATATCGAACAAGTTTGGGGAAGTGTGGAGTGCACACTTGTTTGAACTTATCTTGATTATGACGGGGATTCGGGGGCAGCGCCCCCGATAAGCGGGGTCCAAGGGGTGGCAACCCCTGGCGGGGTCCAAGGGGCAGAGCCCCTGGCTGGGGTCGAGCTGCCAGGTCAGCTTGGAAAACAAACTAAATCTCATGTGGGAACCAGCCATTTAACCTCATGTGTGACTTTTGTGCAAGAAAACAAACTAAATCTCCTATATATCCATCCCATAATCATGCTATTTTGCACACACACACATACAATTTTATTTCCAATTTTCTTTCAAGTTAATTCACTCCCTAATCTCTCTTCATTTACCTACTCAAGAACGTATCAATATAGTCATCCGATTTCAAGGAGATTACTTCCAATCTTTCAATTCCACTCCACCACTCTTTTGATTCCAAGATTTTTCTTACCTTTTCCAGTAG
Organism: Rutidosis leptorrhynchoides; assembly: GCF_046630445.1. Lineage (NCBI taxonomy): Eukaryota > Viridiplantae > Streptophyta > Magnoliopsida > Asterales > Asteraceae > Rutidosis > Rutidosis leptorrhynchoides. The sequence continues at coordinate 441,006,474 of NC_092336.1, forward strand.
CTTTGTCCAAGTAACTTGAGGTAGTAACCTTATTCATAACCTTATTCGATTCATATTTATATAGCTATCTTATTTTGTGTTATAAAATTTTAACAACAAGAACATAGTTTGAGTGATTTCAAAATTGTTCGCAAACTAAATAGATCCTTCTAATTTTATTTTTAAAAACACTTCAAGACCTGTAATATATCATATTATGACAAAATCGGATTAATCATATCTTGGCTAATTAACATAATATTTAATATATATTTACTTATGATTTTATTTTATATATTTCAGGACCACCCGTAAACAACACGAGAAGATTAATCATAAGACCTCATGATTGTACGCAACACGTCATTTGACAACACGGTACTTTATGTACGCAACACGTCATTTGACAACATGGTACCATGGGTCAAGATTAATTCTGATCAACACGAATACGATGGGGTCTTTATTTATTTTATTTAAGCAACTAATTGTGGACCACTAACATCGGACTGCTAACTACGGACTAAGAAAATATTAAAAGTATTAAAAGTATATATATATATATATATATATATATATATATATATATATATATATATATATATATATATATATATATATATATATATATATATATATATATATATGTAACGATTACTTGAAAAGAAAATATGTTGTTATATTATATATATGGTTAGGTTCGTGATATCTATCGGAGACCAAGTCGAGTTAAATACCTTCAAGACAAAAGTGAGTATATAGTCCCACTTTTAATATCTAAATATTTCGGGATGAGAATACATGCATTTTATGATTTACGTTATGGACACAAGTGATTAAAAATATATATTCTATGTTGAGTTGTACCACTGGCATACTTCCCTGTAACTTGGTAACTACTATTTACATGAGGTATTGTAAACGCGAATCCTGTTGATAGATCTATCGGGCCTAACAACCCCAACCGGACTGGACGACCAGTATTCAACGGTTGCACAGTACTTCGTTTCGGTGACTACACTTGGTACGGTGTAGTAAGATTTCATAATAAAGGGAATATGCGACGTTGATTAAATGTTAAGTATGGTTATCAAGTGCTCAACAACTTAGAATATTTTTATTAAAACGTTTATATATGAAATCTTGTGGTCTATATTCATAACGCTACCGGCATTAAACCTATATCTCACCAACTTTATGTTGACGTTTTAAGCATGTTTATTCTCAGGTGATAACTAAAAGCTTCCGCTGCAACATGTTAAATTTAAGCAAGATCTTGAGTATGCATATTTGTGTCAAAAATAAAACTGCATATCGGAGGATTTGTAATGTAAAATATGTTGGAGGTCGTATTGTTATTATCACATGTAAAGTTTGTAAGTCTAAGATTATCGCTAAACGATAATCATTATTAAGTTGTTCAAACCTTGTATTTGTAATAAAAGCTATGGTTTGTATTGTAAAAACGAATGCAGTTTTTGAAAAATGTCGCATATAGAGGTCAATACCTCGCGATGAAATCATAAGTTATTGTATTCATCCTTATGGTTAAGGTCGGGTTTTGACATGTGGTATCAGAGCGTTGGTCTTAGAGAACCAGAGAATTTGCATTAGTGTGTCTTATCGAGTTTGTTAGGATGCATTAGTGAGTCTGGACTTTGACTGTGTTTGATTTCGAAAACTATTGCTTATCCTTGTTGATTAAAAATTAATATGTAAATATTATATAGTATTAACGTGTTAGTTGTTATGTGATAGATGTCTGGCTTAGAACTTATTATCACATTCAGCGACTCCGAACCAGACTCTTCAGATGGTGTTCCAGTCATTAATCTATCTGATGATGAAAACGATACCTTTGGGGAAGACTCACAAGTTCCGGATGAATCAATTGAAGAGGAACCGGAAAGTGATCCTGAGGAGGAAGAAATACAGGAAATTACGAAAGACTAGTTCGAACGAGGAAAGAAACGAAAGGCTACTGAAATGGAAAATCTAAATCCCGAGTCTAGAGAGGATGTTGTGGCACCAACTCCACCAGATACTTCCACACCTATTCCTGCTATTCCTATTAGTTCTATCCCGACATCCAGTTCTTCGGTTCCTCAGCCAAAACGCAGGGAGACAACCAGGATAACCTTTAAGCGATTTCTTTGAACACAAACGCTTTGGGTTAAATGATGCGCTGTTGTTTTAAACCATGGGATCATATAATGTTTTGTATAATATTACTAGTGTGGTTTGCTTAATGTTTGATGTAAGATAAGCATATGTAAAATAGTGAAGTGTGAAATGCAATAATTTTCCATGGTTAAGTATTATTTGGGTGGTAGTAATTAATTTTCGTACTAAGCTATTAAGTATGAACTTTAACGGGTAGGTACTACCCTAGATATAATTATAAAACGCTAATAAGAAGAAAAGGCTTTTATAATAATAACTGGTTCATATTATTAATAAGCTACGATGTACTGTAAATACATACTACATCTATAATATTCCATGTGATTAATTTTTTTTTTTCATTCTTGTTGAAGATTATGGCGCGATTGAACCGAATGACGGAACAAGAAATCCAGGAACTCATCAATCATCGAGTGAACAACAGAATGTTATGGGTCGAGGCTGCAAGAGGTGCTGCAGTTAACCCAAATCCTCATGTGGGGTGCACTTACAAAACTTTTCAAGGTTGCAAGCCCTCATCATTCAGTAGAACAGAAGGACCGGTTGGTTTAACCCGGTGGATCGAAAAGATTGAGTCTGTGTTTAAAATTAGTGGTTGTATTGAGAAGGACATGACCAAGTATGCATCGTGCACCCTATAAGATAGTGCACTCACGTGGTGGAAAAACTATGTGAAGGCCGTAGGAGGAGATGTAGCTTATGATACTCCTTGGGAAGAATTCAAAACAATGCTAATCAACGAATATTGTCCTAGGAACGAGGTTAGGAAGTTGGAAGCTGAATTACGAAGCCTGAAAGCTGTTGGTACTGAACTCACCACCTACAATCAGCGATTCATGGAATTAGCTTTGCTATGTCCCGAATTGGTACCAACCGAAGAACGGAAGATTGAACTGTACAAAGACGGTTTGCCTAAAAAGGTCAAGGCAAATGTTACAGCATCCAAACCCAAGACTATTCATGAAGCTATCACCATGGAGAACGAGTTGATGGACCAGATTATTCTAGATAAGAACACCGATGTCAAGAGATCGGGAAACAAAAGAAAGTGGGAAGGTAATCATCAACAATCCAACAAGAAACAAGAAACCACGCAAGGTGCGGGTAGCGGTTCGAACTCAGGTTACAAGGGACGAAATCCTTTATGTAACAGATGCCACAAACATCACTCTGGTTATTGTAATGTGGTGTGCAACAATTGTAATCGAAAAGGTCATCTTGCTGAAGATTGTAGGGTTCCCGCTACAAATACAAACGGTACCAAGACTCCTGCCACCAATGAAAATAGAACTGCCTTGGCCACTGTTACTTGTTATGGGTGTGGGAAACAGGGTCATTATAAGAGTCAGTGCCCGAATCCAGAGAAGAATAATGGATCTGCACGTGGAAGAGCATTTGTTATTAATGCTAGAGAGGCGTATGAAGACCCGGAGCTTGTTACGGGTACGTTTACCATTAATAACTTATCCGCATCTATTATATTTGATACTGGTGCCGATAGAAGTTACGTGTGTAGAGACTTTCACGCTAAATTGAATTGTTCATCATTACCTCTAGATGCTAAGTACATGATTGAGTTAGCTAATGGTAAACTAATTAAAGCCGATAAAATTTGCCGTGATTGTAAAATAAATTTAGCCGGAGAAACATTTAAGATTGATTTGATACCCGTAGAATTAGGAAGTTTTGATGTAATAGTCGGCATGGACTGGATGTCCAAAATAGGAGCTGAAGTTGTGTGCGCCAAGAAGGCAATTCGCATTCCTCGTAAGGATAGAACGCCATTAATGATTTATGGAGAGAAGGGTAACTCAAAGCTAAAACTCATTAGTTGTTTGAAAGCTCAAAAGTGCTTGAAGAAAGGGTGCTATTCTATCCTAGCACATGTTAATAAAGTCGAAACGAAGGAAAAAGTGAAGAGCATCAATGACGTGCCTGTGGCAAGAGATTTTCCTGAAGTATTTCCGGAAGAGTTGCCGGGATTACCTCCATTTAGATCTGTAGAATTTCAAATAGATCTAGTATCAGGAGCTGCACCAGTGGCTCGTGCTCTATATAGACTTGCACCATCTGAGATGAAAGAGTTACAAAGCCAGTTACAAGAATTACTGGACCGCGGTTTCATTCAACCGAGCACTTCACCGTGGGGAGTTCCGATTTTATTCGTCAAGAAGAAAGATGGATCTTTCCGAATGTGTATAGATTATCGTGAATTAAATAAGTTAACTATCAAGAATCGGTATCCACTACCGAGAATTGATGACTTATTTGATCAATTACAAGGATCATGTGTGTACTCGAAAATCGACTTAAGATCGGGCTATCATCAACTACGTGTCAAAGAAGAAGATATTCTGAAAACTGCTTTTCGGACACGCTACGGTCATTATGAATTTTTGGTCATGCCGTTTGGGTTGACTAATGCGCCAGCTGTATTCATGGACCTCATGAATCGAGTTTGTAGTCCTTATTTAGATAAGTTTGTTATCGTTTTCATTGACGATATTCTTATCTATTCCAAGAGTGAGCAAGAGCATGAGCAGCATTTATGGTTGGTATTAGAATTGTTAAGAAAAGAACAGTTATACGCCAAATTTTCTAAGTGTGCATTTTGGTTGAAAGAAGTGCAATTTCTTGGCCACGTTGTTAGTAGCAAAGGAATTCAGGTTGATCCAGCTAAAATTGAGGCCATTGAAAAATGGGAGACTCCTAAGACACCAACGCAGATACGCCAATTTTTGGGTTTAGCCGGTTATTATAGAAGGTTTATTCAAGATTTTTCCCGAATAGCTAAACCATTGACAGCGTTAACACAAAAAGGGAAGAAGTACGAATGGACCGTTGAGCAGGAGAGTGCATTTCAATTACTCAAGAAGAAGTTGACCACGACACCTATTTTATCGTTACCTGAAGGGAACGATGATTTTGAGATATATTGTGACGCTTCGCAACAAGGTTTTGGTTGCGTCCTTATGCAACGAAAGAAAGTTATTGCATACGCATCTCGACAATTGAAGATTCACGAGCGGAATTATACGACGCATGATCTAGAATTGGGGGCAGTAGTGTTTGCATTGAAGATATGGAGACACTATTTATATGGAGTTAAATGCACTGTGTTTACTGATCATAAAAGCCTTCAACATATTTTCGATCAGAAACAGCTGAACATGAGGCAACGTAGGTGGGTCGAGCTGATAAACGACTATGATTGTGAGATTCGCTATCATCCTGGGAAAGCGAATGTAGTATCCGACGCTCTAAGCAAGAAGGAACGGGAACCAATTCGAGTACGAGCAATGAACATAAAAATTCGCATGAATCTCAACTCACAAATCAAAGAGGCTCAACGAGAAGCTCTTACTAAAGAAAACATAGGAAATGAAATAATGAAGAAGTATGAGAAGCAACTCGTTATGCGGGAAGACAGAATTCGATATTTTGCAAACCGTATTTGGGTACCGAAGTTGGGTGGATTAAGGAAGTTGATATTGAATGAGGCACATAAGACAAGATACTCGATACATCCTGGAGTTGGAAAGATGTATCAAGATCTTAAGACGCATTATTGGTGGCCTAATTTAAAGACAGATGTTGCAACATATGTTGGGGAATGTTTAACTTGTTCCAAAGTCAAAGCAGAACATCAGAAGCCGTCAGGGTTACTTCAACAACCAGAAATCCCAGAATGAAAATGGGATGGTATTACCATGGATTTCATCACAAAGTTACCTAAGACTGCCTGGGGTTATGACACCATTTGGGTAATAGTTGATCGTCTCACTAAATCTGCACATTTCTTGCCTATAAAGGAAACGGATAGAATGGAGAAACTATTACGATTATACATAAAGGAAATTGTTTCAATGCATGGAATACCTATTTCCATTATATCCGATCGTGATAGTAGATTTACATCAAAGTTTTGGCAATCACTACAGGAGGCCCTGGGAACCCGTTTGGATATGAGCACCGCATACCATCCGCAAACTGACGGGCATAGTGAAAGAACAATTCAGACTCTTGAAGACATGCTCAGGGCATGTGTGATCGATTTTGGAAATGGATGGGATAAATATCTACCATTAGCAGAATTCTCGTATAATAATAGTTATCATGCGAGCATTAAAGCTGCACCATTCGAAGCACTGTATGGAAGGAAGTGTAGATCCCCTATCTGTTGGAATGAAGTAGGAGATCGACAATTAACGGGTCCCGAGATCATCCATGAAACTACTGAGAAGATAGTGCAAATCAAGGAGAGATTGAAAACAGCCCGTAGTCGCCAAAAGAGCTACGCCGATGTCCGAAGGAAACCATTAGAGTTTCAGATCGGTGACATGGTTATGCTAAAGGTGTCACCTTGGAAAGGTGTAATACGTTTTGGAAAAAGAGGTAAACTGAACCCAAGGTATGTAGGCCCGTTCAAGATCATCGAACGCATCGGACCGGTAGCTTATTGACTCGAGTTACCACAACAACTCACCGGGGTACATAATTCATTTCACGTCTCAAACCTCAAGAAATGTCTTGCAAAGGAAGATCTCACCATTCCTCTTGAAGAAATCCAAGTAGATGAGAAACTACAATTCATAGAAGAACCAGTCGAAATCATGGACCGTGAAGTTAAACGGCTCAAGCAGAGCAACATACCAATCGTTAAGGTTCACTGGAATGCTCTAAGGGGTCCCGAGTTTACTTGGGAACGAGAGGATCAGATGAAACAAAAGTATCCACATTTATTTCCGGACAACGCAAAATAGGTACAACTTTAAAATTTCGGGACGAAATTTATTTAACGGGTAGGTACTGTAACGACCCAGATTTTTTAGACCGTTTTATACTTATGAGATTAATATTTACATAAAATAAACCTTACCAACATGATAAGCAATCCAAACTGTTGAGACTTATGTTTTTGAAAAGAGTTTCACACAACGTTTGACCGTCCAATTTGACCGATGATATCACGAACTATATAACACACGATAATTATACGATTATGTATATGTATATATCTATACATATTTAACATGATTTAAGGATGGTTTAACATTTCATTGTGAACTAACAACAATGAGTTATAAGTATACTTTGAGACCACTAACTTAAGTTATCAAAACGATAACTATATGTAACATTCTTTGAAATATATACTTACAATATATAATGTGTTGGTGATCTATGTCACCAATATGATTTAAGTGTAATGGGATTAATTTATAACCAAAATAATCTTGATAAATATCGAACAAGTTTGGGGAAGTGTGGAGTGCACACTTGTTTGAACTTATCTTGATTATGACGGGGGTTCGGGGGCAGCGCCCCCTATAAGCGGGGTCCAAGGGGTCGCAACCCCTGGCGGGGTCCAAGGGGCAGAGCCCCTGGCTGGGGTCGAGCTGCCAGGTCAGCTTGGAAAACAAACTAAATCTCATGTGGGAACCAGCCATTTAACCTCATGTGTGACTTTTGTGCAAGAAAACAAACTAAATCTCCTATATATCCATCCCATAATCATGCTATTTTGCACACACACACACATACAATTTTATTTCCAATTTTCTTTCAAGTTAATTCACTCCCTAATCTCTCTTCATTTACCTACTCAAGAACGTATCAATATAGTCATCCGATTTCAAGGAGATTACTTCCAATCTTTCAATTCCACTCCACCACTCTTTTGATTCCAAGATTTTTCTTACCTTTTTCCAGTAGCTTTGTCCAAGTAACTTGAGGTAGTAACCTTATTCATAACCTTATTCGATTCATATTTATATAGCTATCTTATTTTGTGTTATAAAATTTTAACAACAAGAACATAGTTTGAGTGATTTCAAAATTGTTCGCAAACTAAATAGATCCTTCTAATTTTATTTTTAAAAACACTTCAAGACCTGTAATATATCATATTATGACAAAATTGGATTAATCATATCTTGGCTAATTAACATAATATTTAATATATATTTACTTATGATTTTATTTTATATATTTCAGGACCACCCGTAAACAACACGAGAAGATTAATCATAAGACCTCATGATTGTACGCAACACGTCATTTGACAACACGTTACTTTATGTACGCAACACGTCATTTGACAACATGGTACCATGGGTCACGATTAATTCTGATCAACACGAATACGATGGGGTCTTTATTTATTTTATTTAAGCAACTAATTGTGGACCACTAACATCGGACAGCTAACTACGGACTAAGAAAATATTAAAAGTATTAAAAGTATATATATATATATATATATATATATATATATATATATATATATATATATATATATATATATATATATATATATATATATATATATATATATATATATATATATATAACGATTACTTGAAAAGAAAATATGTTGATATATTATATATATGGTTAGGTTCGTGATATCTATCGGAGACCAAGTCGAGTTAAATACCTTCAAGACAAAAGTGAGTATATAGTCCCACTTTTAATATCTAAATATTTCGGGATGAGAATACATGCATTTTATGATTTACGTTATGGACACAAGTGATTAAAAATATATATTCTACGTTGAGTTGTACCACTGGCATACTTCCCTGTAACTTGGTAACTACTATTTACATGAGGTATTGTAAACGCGAATCCTGTTGATAGATCTATCGGGCCTAATAACCCCAACCGGACTGGACGACCAGTATTCAACGGTTGCACAGTACTTCGTTTCGGTGACTACACTTGGTACGGTGTAGTAAGATTTCATAATAAAGGGAATATGCGACGTTGATTAAATGTTAAGTATGGTTATCAAGTGCTCAACAACTTAGAATATTTTTATTAAAACGTTTATATATGAAATCTTGTGGTCTATATTCATAACGCTGCCGGCATTAAACCTATATCTCACCAACTTTATGTTGACGTTTTAAGCATGTTTATTCTCAGGTGATAACTAAAAGCTTCCGCTGCAACATGTTGAATTTAAGCAAGATCTTGAGTATGCATATTTGTGTCAAAAATAAAACTGCATATCAGAGGATTTGTAATGTAAAATATGTTGGAGGTCGTATTGTTATTATCACATGTAAAGTTTGTAAGTCTAAGATTATCGCTAAACGATAATCATTATTAAGTTGTTTAAACCTTGTATTTGTAATAAAAGCTATGGTTTGTATTGTAAAAACAAATGCAGTTTTTGAAAAATGTCGCATATAGAGGTCAATACCTCGCGATGAAATCATATGTTATTGTATTCGTCCTTATGGTTAAGGTCGGGTTTTGACAAAAAGTTTCTATATTTTGAAACTTACTATTTATGGAAAGCTTCCACTAATAGTAAGCTTCTAGTTTAAGAAGTTCGGGTTATAATTCGTAACAAAGATGTTGTACAATCTCGCCCAAACTTCGTTGCTAATATGCAAGTCACTCGAATGATCTATTGTTACCGAGCGGCCCAGGATCTCTTGACCAGAATCTAAGTCTTGGCATTCGAGATCCACAAGCGTCCCATAATGGTAACAAGGATCACCCTAGGCCACAAGTAGCGGTGATGTTTGTAGTCTTTGTACGCTATCTTTAATTATAACCTTCATGTTATAAGTGTATACACATAATAAGTTATTAATGTACTTATTAATTATATATATATATATATATATATATATATATATATATATATATATATATATATATATATATATATATATATATATATAGGTGATAATATTACTTAATGTACTTAAGGTGTTACCATATAGATAGGTTTACAAGTTATAGGAATAATATTATTATCCTTTAATTAATCCACCATCATTATAGTATCTTATCATATTTTGTACATACATATATTATAATCTTTGTACGTGTTACATACATATAGTCGTACATGTGTTACCTATATATACAGCTACATGATACATACATATATTATAAGTAAATAGATGGTACTTATATATTCATAATATTATTTACCCTAATTGATCTAACAAACAAATATAAATTTTAATTCAATGTATCAACCTATATGCAAATACCTGAGACATATTCACACGCTAATACATAGACTCACACGTACATATACGTACATGCACACACATATATATACACACATGTATATATATACATATATACACACGAGTATATCTACAACATATACATGTACATACGTACGCATGCTTGCATGCATGTATTTTATCATTATTATTTTACTAATCCACTTTTAAAATAGTAACACTAATCTTTAATCATGAACATAAAATTATAACCTATTTATTTACCACTTCAAGTTGATAATCATTAATCCATAACTTTTAATCATTATTATCTCATTAATATTCATAATACTTTTACCTATTATTATCTAGTTTCAAGATCACTCTATAATCATACTACTTCATCTATAATCACTAACATCATGATCAAGATCATAATTCTAAATCTTTTAACCATATTCATAATCATTATCTATCTAACTACTTCATAGTTTTTTTTTTTCATACTTCAAGCTCATAATCATAATTAAACATAATAACTAAAACATAATTTATAAGTATGATTAGCTTTAGGATTTAGGTATACCTTATGAGATTTAGGCCAAGAAGGGGTGACAAATATGGACCGAAACAGAGACAGAAATCCAGCAGCAAACACGACCCAAACGAATGGGTTTTTGGTCTGTTTTGTCACGCAAATCAGCAAAAAAATGCAGCAACAATGGGACCAATGTGCAGGCTGTTTGCGTCTGTTTTGAGTCATGAATTGCAGCAGAAAAACAGCAAGAAAAAGGCTGTTGAATGGCGGTTTAAAGTGGACGAATGCAGCATCAAAAATAACAAGGAAAATTGCTGTTTTGCTGGTCAAAAAATACAGCAGAAACAGGAGCACTTTGAGGGATGTTTTGGTGTCGAACTACAGCAGGAAAAAGCAGGTGTTGGTGGCGTCTGTGGTGGTGTTGATGAGCTGCAAAAACAGGCGAAGATGGGGCTATTTTGCGATGGAGATTGAAGTTGAATAAAGGGATGATGATGGTGATGAGTTCTGTCAACTGCAGGTGTTGTATGGGCTGCACAAAGCAAATGAAGATATGGCTGTTTGGATGGTGGGATTGGTAGTCGACGAGGGATATATTTGGAGAGGTGAAAACTGCCGTATATTTTAGAGCGAGATCGTATGTGATTTTTATTTTTATTTTTTTTGGAATGAAATTGTGTATGATAAAACAAGAGCTAAGGGGTTCTTTTATAGAGTGGGAATTAGAGTTTGAATCCAAATCAAACTTCCAAAAGAAATATCTTGATCAAGTGTTTGAGTTGGAGTATAATTGGTTCAAGTTTAAGATTAGGATTAAGAATTTGATTAGGATAGGAATTATGGATTTGTTTACTTCATGATCAAGTTCTCTTTTTTTTTATTATAACCGATTTTTATTATTATAAATATATATATATATATATATATATATATATATATATATATATATATATATATATATATATATATATATATATATATATTACTAATTGAAAAGTATCATTAAAAAGTATCATTAATTTATCATTTTGGTCCTACAAGTTTAATTAATTTTACATGTTTCCCCAATTATCTTTATAGTTTAATAAAATGACACATTTTGTTATTTACTTAGTTTAGTACTTATATTTTAATTATAAAGCTATAACTGTATATAGTTTTGTTACAGCGCTATATGTGTTTATATATTCATAATAATTTGATTATGTTAGGGTTTATAATATTGGGTTTTATATTATTAATTTAATATTAGGGTTAGGGTTTAAGTAATAAATACGATTTTTTTTAATACAAGTGTTAATTATGGTTCATTAATCGTAAATGAATAACATGAAATGCCCCGTTCATATACATTATAAACGATTCACAATAGTTGATTACATCGCGAGGTATTTGACCTCTATATGATACATTTTAAAAACATTGCATTCGTTTTTAAAAGACAAACTTTCTTTACATCGAAAGTTGACAGCGTGCATACCATTTCTTAATACATCCAACTATAATTGATTTAATAATAATCTTGATGAACTCAACGACTCGAATGCAGCGTCTTTCAAAATATGCCATGAATGACTCCAAGTAATATCCTTAAAATGAGCTAATGCACAACGGAAGATTTCTTTAATACCTGAGAATAAACATGCTTTAAAGTGTCAACCAAAAGGTTGGTGAGTTCATTAGTTTATCGTAATCAATCATTTCCATAATTTTAATAGACCACAAGATTTCATTTATTCAATAATCATACACTCGCAAGTGTTTAAAATTCATTCGTATGGATTGAACACCTGGTAACTGATATTAACAAAATGCATCTAGAATATCCCCAAACATATAAACATCGAAGTACTAAAGCAGTTCAAATTCTCTGACTGGGGCGTATCAAAACCCATAGATCTATCTTTAGGATTCGCGTCAATTGGTGGCAATTATAATAAACACCAATTCTTAGGCTACCAAGTTCAACAAGGGCGATATCCGATATAACAATTCAATCATAGAATGTAGTTTCGATTACTTGTGTCTATTTCGTCAAACATTTATAAAAGTGCATGTATTCTCAGTCCCAAAAATGTATATTGCAAAAGCATTTAAAAAGGGAGCAAATGAAACTCACTATACTGTATTTCGTAGTAAAAATACATATGACGTCATTGAACAAGTGCAAGGTTGACCTCGAATTCACGAACCTATATTAAGTATATATATTTATATATTGGTCAATATCTGTCTAACAAATTCAGGTCAAGGCGTAGTGTATCACAATCCTAATACTCGAGATTAACATGCAAAAGTCAACCAAAATCAATTTGACCCAAAATGACTTCCAAAAATTCATACGTGTTTTTTATATAGCTTAAATATAGTTGTTATATATATTTAAATATATTTATCAAATTTTATTAGAGTAAATAATAATACAAGTCATTTATTAATAAATAAAAATTTATATTAAAATTTATATATAAAAAATATACTTTTATATATTTTAAGTAATAAAATTTATACAGTTCTTTCAATATTATAAAAACATAGTGGTATGTATTATTAATGTAATTATATTACGTGTGGTAAAAATATCTTTGTATCACATATTTGTTTGATAAAATAATATTGATAATAATAATAATAAGTAACTGTTGTATTATTTTGTAATAATAATAATAATAATAATTATTATTATTATTCTACTAATAATAATAACAATATTTATATATACAAATGATGATATTAATTATGATAAAATGATAATTCTAATCATGATAATTATAACGATACTTTTTAATATTAACTGTAATAATAATAATATCTTATATAATAGTAATAATTCTATTCAAAATGATAATTTTTAATATACTAAAATGATAATAAAAATGATATTTTATAATAACAATGACATTTCTATTAAAAATGATAATATTAATAAAAATGATAGTTTTAATATAAATGATAGTTTTAATAATAATAATAATGATAAAAATAATGAAAAGGGTTATTTTTCTCTTAAATCAATATCATACAATATTTTAATTTCATCATGATACTTATACTCGTTATTTCCTAATCGATTTGTTTAATAGCTTTTAGTCCTCTTTTAAATTGCATTCATAATATTGATAATAATATTAGTCATAATAATTAGATGATACTAATATTAGTTTTAATTGATAATGATACTAGTAATAATAAATATTAATGATAATACTAATAATAATATTAATATTATCAATAATATTAACAATAACTTTTAATGATAATAACGATAGTAATAACAATAAAAAATTTTAAAGATAATATTTATACTAATAATGATAAGGATAATAATAATAATAATAATAATAATAATAATAATAATAATAATAATAATAATAATAATAATAATTATTATTATTATTTAGATAATAATAATAACGACGATAATAACGACGATAGTAATAATAATAATTATTTTAACAATAATACATAAAATTATAAATAATTCAATTGACTACATCTTTTAATCCGTTCATCGAAACTATTTGATATCTAAATGAAAAGTTATTGATTTTTCGCTAGCTTTCCAACGACATGCATATCATATACCTTATCTCAGTAGTATGTGTATTAAACTCATGATCTATCATAAACTATTTAACGACGAAATTAAACATACAAGCATGCATAATTATATATACTCGAGCACTAGTCAGGGATACATTACTAATATATAAAAGTTAAGTTATGAGTGCTCACATATTAATATTGTGATTCAATATTGCAGGAAAGTATGTAGATGCAACGGAGATGATAATCACTAGTTTGACCTCATGAGCATACTTCGAACATCATCCATAACCTCCATAGCTATAACTCATAATTTCCTAAGCCCTATCCAGCTCGCAAAACCCATTTTGAAAACATGCGAGCAGAACCTCGGCGTAGTATTTTATGTATACTAATAATATCTTGAAATAATACAGAGTATATATATATATATATATATATATATATATATATATATATATATATATATATATATATATATATATATATATATATAAATCAATTGAGAGAGTTTAGAGAAATATATTTTCAAGTTTCTATGAAATAATGAAACCTATTGAATTCTATTTATAATAGATTTTTGAATTATTAAAGTGAATTATTAAAGTATGAATTATTAAAGTGAATTATTAAAGTATGAATTATTAAAGTAAATTATTAAAGTATTAATTATTAAAGTGAATTATTAAAGTATGAATTATTAAAGTGAATTATTAAAGTAAAAGTAAAGTAAAAGTAAAGTAAAGGTAAAGTTAAAGTATAGTAAAAGTATAAAACTATGTACGTATAATACGCGTATAAATATATATAATATTAATTTAATTCGTTATATATATTTAATAAAATAAAATATAAATATCGTTATCTTTATCATACTGGTTAAGTAATGAGTTGTCAAAAGTGATTCTAGATATGTATAAAAGTTATATACATTTTAATAATAAATAAGTTCTTTTTAAACTGAAAACGTTTTTGTTCGTCTGAAACTAAATCAAATAAATATGATAATTTTGTTTTCTAAAACTAAATATATTTAAGAATCATTTTGTTAAAAGGTTAAAATAATGGAAATCGTTATATCATAAAACGTTTTAGAAAAGTAGAATTTATATATATATATATATATATATATATATATATATATATATATATATATATATATATATATATATATATATATATATATATATATATTCATAATAGGTTTCAAGTTTTTAAATTATAGTCGGTTGGTGAAGCATGGGATAAAGTCCAAAGGTTAAATAAACGTATGAAATCATCTTAATGAAAAATGTCGAGTTACTTAACTTGTCGATATCTAACATCTAAGTTATTTACACTCCACGTTCTTACTTTCATGTTAAATAAAATGAAAGTTAACATAGTTATCTTATCAAAGTCACGAGGAAAATATTATAAAACATGAATTGGAAATTAAACAGTAATCTCTACTAACCCTTGTCTAGTTTTCGTTAATTGACATATTTTTTCTTACTTATAAATCACTTTATCATTTTCCGAATGTTATCAAAAAGAATAGATATCTTAAATCACAGTGGACCTCATAACATAGACCCGTAATCATATCACAATGTATATGATAATTCAATAATTTGATATTATCTTTTAATTCTGTCGATAAATATATTAAACATATATTGAAACAAATACATTCATGTAAAGTATTATACATCTAATACTTTGTTAACATTTTCAATTAATATAACTATATATTATATATACATATCTATATATACATAAGTGTTCGTGAATCGTCGAGCACAGTCAAAGGGTAATTGATTACATGAATATAGTTCCAAAACTTTTTGAGACTCAACATTACAGACTTTACTTATCGTGTCGAAATAATATAAAGAAAAAGTTTAAATTTAGTCAGAAATTTTCGGGTTGTCACAGTACCTACCCGTTAAAGAAATTCCGTCTCGAAATTTGAGTGGAATGGTCATGGATGACAATAAGTATGTTTTCATGACGCATACGCGTTGGAAATTAGAGTTTTATCATCAGTGAGTAGTATGGAATAAACAATTCGTTTATGTGAAGATTACGAGTGAAGCTATCGCAAAAAAATGAAAAAGAATAAATCTAGGTTTGACTTAACCGGTGACGTAGTCACGATTGATTTCCGAAATTCAAGGAATTTAGAAGAAAATCTTCGTAATAAGATTTGGTTCTTCGATAATTAAGGAAATTAGGATCCGCTTTGATTAAATGCGATAATCTGTTTTGATTGCTCTGTCGGATATTTTACTATATATCCACCCCCTTCGTTTCCTTATTTCCACAACTCACACCTTCTATTCTTTCTCTCTCAATTCATACTTTAAAGCATTCTTCAATATGCTTCATCCAGTTCTGCTTCTTGATATATTTCTTACTTTCATATCTGTCATTCTTCTTTTTCATCTACTGCCGGAAGAATCTATTTACTTCTACTATACTCTTGGTTTTATAGTGTTTTTAGTTCTCCCATGTCTTTATATTGCTATATGCATCCATATATATATATATATGGTTTATAATTGCTGAGTTATCGTTGGACTTTATATCCTCCTTTATATTTCGAAATCCCTGCTTCTGTCTTCTATAATCATTGTCATCCCCAGTTAATGCTCTCTTCTATTTGCTGCGATTTATACTCCAATTTATATTTTGGATCTTCATGCTCTGTTTTCTCTTCTATTTATTAAACACAGCAAGTAATGGTCCAGAATTCATAGTTATGGAGTTTTGAATGAACATGGCTAATGTTCTAAGAAGGAAATTGTAATGGAACGATCTTAATTTGTCAAATTACCAGAATACCTCAAAAAAGACCGAATCATCAAGAAAATATTTTCTTGATATTTTTAGAGGTTAAATAGAATACAAGAGTCGTGTAATATAGCACATGATGACGTTATGATCTATGAATCATCACGTTCCATTTAGAAACTCAGCATGACTTACTGTAATATAATCACGTTGATCAAGTGTCATTATATTATACTAATTCATGCTTCAGTTCCCAACACTTCTTCAAAAACATTCCTATTTTGAACTCGAAGGTTTCAGAATTTAGAAACTAAAATAGTTTCTTTTATGATGTAATACAGATAGCGCGGAGAGGTAAATGATTTCAGATAGAAGAATTATGGAAATATCTTCAGAAATATGGAAGATATTTATAATGAAAGATACGATGATATCTTATAATTTCTAATATCAGAGGATGATGAAGAATATTGTTCACAGGGGTTTAGAGTCAGGAGCAAGGTATTCGTTAATGACTTTAGCAGATACTGAATCATTTGGATTCTTTGAAGGCAGGTTCAGATTTTGTGATTTATCCACAGCCTCCTTCATACTTTGCTCTATCCGTTTTCCAGTTCCAAAACTTCTCTTTTTCTGAGCTTTGCCAATACACTATTCTTTATCATCAACTTTTTACTGTTAAGATCGTTTTACAGTTTTTGCTGCTTCATCAGCATTTTTCAAAATTTTGAGAACTAGTTCGCAGTTTAGGATGTTTTTCAGAAACTTCACATTCGCAGTATGTAAGTCCAGAATATAGAAGTTATATGTATAACTGTTGGCGTTGACATGCTGCGAGATTTCAAAATACTGATTGCTAATTCTCAATGATTCGTATGACAATTCTCGTTACAAGATGCAGATGAGTAACTGATTTTTTGGAAAATTAAAGATTAGTGAAGTTGTTAATAAGTTTATTGCTAATGTGGTGGAACATAAACGGCTCCCTGGTAACAATGGCGAAAGGTCAACCTATATATCGAGGTTATAATAAAACTGTTTCAACTGAAAAGTTGAAGTTGACTTACTGGATGTAGAGACCCGTCCTAATCCATCTGGACGAAATCCATATCGATTACAAACTACTCACAATAGTTGATTACATCGTGAGGTACTTGACCTCCATATGATACATTTTATAAACATTGCATTCGTTTTTGAAAAGACAATCTTTCATTACATCGAAAGTTGACATCATGCATACCATTTCATAATATATCCAACTATACTTGACTTAATAATAATCTTGAGGAACTCAACGACTCGAATGCAACTTCTTTTGAAATATGTCATGAATGACTCCAAGTAATATCTCTAATATGAGCAAATGCACAGCAGAAGATTTCTTTCATACCTGAGAATAAACATGCTTTCAAGTGTCAACCAAAAGGTTGGTAAGTTCATAGGTTTATCATAAAACAATAAAATTCATCATTTTGATAGACTACAAGATTTAATTCCTGCATGGTACAAATGGGCCCGAATCCTATACCCACCTGTAATGTACATACGATATCTTTTAAATACAGTACACCTTTCTCGTGTACGAAATCATCTTTCATAAATCTTAGTAACCGTACACATATCTCGTGCACAAAAATAACATACACATAACCTGTGTATAAAATCATTCTCTCGATACATAACATTCACTTTGCTTTCATAACTTAGCTTGGTAACCGACCTTAACATATAATGCGCATAAATAATATCCCCAAAACAGAACATCTCGTCTGTATAATAATCATATAAACTTCGAAGTACTAAACACTACGCCCACTAGCTCTTCCGTCTAGTGAACATTCTGGGTGGGGGTGTTAAACCCGGTAGCTACCTTTAGGATTCGCGTCAATTAGGCGTGCACTAATTCTCAAAATTAGTGATGTTCCCTAATTCTTAGGTTACCAAGCAATAATAATCAGGGGAAAAATATTCATATCAATTGTGGCAATTATCAAGTCCACATAATTCAATGGTGGTAATTATCACGTGCACATAATTCATTCGAGGAATGTTTTGCTTGTGTCTATCTCGTCAAACATTTATAAAAGCGTATCATGTATTCGCAGTTCAAAATGTATATCAAAAGCATTTAATAAAGTAGTTGTAAAAGTAGTGCATGTATTCTCAGTCCCAAAAATGTAAAGAGTAAAAGGGAATCAAATGAACTCACCTAATGTATTTTGTAGTAAAAATACATATGACTATATTGAATAATGCAGGGTTAGCCTCGGATTCACGAACCTATATCAGTTATATATATTAAAACATATAATAATATTTAAACAAGTTGATATTATTAATAAAGTAGTTTTATTAATGATTTGTATGTTACCCTAAATAAATATATCCATTATATCTATTTTATATATTTTAATGACATAGTTAATATTTATATATATCGGATTCTTATTAAAGTATTTTAATTTAAAACATATATGATATTTTAAAATTTATACATAAGGTTATATTTAAAATATATTTATATCTTATATGTAATTTAATTAATAATAAATAATAATATTTTATTTTGAAAACAAAATAGTTTGTAATATTAACATAAGTATTATATATGTATTAGATACATTTTATGTAAGTAATATATGTTGTAGTAATAATAATGATAATAATAATAATAATAATAATAATAATAATAATAATAATAATAATAATAATAATAATAATAAATATAACAATAATAATTATAATTGTAATTATAATTATAATTATAATTATATCCTAATTCTAATTCTATATAAATAAAAGACCTACGCGTATCTTTTTGATGTCTTCCCCAAATCAGATCGATGGGTAACCCTAGCCCAAAATAATTTGGAAAAATACACCATCATCGTATAATCCAGCAACAATCATTATCATCATTAATAGAGTATTCAAGGAACAATCACTGATGAATAGCAGACCATCGATTCGTCGTCATCCCTGTTCAGAGTCATCATCAGCCTTCGTCTTCATCGTTCTTCATCATCTTTCATTCATCGGTCCAGTAATTAGTCCTTAATTTATCAAATAGGAAATTAATTTATTTATATTTTCTTAATTTCTACTTTAATTAATATATTCTATACCTTTAATTAATTTACACACGAGTAGTAAATAATGGTGTTCATAAAGGGTTTAGTGGAAATCAATTTTAGTTAAGGACTTGTTTGTGATTTTAATTTTAAATTGTAGTAATAGTGAATAACATAAAGCAAACTGTATGTGCTATTTGATTAAATAGCAACTAGGAGGCAGTTAAGTGGAATTAATTAGGTAGTTCTTGATAGGGGTGTTCATGGTGGTTTAGACATAGTTATTTGGTAGTTGAAACTTCAGGTCATATAATTTGATGATTGAACAAAAAAAAAATTTGAAATGAGATAGTGGCAGTTACAATTATTTGTCTTTAGGTATCGAATAGTAAAAACAGAAATAGTTGGTTTGGTTCTTGGATAATAACCGAACATAGCACATTGCAGTAGGAGTTTCATAAAAATGAATGGCGTTTGAGTGGTGTTTTGAAGGTGATGGCAAGTGGTTTGGGTATCATAGTAGCTCTTAATATCTGTTAGATATCAGATATCTAGCTTTCAACATTTTTGATTTTTATATGTCAGCTAGTCATAATTAATAAGTCGAATTTATAAAAATCTATCCAATTTAAAATAAAAACTTCAGTAATATACCTATATTCATATCAATGCTTATTTATAATGATAGTTTATATTCATAAGAATTAGAACACACCTCATATATCTTGTTTTATTTCTTCAGATGACTAATGATCAAGGAATGGTTTATGTGGTGTTTGAGTTGTAATTTATGTGTTTATGGCTGCAATTCGGAACAACTGAACAGAAGCAATTCTTCCAAATTAAACAGGAGTATAGCAGCAGTTGATGGAACTTTTGGGTGGTTTACAATGGTAGAAAGACTTCTGCAGCTGGTTAGCTTCGATAGTGATGGTGTCGATATGTTTCACAAACAGGAAAATGGATGTATCAGTGGGAAGTAGTTTTCGGGTGTAGGTATGTGTGATGGTGGATGGGTTCGTGATAATGGGTTCATGATCATAACCGAAATGAGCTTAAGGTGGTGGTTCTCGGATGAAAGATGAAGGATGGTGGTAGTGGTGTTTGATGGAGAGAGGTATTGGTGGTTATTGAAGATGGTTCACAGAAATGAAAAAAAAAAAAGAACAAAGAGGAGAGAAAGAGAAGGTGGTGACTCTCAAGGATTGTATACGAGTAATTGTAGTGACCCGGGAATTTTTAACTAATTTTAAACCAAACTCTCGATACGATATTATATTTTTGTCACGATAAGATAAGTCTGTTAGGTTGAGTCTCAAAAATTTTGAACTGTTCAATTGACCTTCGACCGGTTTCGAAGATTCGCTAACAATTAATTGTAAATAAATTATGTAATAATATTAACTTGTTATATTAATACTATTATTGTTATTAATATCATTAATTATTAACACTATTATTAATAATCATTATTATGATAATTATAATAATTATTATTAATAATAACAATAATATTATTATTAATACATTTAGTAATTATTAATATTAAATATAACATATATAAAAATCAATAATTTAGCACAGTAAACTGTTATGCATCACTTTCAACCGATATTTTTTTTGTCTCCTTAATCATATCCGTGATAATTTGATTGTGAATCTATTCTACTGTGTTGCTAGTTGTTTTCCACCATCTGCATTATTTAAATGCATAAACACATGCATAGATACATGAATCTATATACTCTACCATATGGATAGATGAGATATTTTACACAACATCAATTCTCTCCCTTCCATATTTTTCTTTTCCATCGAAGAATCACATCAACCACAATATTTGGACTTCATTTCTGCAACTCATTTAACACCATTCCAAATCAGTCATATTAGCTCGACAATATCACACCCATTCTGCGGTTCGTTGTTCGATTCAATGAAGCCATACCTCCTCAGTCACATACATAAACGATGCATAAAGATCATATAAAACTAACACCTTTCTTTTTATCTCGTTTCCATCGACCCAAATCCAACATCACAACCACCATAGTGATCCACAATTACCATCATCACCTTTATTTTCCTTCTTGTTCTCCGATTCTATGCAACAACTCAAAAACTCACCCACACCCACCAAACCAAACAACCACTATCCACCTTCACACCCTCTCTCTCTCTCTCTCTCTCTCTCTCTCTCTTCAATATTTAGTTGAAAAACTGCCACCACCCTGCTCGATACATGTTTCTGCTTAGGTTCGAGAATACCCTACAACCATTACAATACTCGATCATTAAACTGCGACTTCTGGTTTCCTTTTTTTCTTAGTTTCGATGCTGTAGCAGTTTCTCAAACTTAATAATATAGGATATTATTATACAACCTTTTAAAAACATGCATGTGGGACATGGAACAATGGGTGCCGATTATTATATCAAAAAGGTATCCAACTTGCAAGACCAAATTTTTGGTCTCCCACTAGAAATGGTACAGTTTTGTAATTAAGAAAACAAGGTGGGTTGAGGTGTCATGGGGACCACAAACAATTATTTCCATACTCTCAAATGAGAGTGCTGCTGTACGTTTTTTTCTTTTTTCTATTTCATGTTCCTGTTTCATTTTACTATACAACAACGAATGAGATGATGTACGAGTATGAGGAGGTCGACTGTAATCATAATGATGAAGTATGATGATGAAGGTGACACAAGAATGATGATGGTACACGAATACGAATGATAAAAGATAACAATAACGATTATCAAATGATGAAAGTGATTAGATAATAATGATGTTACGAAAACAAAATAAATAATAATGATGATAAGTAACGATAGTGATGATGAAGATAATTTGAATAAGATTATGATTATAATTAGGATTATGATTATGAGGATATTAGTGATGGTACGGTGGTTCATCGATGGCGGGTTAATGTTGGAAGATATGATGATGGGAAGAAGAAAGAAACATAAACATACGAGTTAATGAAATATAAAGTAGTAATATAAACAGGAAGTAATGAACAGAGAAGTGGTTAGAGTGGGCGTTGGGTGAGCGAGAGGTCCTAGGTTCGAAACTAGGCCACGGAATTATTACTTTTATGAGTAATAAAAGTTGCTGTTGGGCCGAGAGTCCTTTATATGATTGGGCCGAAGCTGTATAGCTGGGCCGTAATTTATTCTGTTGGGCCGAATCAAGTCTGGGCCAGACTAGGGACAAGTTAAATAGTTATTCGATAGGTATAATTACTGAAAAATGTAAATGGTCGAATGGTTGGATGTGATTTGGGCAAACGGGAGGTCTCGGGTTCGAACCTGAGTTGTAGCATTTTTTTTTTTTTTGAAAAGGAAGAAGAAGAAGGAATAGTTGACAGGTTAAACAAATATAAGTATGGTTATTATCAGAAAATAAGAAATAGAGGAGTGGCTTGTAGTGTTATCGGGTTAGCGGGACGTCGCGGGTTCAAACCCGGACTTGGACATTTTTTTTAAGGGATACTCCTTTGAGGTAGCTATTACTAATACTCTTATTATTATTATTATTTAATTATTATTTTTTTATTTATTGTTAGTATTATTATTATTATTATTATTATTATTATTATTATTATTATTATTATTATTATTATTATTATTATTATTATTATTATTATTATTTATTATTGATTGTTATTAAGTAATTATTATAATTACCAATTTTAGAAATAAAATTATTAGTATAATTAATATTATTATCATTATTATTATCATTAAAATATATAGTATTATTATTAATATGACTATTAAAATTTCTATTAGAATCATCATTTTTTTATTTATTAAAAGTACTATTATTATTTAAAATATTATTTTTATGAAAACTAACATCTTTATTTTATTATTATTATCTTTTCAACTATTATCATTATTAATATTACTTTTATTATTAGTATTATTATCAAAACTATTAATAGCAGTATCATTACTAAATCTAATTACTTTTAGTATTATTATTATTATCATAAAAAGATACAAATTTTTATTTATTATTATATATATTATTTTACCAAATAAATAGCTATATAAGAATATATTTAAAGCATATTGCATAACAACATTAATAATTTCATAATAAATACTAATTATTTATCTAAAGTATATAAAATAAATATAGTTACCAAAGAAACATACAAGTTACTGAAATAACAATTAATAATAATATCTAAACTTGTTCGATTACAAGTATAGGTTTTAATAAATATATGAATGATATAGGTTCGTGAATCCGAGGTCAACCCTACACTTGTTAAATGATGTCATATGTATTTTTACTACAAAATACAGTATGGTGAGTTTCATTTGCTCCCTTTTTACTCATTACATTTTTGGGCTGAGAATACATGCAAATGCTTTATTAACTGTTTTACAATATTTATATGTGTGAGTTCATTTGATTCCCTTTTACTCTTTACATTTTTGGGACTGAGAATACATGCGCTACTTTTACAACTGCTTTATTAAATACTTTTGAAATACATTTTGAACTGCGAATACCTGAAATGCTTTTATAAATATTTGACGAGATAGACACAAGCAAAACATTCCTCGAATGAATTATTATGCAGACAGAAGTTCTGCGGATTATTATTGAATTATGTGGACATGATAATTGCCACCATTGAATTATGTGAACATGATAATTGCCACCATTGAATTATGTGGACATGATAATTGACACCATTGAATTATGTGGACATGATAATTGCCACCAATTGAAGTGAATGTTATGTATCGAGAGAATGATTTTATACACAGGTTATGTGTATGTTGTTTTTTGCACGAGATATGTGTACGATTACTAAGATTTATGAAAGATGATTTTGTACACGAAAAAGGTGTACTGTATTTAAAAGATATCGCATGTACATTACAGGTGGTATAGGATTAGGGCCCATTTGTACCATGCAGGATTTAAATCTTGTGGTCTATCAAAATGATGAATTTTATTGTTTTATGATAAACCTATGAACTCACCAACCTTTTGGTTGACACTTGGAAGCATGTTTATTCTCAGGTATGAAAGAAATCTTCCGCTGTGCATTTGCTCATTTTAAAAGACATTATTTGGAGTCGATCATCTCAATGGAACCAGATGTTGGTGACTTCATCCAGATAGATTAGGACGGGGCATCACAGTTGGTATCAGAGCGGTGGTCTTAGCGAACGAGGTCTACATTATTGTGTCTAACTGATAAGTCATTAGGATGCATTAGTGAGTCTGGACTTCGATCGTGTCTGCATGTCAAAAGTTTTGCTTATCATTTCGTGTCGAAAATTAATTGCTTATCATCCTTAAAGTCTAGACATTTCTTACTGCCTTTATTGCATAGATAGTGTATAGATAAATTCATATCTTAGTGTATCTGTTATTGTTACCTTTGCCTGATAGCTTCCGTAGATTCCTCTGTAACTTATGGGATTTTAGTATTATATATGCATATGTAAATTATGTATTGCAGGGTACTAATCTACATCCTATAATCTATTTCTTATCGAAAATACCCCATCTGATCGTACGAGATGAGTTCCTCAACCAGTTTGAGTCCCTCAGATTTCGATAGCTATTCCGATAGTTATTCCGACAGCTATTCCGATATGGATTTCCACTCGAACTCCGAAAGCAGTGTAACCGGAATAAATCAACCAATTAGTCATCATCTATTTTGGATGAATTGGAGATGGGTTCGTAGACGACTTAACCGATGGAGACGCGAAGAAGGCGATCCTTTCCATCAACCGAATTCACCTCTTGGCGATGAACCTGAAACACTTATCAGCGAATCAGTCTGAAACACCATTTTCAGTCTCATTTCCCAAATATCTCATCACGATTATATTCTATCTAAAATTCTAAACCTTATTCATCCACTCATTCCGACCGACAATCATCCTAGAGTAATGGAAAAAGTCAATGAGATTCGCACTTGAGTAATCAATTTGGAGAATATGGCGCAAAATTTACCAGCTTCAATAACATCACCGGCACCAACAGTACCATCAGTAACAGCACCGACAACATCAGTATCATCAACAATCCATGCCTCAACATCTCATTCTGTACTTCAAGCATAATCATCGTTCTACATGATGTTCTACATCATTTATCCCCGTTCAATATGGCGATTAAGTAATCTCTAAAGTTTTGGAGATAATCTATTCTAATTCTAACGATAAACCAAATGAGATTAATATCATATTAACTCATTAAATCCATGATTACATCTGAAGAAAATATATATGTATATATATTTTCATAAAGATTGTAATTAAAAATTCTTTTGTACAAACTGTTAATGGTGAAAATATTTTAACGGGTAGGTAATACCCGAGTAAATATTTAACTTTCATATTAACATGTTATACTGTACATTCTTCGAATCTGATTCAACAGTCATTTACTATCCTACTTACATCCACAGATATACGTATCCGTTCACCGCAGAATAACCATTTTCATTCAATTTCATATTTGGATTTTGACCTATCAGAATCTAACAAGTGGCATAATGAAGAAAACATTTGACAAAATAAAAATTTGTTAGAAACAAACAAATTAACTATGAGAAATTTTGTTAAGAATCCACGCTAACAAAATCCTAGCTAACTGATTACATTTTATTTATCGCAGTTTATTTATCGCAATTTAATTATCACAATTTTTTTTTATCGCCATTTAATTTCTGTTATTTACTTTACGCATTTTATTTATCGTCATTTAATTTCTGTTATTTATTTTACGCACTTTAAATATCGGGACACGTATACAAAGTTTTGACATATCATATCGACGCATGTATATATATTATTTGGAATAACCATAGACACTCTATATGCAGTAATGATCGAGTTCTCTATACAGGGTTGAGGTTGATTCTACAATAATATATATACTTTGAGTTGTGATCGAGTCTGAGACATGTACACGGGTCACGATACTTAATAATTAATTCGAATATTATATATTAAACTATATATGAATTATTGGATTGTCAACTGTGGACTAAAAACATTGGACAATTAAAATGAATTAAAATATTGATTATAACCTATGAAACTAAACAATTCTTCAAGTTGCCACTTGATTTCATCTTAAACCTCAATTGTATCTTGACGATTACAAACTGCATTCAAACCTTTCATGATTTTTGAAAACACCTCAATCGAGAGGATGAACCAACTGCATCTCATCTACGGAAGAAAAGATTTATGCATATAGTTATGCACCTGAAAAACTCTCAGAAACTGAGTAAACGTTTAACACGTAGCTGTGCTAATTCCCTTAGCGTTATTATTACCGAAAATAACTTTGCAACTCCTGTTCGAGACAGCTAATTTTGTCACAGCTCCAGTAAATCAACTTCGACTTTTCGTTCGAAACAACCTTAGTATAATCTTGATATATATTTGTGCTCTTTTGTTATTACCGGGGAACCTTTTATATTCCACCATATTACCAACAGTTGTACCAGCAACCTCGTTGCTCCTTGGCTTAAATCTCTTCGACAAATCACTATATTTATCTATTGAAGTCTCATCATGTACTCATCCGCATCTTGTAACAAGAATTGCCATACCAATTACCGAGAATCAGCAAATCTGTATTGTGAGTCTCGCAACATTTCCATATCAACAGTTATATGTATCCATATAACATTTATCTCTTAGAACTATGATCTTTCATTCTGAAATTCTGAAAAAGCACCCAGTCTACGAATTAATACTCTGAATATTGAAAAAGCCGAATGAAGCAACAAAAACTGTGGATGATTTTAACAGTCAAAAGTTTGATAAAAAAAAAAGATACGTTGGAAAAGCTCAAAAGAAAGTTTGGTACTAAAAAACGGATTGAGCAAACCATGAAGGAGACTCTGAGCAAATCACAAGGACTAAACTTGTACATAAAGAATCCTGATGATTCTATTTCTGATAAAATCTTCAGCGAACATCTTGCTCCTTATTTATTCTAAATCCTTGCGAAAGGATTTTCTTCATCAACCTTCGATCTTAGAAATTCTGGAAATATCATCATAAATATCTTCGATATTTCTGAGGATATTTTCATAACTATTCTTATCTGAAATCATTAATCTGTTCTTGCTATCAGTGTTACATCATATAGAAACTGTTAGTTTCTATATTATGTAAACTTTCGAGCTTAAAATATGAATGTTATTGAAGTAATGTTGGGAACTGATGCATGAGTTAGTATAATATAATGACACTTGATCAACGTGATTATATTACAGTAAGTCATGCTGAGTTTCTAAATGGGACATGATGATTCACAGATTATAACGTCATCATGTGCCATGTTACATGACTTTTACATTTTATCTGATATATAAACATATCAAGAACATATTTTCTTGATAGTTCTATCTTTCCCGGATATTATGGCAATTTGACGAATCAAGATCGTGCTATTACCATTTCTTTCTTAGAACATTAACTATGTTCATTTTGAAATTCATATCTATAAATTCTGGATCATTATTCGCTTGATTTAAAGTCGGGAAGAGAAAACAAAAGCATGGAGCTCTGAAATATAAAGGAGGATATAAAGCCCGATAACAACACGTAAATTAAAAATCGTGTATGTCAATGCTTATCGCAACATAAAGACACGGGAGAATTAAAAACACTATAACCCCAAGAGCGAAATAGAAGAAAATAGATCCCACTGGTGAAAGTTGGAAAAGGAGAAAGATTGTTGTGATAGTCAGGATGAGAACAAGGATTAGAACCAGATTAAGCATTATTATAATCTTTTGGGATATATGAGTTGAGAAAGAAGGTATAGAAGTGGTGAAAGCTAATGGAAAGGAAAAGGTAAATTTATAATGGAAATATCTGACGTATTAATCGAAACAGATCATTTTATTTACTTAAAGAGATCCTAATTTCCTTAAATCTTGAAGAATCAGATCTTAAAGATTTCCAAGACTTTCTTTAATCTTTTAAATTCCGGAATTCAACCCTGTTTACGTCAAAAGCTAAGGAAAATCTTATTTTCTTCAATTCACTCTTTTGCGATAGCTTCACTCGTATTCTTAGAATAATCGAATTATTTTATCATTATTATTTAATAATGATAAACCTCTAATTATCAACTCATATTGGTCATGAAAACATTTTTATTGTAAGCCATGAACACCTCACTCAAATTTCGGGACGAAATTTCTTTAACGGGTAGGTACTGTAGAGACCCGGGAATTTTCGACTAATTTTAAACCAAACTCTCGATACGATATTATATTTTTGTTACGATAAGATAAGTCTGTTAGGTCGAGTCTCAAAAATTTTGAACTGTTCAATTGACCTTCGACCGGTTTCGACGATTCACGAACAATTAATTGTAAATAAATTATGTAATAATATTAACTTGTTATATTAATACTATTATTGTTATTAATATCATTATTAACACTATTATTAATAATCATTATTATGATAATTATAATTATTATTATTAATAATAACAATAATATTCTTATTAATACATTTAGTAATTATTAATATTAAATATAACATATATAAAAATCAATAATTTAGCACAGTAAACTGTTATGCATCACTTTCAACCGATATTTTTTTTGTCGCCTTAATCATATCCGTGATAATTTGATTGTGAATCTATTCTACTGTGTTGCTAGTTGTTTTCCACCATCTGCATTATTTAAATGCATAAACACATGCATAGATACATGAATCTATATACTCTACCATATGGATAGATGAGATATTTTACACAACATCACTTCTCTCCCTTCCATATGTTTCTTTTCCATCGAAGAATCACATCAACCATAATATTTGGACTTCAATTCTGCAACTCATTTAACACCATTCCAAATCAGTCATATTAGCTCGACAATATCACACCCATTCTGCGGTTCGTTGTTCGATTCAATGAAGCCATACCTCCTCAGTCACATACATAAATGATGCATAAAGATCATATAAAACTAACACCTTTCTTTTTATCTCATTTCCATCGACCCAAATCCAACATCACAACCACCATAGTGATCCACAATTACCATCATCACCTTTATTTTCCTTCTTGTTCTCTGATTCTATGCAACAACTCAAAAACTCACCCACACCCACCAAACCAAACAACCACTATCCACCTTCACACCCTATCTCTCTCTCTCTCTTCAATATTTAGTTGAAAAACCGCCACCACCCTGCTCGATACATGTTTCTGCTTAGGTTCGAGAATACCCTACAACCATTACAATACTCGATCATTAAACTGCAACTTCTGGTTTCCTTTTTTTCTTAGTTTCGATGCTGTAGCAGTTTCTCAAACTTAATAATATAGGATATTATTATACAACCATTTAAAAACATGCATGTGGGACATGGAACAATGGGTGCCGATTATTATATCAAAAAGGTATCCAACTTGCAAGACCAAATTTTTGGTCTCCCACTAGAAATGCTACAGTTTTGTAATTAAGAAAACAAGGTGGGTTGAGGTGTCATGGGGACCACAAACAATTATTTCCATACTCTCAAATGAGAGTGCTGCTGCACATTTTTTTTCTTTTTTCTATTTCATGTTCCTGTTTCGTTTTACTATACAGCAACGAATGAGATGATGTACGAGTATGAGGAGGTCGACTGTAATCATAATGATGAAGTATGATGATGAAGGTGACACAAGAATGATGATTTTACACGAATACGAATGATAAAAGATAACAATAACGATTATCAAATGATGAAAGTGATTAGATAATAATGATGTTACGAAAACAAAATAAATAATAATGATGATAAGTAACGATAGTGATGATGAAGATAATTTGAATAAGATTATGATTATAATTAGGATTATGATTATGAGGATATTAGTGATGGTATGGTGGTTCATCGATGGCGGGTTAATGTTGGAAGATATGATGATGGGAAGAAGAAAGAAACATAAACATACGAGTTAATGAAATATAAAGTAGTAATATAAACAGGAAGTAATGAACAGAGAAGTGGTTAGAGTGGGCGTTGGGTGAGCGAGAGGTCCTAGGTTCGAAACTAGGCCACGGAATTATTACTTTTATGAGTAATAAAAGTTGCTGTTGGGCCGAGAGTCCTTTATATGATTGGGCCGAAGCTGTATAGCTGGGCCGTAATTTATTCTTTTGGGCCGAATCAAGTCTGGGCCAGAATAGGGACAAGTTAAATAGTTATTCGATAGGTATAATTACTGAAAAATGTAAATGGTCGAATGGTTGGATGTGATTTGGGAAAACAGGAGGTCTCGGGTTTGAGCCTGAGTTGTAGCATATTTTTTTTTTTGATAAGGAAGAAGAAGAAGGAACAGTTGACAGGTTAAACAAATATAAGTATGGCTATTATCAGAAAATAAGAAATAGAGGAGTGGCTTGTAGTGTTATCGGGTTAGCGGGACGTCGCGGGTTCAAACCCGGACTTGGACATTTTTTTTAAGGGATACTCCATTGAGGTAGCTATTACTAATACTCTTATTATTATTATTTCATTATTATTTTTTTATTTATTGTTAGTATTATTATTATTATTTATTATTGATTGTTATTAAGTAATTATTATAATTACCAATTTTAGAAATAAAATTATTAGTATAATTAATATTATTATCATTATTTTTATTATTAAAATATATAGTATTATTATTAATATGACTATTAAAATTTCTATTAGAATCATCATTTTTTATTATTAAAAGTACTATTATTATTTAAAATATTATTTTTATGAAAACTAACATCTTTATTTTATTATTATTATCTTTTCAACAATTATCATTACTAATATTACTTTTATTATTAGTATTATTATCAAAACTATTAATAGCAGTATCATTACTAAATCTAATTACTTTTAGTATTATTATTATTATCATAAAAAGATACAAATTTTTATTTATTATTATATATATTATTTTACCAAATAAATAGCTATATAAGAATATATTTAAAGCATATTGCATAACAACATTAATAATTTCATAATAAATACTAATTATTTATCTAAAGTATATAAAATAAATATAGTTAACATAGTTACCAAAGAAACATACAAGTTACTGAAATAACAATTAATAATAATATCTAAACTTGTTCGATTACAAGTATAGGTTTTAATAAATATATGAATGATATAGGTTCGTGAATCCGAGGTCAACCCTACACTTGTTAAATGATGTCATATGTATTTTTACTAGAAAATACAGTATGGTGAGTTTCATTTGCTCCCTTTTTACTCATTACATTTTTGGGCTGAGAATACATGCAAATGCTTTATTAACTGTTTTACAATATTTATATGTGTGAGTTCATTTGATTCCTTTTTACTCTTTACATTTTTGGGACTGAGAATACATGCGCTACTTTTACAACTGCTTTATTAAATGCTTTTGAAATACATTTTGAACTGCGAATACATGAAATGCTTTTATAAATGTTTGACGAGATAGACACAAGCAAAACATTCCTCGAATGAATTATTATGCAGACAGAAGTTCTGCGGATTATTATTGAATTATGTGGACATGATAATTGCCACCATTGAATTATGTGAACATGATAATTGCCACCATTGAATTATGTAGACATGATAATTGCCACCATTGAATTATGTGGACATGATAATTGCCACCAATTGAAGTGAATGTTATGTATCGAGAGAATGATTTTATACACAGGTTATGTGTATGTTGTTTTGTGCACGAGATATGTTTACGATTACTAAGATTTATGAAAGATGATTTTGTACACGAAAAAGGTGTACTGTATTTAAAAGATATTGCATGTACATTACAGGTGGGTATAGGATTCGGGCCCATTTGTACCATGCAGGATTTAAATCTTGTGGTCTATCAAAATGATGAATTTTATTGTTTTATGATAAACCTATGAACTCACCAACCTTTTGGTTGACACTTGGAAGCATGTTTATTCTCAGGTATGAATGAAATCTTCCGCTGTGCATTTGCTCATTTTAAAAGACATTATTTGGAGTCGATCATCGCAGTGGAACCAGATGTTGGTAACTTCTTCCAGATGGATTAGGACGGGGCATCACAGTAATTGAAATAAAAATTGATTTGTTCATACTTGTTTTCTTGTGACAAAGGGGTCGACATATTAAACAGGAGCAGAGAAAAATGAATCCAAAGTATAAAGTTGATAAAGACCCTAAACTAATTTTGGAAATTTTGTGTTTGGTTTGATTTGTTTTATCAATTTGATAGGATTTAGTTTGATATGATTATGTAATAAACTGAATTCTATTTCTCTATCTATATATTTTGTATTTTGATTAATTAATAATTATAGATATATTAATGATATTAATAATACTAATTAATAATAATATTACTTATAATAATAATATTATTGATAAATATACTAAAGTTGATAATATGATAATATGATAATAACAGTAAAGATAATGATAATTGTAACCAAGTGATGATAATAATATTTTCAATTGAGAATGATCATTTTTAATAATAGTAAATAATTATAATAATAACTAAAATTGTAATCTTATTTACTAATTATGGTATGAATAATGATAACAACAATACTAATAATAATTATAATATAACAAATCGATTGTATTAAATTTCACATTTACGTATTATACATAATAATAATAATAACAACACTGATATTAATATTAAATATTTATTCTAATAATAATGATGACTGTAAAATTGATAATATTAGTAAAGATGACAAATTAAGTGCATTAAATTTCATATCTATATATTTACAAGTAATGGTTCGTGAATCATCGGGAGTAGTCAAAGGTCAAATGTAAACATGAACACAGTTCGAAGATTTAGAGATTCAATTAAATAGACTTTGCTTATCGTGTCGAAATCATATTAAGATCAAGTTTAAATTTGGTCGGAAATTTCCGGGTCGTCACAGTACCTACTCGTTAAAGAAATTTCGTCCCGAAATTTGAGTGAGGTCGTCATGAATATCTATAAAAATGTTTTCATGACGAATATGAGTTGCTAAATAGAGTTTTATCATCATTGAGTAATATGGGTAAAACAATTCGATTATTCAAAACGTATGAGTGAAGCTATCACTTAATAGTGAAATGAGATAGATAAGTTTCATCATAACTTTTGACTAGTCATGGTTGAATTTCTGGAATTCGAGGATATTAAAGAAAATCTTCGAAATCTAAAAGATTTGATTTTTCGGAAACTAAGGAAATTAGGATCTCTCTAATTAAATACGATAATCTGTTTTGATTGCTCTGTCGGGTATCTCACTATAAATCCACCCTCTTCGTTTCCTTTATATTTTGAAGCACCATCACTTTTGTTTTCCTCTTCCCGACTTTAAGTCAAGAGAATAATAATCCATAATTCAAAGATATGAATTTTGAAATTAACATAGTTAATGTTCTAAGATTGAAATTGTAATAGCATGATATTGACTGGTTAAATTACCAGAATTCAAGAGAAAAGATAGAACTATCAAGAAATTATGTTCTTGATATGTTTATAGATTAGATAGAATGTAAGAGTTGTGTAACATGGCACATGATGATATTATAATCTGTGAATCATCACGTTCCATTAGAAATTTAGCATGACTTACTGTAATATAATCACGTTGATCAAGTGTCATTATATTATACAAACTCATGTTTCAGTTCCCAACACTACTTCAAAAGCATTCATAGTTTAACTTCAAAGTTTACAGAATATAGAAACTAACAGTTTCTTATATGATGTAACACTGGTAGCGTGAAGAGATAAATGATTTCAGACAAGAATATTTATGAAAATATCCTCAGAAATATCGAAGATATTTATGATGATATTTTGGAATTTCTAAGATCGAAGGTTGATGATGAAAAATTTTCCACAAGATTTAATATGAGTATAGAGTAAGGTTTTCTCTAAAGATTTCATTAGATACAGAATTATCTGGATTCTTTGAATATAGGGTATGGTCCTTGTATTTTTCCTTGGTCTCCTTCGTGGTTAGCTCAATCCGTTTTCCAGTTCCAACTTTTCTGAGCTTTTCCAACATACTATTCTTTATCGTAAAACTTCCGACGATTAAGGTCATTTACGGTTTTTGCTGTTTCCTCAGCATTTCGAGGACTAGTTTGCAGTTCGGGGTATTTTTCAGAAACTTCACATTCAAGCATGTAAGTCCAGATGATAGACGTCATATGTACACATATAACTGTTGGCATAGGCATGCTGCGAGATTTCAAAATACTGATTGCTAATTCCCGATGATTCGTATGGCAATTCTTATTACAAGATGTAAATGAGTAAATGATGGGGTTTGATAAATATAATGATTTTTCAGAAAATCCTAGATCAATACAGTTGCTGATAACGGTAATGATGGCAAAAAGGCAACGTATATATCAAGGTTATAATAAGGCTGTTTCGACTGAAAAGTCGAAGTTGACTTGCTGGAGCTGTGACAAAACTGACTACTTTGAAAAAGAATTGGAATGCTATTTTCGGTAATAACAATGCCAAAGGAGCTAGCACAGATACGTGTTAAACGTTTACTCAGGTTTTGAGTGTTTTTCAGGTGCATAACTATATGTATCAATCTTTTCTTCCGTAGATGAAGTTCGGTTGGTTCATCCCCTCGATTGAGGTGTTTTCAAGAATCATGAAAGGTTTGAACGCAGATTGTAATCGTCAGGATACAAATGAGGTTTAAGATAAAATCAAGTGGCAAACTTGAAGAATTGTTTAGTTTCATAGGTTATAATCAATATTTTAATTCATTTTAATTATCCAATGTTATTAGTCCACAGTCGATAGTCCACAGTTAACAGTCCAATAATTCATATATAGTTTAATATATAATATTCGAATTAATTAATACGTATCGTGACCCATGTACATGTCTCAGACTCGATCACAACTCAAACTATATATATTATTGTAGAATCAACCTCAACCCTGTATAGCTAACTCCAACATTACTGCATATAGAGTGTCTATGGTTATTCCAAATAATATATATAGATGCGTCGATATGATATGTCAAAACCTTGTATACGTGTCCCGATATTTAAAGTGCGTAAAATAAATAACAGAAATTAAATGACGATAAATATTGCGAGAATTAAAATTGCAATAAATAAAATGCGATAAATAAATTGCAATAAATAAATTGTGATAAATAAAGGTAATACGGAATTAACAGTTAGCTAGGAACAGTTAGCTAGGAACAGTTAGCGTGGATTCTTAACAAAATTTCTCATAGTTAATTGTTTGTTTCTAACAAATTTTATTTTGTCCAATGTTTTCTTAATTATGCGACTTGTTCGATTCTAATAAATCAAAATCCAAATATGAATTTAAATAAAAATGGTTATTCTGCGGTGAACAGATACATATATATGTGGATGTAAGTAGGATAGTAAATGACTGTTGAATCAACTTCGACGAATGTACAGTGTAATTTATTAAGGTGAAATCTAAATATTCCTCGGGTATTACCTACCCGTTAAAATATTTTCACCATTAACAGTTTGTAGAAAATAATTTTTAATTACAATCTTTATGAAAACATATATACGTATATATTTTCTTCAGATGTAATCATGGATTTAATGAGTTAATATGATATTAAACTCATTTGGTTTACATTTAGAACTAGAGTACA
Organism: Rutidosis leptorrhynchoides; assembly: GCF_046630445.1. Classification (NCBI taxonomy): domain Eukaryota; kingdom Viridiplantae; phylum Streptophyta; class Magnoliopsida; order Asterales; family Asteraceae; genus Rutidosis; species Rutidosis leptorrhynchoides. The sequence continues at coordinate 441,043,252 of NC_092336.1, forward strand.
TAATCTCTAAAACATTAGAGGTTACATAACCATCATGTCGAACGAAGATAAATGATGTAGAACAAAGATAAATGATGTAGAACGATTCGTAGAACGATGATTATACTCGAGGTACAGAATGAGATGTTAAGGCATGGGATGCGGATGTTGCTGTTGATGGTGGTGATGGTACTGTTGGTGCCAGTGGTTTTGTTGAAGCTGGTACATTTTGCACCACGTTTTCCAAATTGATTACTTTAGCGCGAAGCTGGTTAACTTCTTCCATTATTCTGAAATGATTGTCGGTCGGGATGAGCGGATGCATAAGATTTAGAATTTTAGATAGAATATAATCGTGGCGAGATACTTTAGATATGAGATAGAAAATGGTGTTACGAACAGGTTCTCCAGTAAGTGCTTCAGGTTCTTCGCCAAGAGTTGAATTTGGTTGATGGAAAGGATCACCTCCTTCGTGTCTCCATGGATTAAGTCGACTACGAACCCATCAGATGAATTGGGGATGGCTGATTGGTTGATCCATTCCGATTATACTACTTTCGGAGCTCAAGTGTGTTTCCATATCGGAATAACTGTCAGAATAACTATCGAAATAGCTATTGGAATCTGAGGGACTCGAACTGATTGAGCGATTAATCTCGTACGATCAGATAAAGGATTTTCGATAAGAAATAGATTATAGGATGCAGATTAGTACCCTGCAATACATAATTTACATATGCATATATAATACTAAAATCCCATAAATTACGGAGGAATCTACGAAGCTGTCAGACAAAGTCTACAGTAACAGATATGCTAAGATATGAATTTTCAGATACGCTAAGATATGAATTTTGTCTCTACATTATTCATAAAATCAATGCAATAAGAAGTGTCTAGACTAAGAATGATAAGCAGGAAATTTCCTAAGGATGATAAGCAGATGATTTCCGACTAGAAATGATAAGCAAAACTTTTGACATGTAGACACGGTCGAAGTCCAGACTCATTAATGCATCCTAAAAACTATTAGTTAGACACACTAATTCAAGACCTGGTTCGCTAAGACCACCGCTCTGATACCAACTGTAGAGACCCGTCCTAATCCATCTGGACAAAGTCCATATCGATTACAAACGACTCACAATAGTTGATTACATCGCGAGGTACTTGACCTCTATATGATACATTTTACAAACATTGCATTCGTTTTTGAAAAGACAATCTTTCATTACATCGAAAGTTGACGGCATGCATACCATTTCATAATATATCCAACTATACTTGACTTAATAATAATCTTGAGGAACTCAACGACTCGAATGCAACATCTTTTGAAATATGTCATGACTGACTCCAAGTAATATCTCTAATATGAGCAAATGCACAGTGGAAGATTTCTTTCATACCTGAGAATAAACATGCTTTCAAGTGTCAACCAAAAGGTTGGTGAGTTCATAGGTTTATCATAAAACAATAAAATTCATCATTTTAATAGGCCACAAGATTTAAATCCTGCATGGTATAAATGGGCCCGAATCCTATACCCACTTGTAATGTACATTCGATATCTTTTAAATACAGTACACCTTTCTCGTGTACGAAATCATCTTTCATAAATCTTAGTAACCGTACACATATCTCGTGCACAAAAATAACATACACATAACCTGTGTATAAAATTATTCTCTCGATACATAACATTCACTTTTCTTTCATAACTTGGCTTGATAACCGACCTTAACATATAATGCGCATAAATAATATCCCCAAAACAGAACATCTCGTCTGTATAATAATCATATAAACTTTGAAGTACTAAACACCACGCCCACTAGCTCTTCCGTCTAGTGAACATTCTGGGTGGGGGTGTTAAACTCGGTAGCTACCTTTAGGATTCGCGTCAATTAGGCGTGTACTAATTCTCAAAATTAGTGATGTTCCCTAATTCTTAGGTTACCAAGCAATAATAATCAGGGGAAAAATATTCATATCAATTGTGGCAATTATCACGTCCACATAATTCAGTGGTGGCAATTATCACGTCCACATAATTCATTCGAGGAATGTTTTTCTTGTGTCTATCTCGTCAAACATTTATAAAATCGTTTCATGTATTCGCAGTTCAAAATGTATTTCAAAAGCATTTAATAAAGCAGTTGTAAAAGTAGTGCATGTATTCTCAGTCCCAAAAATGTAAAGAGTAAAAGGGAATCAAATGAACTCACCTAATGTATTTTGTAGTAAAAATACATATGACTATATTGAACAATGCAGGGTTGGCCTCGGATTCACGAACCTATATCAGTTATATATATCAAAACATATAATAACATTTAAACAAGTTGATATTATTAATATAGTAGTTTTATTAATGATTTGTATGTTACCCTAAATAAATATATCCATTGTATCCATTTATATATTTTAATGAGATAGTTAATATTTATATATATTTGATTCTTATTAAAGTATTTTAATTTAAAACATATATGATATTTTAAAATTTATACATAAGGTTATATTTAAAATATATTTATATCTTATATGTAATTTAATTAATAATAATATTTTATTTTGAAAAAAAAATAGTTTGTAATATTAACATAAGTATTATATATGTATTAGATACATTTTATGTAAGTAATATATGTTATAATAATAATAATGATAATAATAATAATAATAATAATAATAATAATAATAATAATAATAATAATAATAATAATAATAATAATAATAATAATAATAATAATAATAATTATAATAATAATATTAATAATAATAATAATAATAAATATAACAATAATAATTATAATTGTAATTATAATTGTAATTATAATTATAATTATAATTATATCCTAATTCTAATTCTATATAAATAAAAGACCTACGCATGTCTTTTTGATGTCTTCCCCAAATCAGATCGATGGGTAACCCTAGCCTAAAACAATTCGGAAAAATACACCATCATCGTATAATCCAGCAACAATCATTATCATCATTAACAGAGTATTCAATGAACAATTACTGATGAATAGCAGACCATCGATTCGTCGTCATCCCTGTTCAGATTCATCATCAGCCTTCGTCTTCATCGTTCTTCATCATCTTTCATTCATCGATCCAGTAATTAGTCCTTAATTTATCAAATAGGTAATTAATTTATTTATATTTTCTTAATTTCTACTTTTATTAATATATTCTATACCTTTAATTAATTTGCACACGAGTAGTAAATAATGGTGTTCATAAAGGGTTTAGTGGTAATCGATTTTAGTTAAGGACTTGTTTGTGATTTTAATTTTTAATTGTAGTAATAGTGAATAACATAAAGCAAACTGTATGTGCTATTTGATTAAATAGCAACTAGGAGGCAGTTAAGTGGAATTGATTAGGTAGTTCTTGATAGGGGTGTTCATGGTGGTTTAGACATAGTTATTTGGTAGTTGAAACTGCAGGTCATATAATTTGATGATTGAACAAAAAAAAAAATTTGGAATGAGATAGTGGCAGTTACAATTATTTGTCTTTAGGTATCGAATAGTAAAAATAGAAATAGTTGGTTTGGTTCTTGGATAATAACCGAACATAGCACACTGCAGTAGGAGTTTCATAAAAATGAATGGCGTTTGAGTGGTGTTTTGAAGGTGATGGCAAGTGGTTTGGGTATCATAGTAGCTCTTAATATCTGTTAGATATTAGATATCTAGCTTCCAACATTTTTGATTTTTATATGTCAGCTAGTCATAATTAATAAGTCGAATTTATAAAAATCTATCCAATTTAAATCGAAAAACTTCAGTAGTATACCTATATTCATATCAATGCTTATTTATAATGATAGTTTATATTCATAAGAATTAGAATACACCTCATATATCTTGTTTTATTTCTTCAGATGACTAATGATCAAGGAATGGTTTATGTGGTGTTTGAGTTGTAATTTCTGTGTTGATGGCTGCAATTCGGAACAACTGAATAGAAGCAATTCTTCCGAATTAAACATGAGTATAGCAGCAGTTGATGGAACTTTTGGGTGGTTTACAATTGTAGAAAGACTTCTGCAGCTGGTTAGCTTCGATAGTGATGGTGTCGATATGTTTCACAAACAGGAAAATGGGTGTATCAGTGGGCAGTAGTTCACGGGTGTAGGTATGTGTGATGGTGGATGGGTTTGTGATAATGGGTTCATGATCATAATCGAAATGAGCTAAAGGTGGTGGTTCTCGGATGAAAGATGAAGGATGGTGGTTGTGGTGTTTGATGGAGAGAGGTATTGGTGGTTATTGAAGATGGTTCACAGAAATGAAAAAAAAAAAAAAGAACAAAGAGGAGAGAAAGAGAAGGTGGTGACTCTCAAGGATTGTATACGAGTAATTGAAATAAAATTGATTTGTTCATACCTATTTTCTTGTGACAAAGGGGTCAACATATTAAACAGGAGCAGAGAAAAATGAATCCAAAGTATAAAGTTGATAAAGACCCTAAACTAATTTTGGAAATTTTGTGTTTGGTATGATTTGTTTTGTCAATTTGATAGGATTTAGTTTGATATGATTATGTAATAAACAGAATTCTATTTCTCTATCTATATATTTTGTATTTTGATTAATTAATAATTATAGATATATTAATGATATTAATAATACTAATTAATAATAATATTACTTATAATAATAATATTATTGATAAATATACTAAAGTTGATAATATGATAATATGATAATAACAGTAAAGATAATGATAATTGTAACCAAGTGATGATAATAATATTTTCAATTGAGAATGATCATTTTTAATAATAGTAAATAATTATAATAATAACTAAAATTGTAATCTTATTTACTAATTATGGTATGAATAATGATAACAACAATACTAATAATAATTATAATATAACAAATCGATTGTATTAAATTTCACATTTACGTATTATACATAATAATAATAACAACACTGATATTAATATTAAATATTTATTCTAATAATAATGATGACTGTAAAATTGATAATATTAGTAAAGATGACAAATTAAGTGCGTTAAATTTCATCTCTATATATTTACAAGCAATGGTTCGTGAATCATCGGGAGTAGTCAAAGGTCTAATGTAAACATGAACACAGTTCGAAGATTTAGAAATTCAATTAAATTGACTTTTCTTATCGTGTCGAAATCATATTAAGATCAAGTTTAAATTTGGTCGGAAATTTTCGGGTCGTCACACTGGAGCTGTGACAAAGCTGACTACTTGGGGGAGGAATTGAAAAGTTATTTTAGCTAGTAAATGCCAAAGGGTCTGACACGGATACGTGTTAAACTATGACTTTGGTTTTGAGGATTTTTCAGATACATAACTGTGGGTAACATGTGGTTGGATCATCATCTCGATTGTTCATTATTTAAAGTGTCTTCAGGAATTTCGGAGGTTTTGAACACAGATTGAAGCTGTTAATATACATATGATGTTCTAGCACAGTCTTGAAGTCAAAGTATAGCTTTAAAAGATATAGGAATCTAAGAATGATGATACCGGTTATATCTTGAATTGAATTCTACGATTTCAAAATCAAAATATGTAATTGAACTTGAATGAGTATGGTCGTTTTGATTTTTATGAAATAATGTATATTATTGTAAAAGTAGGGAGTATAATGGATGATTTGCTGAATCAGATTCGAAGAATGTAACATATTATTTGTGAACTTATATATTTCTCGGGTATTACCTACCCGTTAAAAAAAAAATTCACAAGTAATGTTTTGTACAGAGAATTTTATTACAGCCCTTATGAAAATATGTGTATATTTTCTTCAGATGTATTACAGATTTAATGAGTTAATATCATATTAAGCTTATTTGATTTTCAGCTAGAACTAGAAATGAATAATCCCAAAAACTTTAGAAAGTTCGTAATCTTCGTAGATTATCACTTAAACGTAAATGAAATTATGAATCAATACTTCATTATTCATTTTCATTGATATTTACTCAGTGAATGATGTTGGTGTTCGTGGAATTCTTGTGAACTTCGCAAGGTACGAATGATGTTATTTGAAAAGTTTCGAGTACATCGCTGATGAAAGTGTAAAATCAAACATATATTTGAATAATACACTTGATTTATTATGAATTGGAATTTATTGAATTTAGACAGAGATTGTAGTTAACGATGGTTAAGTTGCGGACGAAGGACATATATCATTGCATATTAATAATATGAATCAACCGAGTAGTTAAGATTCACACATAATAGCTTAGTACGGAAAGATTTATTATGGTTTCAAAATTTGTATATATAAGATATGCATATATATCCTTCAGAGGAATGGGTTAATACTTCATAACTCATTGATACAATATACGTGTTGTTGATTAGTGATGATGTCTACGGTGATTCTTGAACTGGCAGAGTTTGTGATGTTATAGGTGCTGCTGATTCTGACGATGCTGACGGCACTGACCGTGCTGGTGATGCTAATGGTACTGTTGATGCTGTTGGTAAAACAAGTCTAGCTTGTAAATCACGCACCATTCTTGTCAGGATTTCTATTCTTCCTTCTATCCTTTTGGTTCACTCATCTGATATATGTTTAGGGCTAGAATAGATAATCTCTAAGACTTTAGAGACTGTATAATCGTTGAGGAGTGTTTCTCCAATGAAGTTATGAATCAATACTTCATCGTTTGTTGTTGTTATTGGTATTCCTTGGTATCTACAGAGCGTATGACATTGGTGCTCGTGGGATATAGGTTGTGATGTTGAAGTGTGGGATGCGGATGTTACTGTTGGTGGTGGTGATGGTACTGTTGGTGGTGGTGATGGTGGTACTGGTTATGCTTCTGGTGCTGCTGCTGGTGTTTGTAACCTTTGCACCATATTTTCCAAAGCCACTACCCGAGCGCGAAGATCGTTGACTTCTTCTATTACACCGGGGTAATTGTCGGTTCGGACGAGCGGATAAATAAAATCTAGAATTTGATGTAGTATATAATCATGACGAGATACTCTGGAAATGAGAGAGAAAATGGTGTTTTGGACAGGTTCACCGGTAAGTGCTTCAGGTTCTTCGCCAAGAGGACAATGTGGTGGATGGAAAGGATTGCCTTCTTCTTGTCTCCAATGATTAAGGAGGTTACGAACCCATCCCCAATTCATCCAGAATAGATGATGGCTAATTGGTTGATCCATTTCGGTCACACTGCTTTCAGAGCTTGAGTGTGATTCCATTTCGGAATACGAGGGACTTGAACTAATGACGGATTCCATTTTGTACGATTGAATAAAGGATTTTTCGATATGAAATGATTTTCCGGCTATCGGGTGGTATTCCGACCAAATTTAAACTTGATCTTTATATGTTTCCGACACGATAAGCAAAGTCTACAATGTTGAGTCTCAGAATTTTTAAACTATTTACATGGATAACAATTACCCTTCGACTGTTCCCGACGAATAATTGTTATATATATATATATATATATATATATATATATATATATATATATATATATATATATATATATATATATATATATATATATATATATATATATATAAATGTAAGTAGTGCTAAATAAAAAAAATGTAATTAAATCATTTGAATTGAAAATACAAAGTAATACATAAAATAACTAAAACTGTTATTAGAATGAACTTGTATATACATACAAATATATATGACATCTATTCATAAATAATATTATATGTATATATATAAAATAAATATACATATTGAATATTCAAATATGACATTATATAAAATAGGTATTATATAAAATGTAAGGTTAACACATTGAATGTAATTACAAGTTTAAATAAATTTATTATACTAAAATTTTCATTAATATTATCAATATTAATATTAAAATCTGTATTATTAATATTATTACATAAAAGATATAGATAAGAAATTTGATACATGCAACATGTTATATATTAATTGTCACTTGTAATATTGTTAAATATTATTATTACCTTTATCCTTAATAATCATTATTTTTATAATTAATAATATTATTATTATCATCTCTATAATTATTATTATAATTATTAATAGTATTATTATTGATATCATTAATAACATTATTATTAATAATTATCATTATATGTAATATTAACATTTTTATTATTATTTTTTGTATAAAAAAGGGTATTATTATTATTATTATTACATTTATATTTATAAATTATAAATATTGATTATTTATACATATATATATATATATATATATATATATATATATATATATATATATATATATATATATATATATATATATATATATATATATATATATATATATATATATATATATATATATATATATATATATATATATATATATATATATATATATATATGTATATATGAAAAAAAGAAGAAAGAAATTAGAAAAAGAATCTGGCCGTTCCTTATCACTTTCATGCTTTATAAATTTTTGTTTTGGTGTCTAAAGGTTTGTTACAAGTCTCGATCTCAAATCCCTAATGCAAACAATTTCTATTGTGAGTCTTTATCAGCTTTTAATTTTCTTTGCTTAATTAAACATTATTTGTCGATCAAAAAGGGGATATAACAACCACTTGACTTATGTTATTTGAGAGGAAATATTCAATTTATTTTTCTATCATCTTCATCTAATATCAACTACCACTAATTCACTTTGTGAATTAAAACAGCAAATAAAAACAATGAACCAGTCCAGTCCTTCTTCTGTTCGTGTTCCATTTTTTTAATGAGTCAAATTCGTTAAAATTTTCAAAATGTATTAATACAGTCTCGTTAGAATCCTTCTTCTCAAACTTTCTGCAAAATTTCAAAATATAATTCCTTATATTGAGCTCTAATTTTGAGGCCAACGTTTTGAATTGAAAAAGTCAACATTCGTTCATCAGCCAAATTCAGCATTTCTATTTTGATTTGAGTTAAATTGATGCTTCCTATAGTTTATAGGAGTGATTTGAAAAACAATTTGTGTTATAACCTCAGCCTAACACGTTCTAAAAAGGGAAATCATTTTTTTCTTGTTCCAACATCGACGGGACAGCAGCAAGTGTTTTTTTTTTCTTTTCTTGTTGAGTCTAGTAATTTCAAAGTTCAAATCGATTTCCTGTTTCAATTAAAGAACCAAATTGGTTGTTTTGATTAATTAATTTTTGGTTGATTGAAATTTGATGAAGAAGATGAAAATTGAATGAAAGTAAATACGGACTATATATAATTAAAAAGAGATTTAAATCGGAATAATAGACTTGGCAGAATGGTATTGAGTGTGAGCGGGTGAGCTAGATGTCGCGGGTTCGAGACCCGGCGGAGGCATTTCTTTTTATTCCGAATTTAGGAGGTAGTTTTCAATTTTTAAATTGATTATTCTTACCATTATTATTATTATTATTATTATTATTATTATTATTATTATTATTATTATTATTATTATTATTATTTGTATTGTTATTATGATTATTATTCTTATTGTTATTATTACACTTATCATTATGGATATTATTATCATTATCGTTAAGTATTAGAATCATTATTATTAAGTATTATGAAAAATTAATCATTAATATTATTATTACTAATATAAATATGATGATACAATTTTTCATTTATTAGCAGTATAAATACAAGTACGAATATTATTATTAGTATCACTAATAGTCGTATTATTATTATTATTATTATTATTATTATTATTATTATTATTATTATTATTATTATTATTATTATTATTATTATTATTATTATTATTATTAGGATTAGGATTATTGTTATTATTATTATTAATATGAAAATAATACGAGTTATCATTATTTTCATTAATATTAGTATTAATATCACTTTTGTAATTATTAGTATAATAATTATTATTATTAAACAAAAGTATCATTTTTTTTACAATATCATTATTATTGTTAATTTTATCATTTTTAATAAAGTTATTATTATCAGGAAATCATTATTAACAAAACCATCATTTTTGTTACAGATAAATATTTTGTACATAAAATATACTTAATACATACTAACATCATTTATATAAAATACTTATATGTAACAAACTATGATTTTATTTTTATTTTTTTATATATAAATAAATACATTAAGATAACTAAATATATATAGATATTAATCATTCTAAATACATATACAACACAAATATATATAACATATAATTTGAGATCTAATATAAGTATTTAATGGAATTTGGTATAAACTATACATACCTAAAAACATATAAATAATAAAGGAATTTATGTGATTCTATTATATGTTTTAATAAATATACAATTGAATAATAGGTTCGTGAATCCGAGGCCAACCCTGCATTGTTCAGTTTCATCGTATGAATATTTTACCTACAAAATATTGGATTGTGAGTTTCATTACTCCTTTTTAAATGCTTTTGCAATATATATTTTTGGGACTGAGAATACATGCGCTGCTTTTATAAATATTTTATGAAATAGACACAAGTAATCGAAACTACATTATATGGTTGAATGATCGAAGCCGAATATGCCCCTTTTTACTTGGTAACCTAAGAATTAGTAAACCAGTCTACTAATTGACGCGAATCCTAAAGATAGATTTATTGGGCCTAACGAACCCCATCCAAAGTACCGGATGCTTTAGTACTTCGAATTCGTTTTTATCATGTCCGAAGGATTTCCTGGAATGATAGGGGATATTCTTATATGCATCTTGTTAATGTCGGTTACCAGGTGTTCAATCCATGATTTTTGTCTCTATGCATGGGACGTATATTTATGAGAACTGAAATGAAATTCTTGTGGTCTATTAAAATGATGGAAATGAATGATTATGATAAACTAATAAACTCACCAACCTTTTGGTTGACACTTTAAAGCATGTTTATTCTCAGGTACGAAAGAAATCTTCTGCTGTGCAATTGCTCATTTTAAAGATATTACTTGGAGTCATTCATGACATATTTCAAAAGACGTTGCATTCGAGTCATTGAGTTCATTAATATTATTGTTAAGTCAATTTTAGTTGGATATATTAGGAAATGGTATGCATGCCGTCAAGTTTTGAAGTAATGAAAGTTTGTCTTTTAAAAACGAATGGAATGTTTGTAAAATATATCATATAGAGGTCAAGTACCTCGCGATGTAACCAAATGTAATGTATTCGTCCGGATGGATTATGATGGGTCATTAGAGTTGGTATCAGAGCGGTGGTCTTAGCGAACCAGGTCTGCATTAGTGTGTCTAACTGATAAGTTGTTAGGATGCATTAGTGAGTCTGGACTTCGACCGTGTCTGCATGTCAAAAGTTTTGCTTATCATTTCTTGTCGGAAATTACCTGCTTATCATTCTTAGTCTAGAAATGTTTTACTGCATTGACTGCATGAATTGTGTATAGACAAAATTCATATCTTAGCATATCTGATAATTCATATCTTAGAGTATCTGCTATTGTAGACTTTGCCTGACAGCTTCCGTAGATTCCTCCGTAACTTTTGGGATTTTAGTATTATATATGCATATGTAAATTATGTATTGCAGGGTACTAATCTACATCCTATAATCTATTTCTTATCAAAAATCCTTCATCTGATCGTACGAGACAAATCCCTTAACCAGTTCAAATTCCTCGGATTTCGACAGCTATGCCGATATGGAGTTTCACCTAAGCTCCGAAAGCAGTGTCACCAGAATGAGTCAACCAATCATCCATCCCTAATTCATCTGATGGGTTCATAGTCGACTTAATCAATGGAGACGCGCAGAAGGCCATCCCTTCCACTAACCGAATTCACCTCTTGATGAAGAACCTGAAGCACATACCGGCGAACATGTTCGTAACACCATTTTCACTCTCATTTCCCAAATATCTCGCCACGACTATATCATAACTCAGATTCTAAACCTTATTCATTCACCCGTTCTTACCGACAATCATCCCAGAGTAATAAGTCAACGAACTACGCGCCCGAGTAGTAGCCTTGAAAAATATGGTGCAAAACGTACCAGCTTCAGCAACATCAACGGCACCAACAGTACCACCAACATCAATACCAGTACCACCAACAACCCAAGTTCAACATCTCACACCTCAACATCTCATTATGTACCTCGAGCATAATCATAAATCTTCGAATCGTTCTACATTATTTATCTTCGTTCGACATGATGATTATGTAATATCTAATGTTTTAGAGATTATGTACTCCAATTCTAACCGAAAAGCAAATGAGTTTAATGTTATATTAACTTATTAAATCCATGATTACATCTAAAGAAAATATATAGGTATATATATTTTTTCATAAAGATTGTAATTAAAAATTCTTTCGTACAAATTGTTAATGGTAAAAATATTTTAACGGGTAGGTAATACCCGAGGAATATTTAAATTTCACATTAATAAGTACACTGTACATTCTTTCAAATCTACTTCAACAGTCATTTACTATCCTATTTACAACCACCGATATACGTATCCGTTCACTGCAGAATAACCCTTTTCATTCAATTTCATATTTGGATTTTGATCTATCAGAATTCAACAAGTGGCATAATGAAGAAAACATTGGACAAAAATAAAATTTGTTAGAAACAAACAAATTAACCATGAGAAAATTTTGTTAAGAATCCACGCTAACAAAATCCTAGCTAACTGTTCCTAGCTAACTGATTACATTTTATTTATCGCAGTTTATTTATCGTAATTTAATTATCGCAATTTTATTTATCGTCATTTAATTTATGTTATTTACTTTACGCACTTTATTTATCGTCATTTAATTTCTGTTATTTATATTACGCACTTTAAATATCGGGACACGTATACAAGGTTTTGACATATCATATCGACGCATCTATATATATTATTTAGAATAACCATAGACACTCTATATGCAGTAATGCTAGAGTTAGCTATACAGGGTTGAGGTTGATTCTACAATAATATATATACTTTGAGTTGTGATCGAGTCTGAGACATGTACACGGGTCACGATACGTATTAATTAATTCGAATATTATATATTAAACTATATATGAATTATTGGACTGTTAACTGTGGACTATCGACTGTGGACTAATGACATTGGACAACTAAAATGAATTAAAATATTGATTATAACATATGAAACTAAACAATTCTTCAAGTTTGCCACTTGATTTCATCTTAAACCTCATTTGTATCTTGACGATTACAATCTGCGTTCAAACCTTTCTTGATTCTTGAAAACACCTTAATCGAGAGGATGAACTAAGCTCACTTCATCTACGGAAGGAAAGATTTATGCATATAGTATTGCATCTGAAAAACTCTCAGAAACTGAGTAAACGTTTAACGCGTAGCTGTGCTAATTCCTTTAGCGTTATTATTACCGAAAATAACTTTGCAATCTCTTTCTAAATTAGCCAATTTTGTCACAGCTCCAGCAAGTCAACTTCGACTTTTTATTCGAAACAACCTTATTATAGCCTTGAAATATATGTGTGCTCTTTTATTGTTACCGGGGGACCTTTCATATTCCACCATATTACCATCAGCGTTTAATCATCTAAAAACACAATTCTCCTGAAACCACCGCGGATTAATATCTGATGATTCAGATATTGTAGCATTAAATGCAGAGGAAACAGAAAAATGGTAGATGGTCTAAACGGCCAAAAGTTTGATGATAAAGAAAAGAGTGTTAGGAACGCTCGATAGAAAATTTGGTACTGAAAAACAGATTGAGCTAACCATGAAGGAGACCAAGGATAAATACAAGGACCAAACCCTATATTCAAAGGATCCAGGTGATTCTGGATCCGATGAAATCTTTAGAGAATATCTTGCTCCGAGGTCATGTTAAAATCTTGCGAAAAATTTTTCTTCATCAACCTTCGAACTTAGAAATTCCAAAATATCATTATAAATATCTTCGATATTTCTGAGGATATTTTCATAAATATTCTCGTCTGAAATTATATATCTCTTCGTGCTATCCGTAATACTTTATATTGGAAATTTCTGTAAAATCTAAGTATAAACTATGAATGGATTCTGAAGTAGTGTTGGGAACTGAAGCATGAGTTAGTATAATATAATGACACTTGATCAACGTGATTATATTACAGTAAGTCATGTTGAGTTTCTAATGGAACGTGATGATTCACAGATCTTAACGTCATCATGTGCCATGTTACATAACTTTTTCATTCTGCTTAACCTCTGAACATTTCAAGAAAGTATATCCTTAATAGTTCTATTCTCAGTGATTCTGAGAATTTGACAAATCAAATCGTGCTATTATATTCTTTCCTGTTTAGAACATTAGGTTCATTCGAAACTCCATACTTACGAATTTTGGACCATTACTTGTTTTACTAGAGGTCGAGAGGAGAATAAAAAGACAAAGAGCTCAAAAATATAAGAGAAAATATAAAGCTCAATAGCAACACGGAGGTTACAAACCGTGGATATTAATACGAATAGCAATATAAAGACACGGTATAATTAAGAATAGTATCACCCCAAGGGCGATGTAGAAGAAAACAGATTCCTCAGGTGGAAGTTGGAAAAGGAGAATGATTGTTGCGATAGTAAGGATAAGGACAAGGATTAGAACTGGATTAAGCATTTTCACAATCTTTTGAATTTGGGAATTTAGTATAGGAGTGGTGAAAATAATGGAACGGAAAAATTTCATTTATAGTGGGAGTATCAGACATTGAAATCAAGACAGATTACCGCATTTAATCAAAGAGGACCATGATTTCCTTAATTACCGAAGAATCAAATCTTATTACCAAAGTTTTCTCTAAATCCCTCGAATTCCGGAATTCAACAAAGACAACGTCAAAAGTTAAGATGCACCTTAATTTCTAAATTCAACCATAACTACGTCAAAAGTTAAATCTCTATCTCAATCTTTTGAGACAGCTTCACTCGTACGCTTCACATAATCGAATCGTTTTATCTATATTACTTAATAGTGATAAAAAAAATTCTATATACCAACTCATATTCGTCATGAAAACATTTTTATGATTAGCCATGACGACCACGACCAAATTTCGGGATGAAATTTCTTTAACGGGTAGGTACTGTGACGACCCGGAAATTTCCGACCAAATTTAAACTTGATCTTTATATGATTCCGACACGATAAACAAAGTCTACAATGTTGAGTCTCAGAATTTTTGATCTATTTACATGGATAACAATTACCCTTCGACTGTTCCCGATGATTCACTAACAATTGTTATATATATATAAATGTAAGTAGTGCTAAATAAAAAAAATGTAATTAAATCATTTGAATTGAAAATACAAAGTAATATATAAAATAACTAAAACTGTTATTAGAATGAACTTGTATATACATACAAATATATATGACATCTATACATAACTAATATTATATGTATATACATAAAATAAATATATATATTGAATATTCAAATATGACATTATATAAAATAGGTATTACATAAAATGTAAGGTTAACACATTGAATGTAATTACAAGTTTAAATAAATTTATTATAGTAAAATTTTCATTAATATTATCAATATTAATATTAAAATCTGTATTATTAATATTATTACATAAAAGATATAGATAAGAAATTTGATACATGCAACATGTTATATATTAATTGTCACTTGTAATATTGTTAAATATTATTATTACCTTTATCCTTAATAATCATTATTTTTATAATTAATAATATTATTATTATCATCTCTATAATTATTATTATAATTATTAATAGTATTATTATTGATATCATTAATAACATTATTATTAATATTATCATTATATGTAATATTAACATTTTTATTATTATTTTTTGTATATAAAAAAGGGTATTATTATTATTATTATTATTATTATTACATTTATATTTATAAATTATAAATATTGATTATTTATACATATATATATATATATATATATATATATATATATATATATATATATATATATATATATATATATGAAAAAAAAAATTAGAAAAAGAATATGGCCGTTCCCTATCACTTTCATGCTTTATAAATTTTTGTTTTGGTGTCTAAAGGTTTGTTACAAGTCTCGATCTCAAATCCCTAATGCAAACAATTTCTATTGTGAGTCTTTATCAGCTTTTAATTTTCTTTGCTTAATTAAACATTATTTGTCGATCAAAAAGGGGATATAACAACCACTTGACTTATGTTATTTGAGAGGAAATATTCAATTTATTTTTCTATCATCTTCATCTAATATCAACGACCACTAATTCACTTTGTGAATTAAAACAGCAAATAAAAACACTGAACCTGTCCAGTCCTTCCTCTGTTCGTGTTCCATTTTTTTAATGAGTCAAATTCGTTAAAATTTTCAAAATGTATTAATACAATCTCGTTAGAATCCTTCTTTTCAAACTTTCTGCAAAATTTCAAAACGTAATTCCTTATATTGAGCTCTAATTTTGAGGTCAAAGTTTTGAATTGAAAAAGTCAACATTCGTTCATCGGCCAAATTCGTCATTTCTGTTTCAATTTGAGTTAAATTGATGCTTCCTATAGTTTATAAGAGTGATTTGAAAAACAATTTGTGTTATAACCTCAGCCTAACACGTTCTAAAAAGGGAAATCATTTTTTTTCTTGTTCCAACAACGACAGGACAGCAGCAAGTGTTTTTTTATTTTTTTTATTTATTTTTTTCTTTTCTTGTTGAGTCTAGTAATTCCAAAGTTCAAATCAATTTCCTGTTTCAATTAAAGAACCAAATTGGTTATTTTGATTAATTAATTTTTGGTTGATTGAAATTTGATGAAGAAAATGAAAATTGAATGAAAGTAAATACGGGCTATATATAATTAAAAAGAGATTTAAATCAGAATAATAGACTTGGCAGAATGGTATTGAGTGTGAGCGGGTGAGCTAGAGGTCGCGGGTTCGATACCCGGCAGAGGCATTTCTTTTTATTCCGAATTTAGGAGGTAGTTTTCAATTTTTAAATTGATTATTCTTACCATCATCATCATCATCATCATCATCATCATCATTATTATTATTATTATTATTATTATTATTATTATTATTATTATTATTATTATTATTATTATTATTTGTATTGTTATTATGATTATTATTCTTATTGTTATTATTACACTTGTCATTATGGATATTATTATCATTATCATTAAGTTTTAGAATCATTATTATTAAGTATTATGAAAAATTAATCATTAATATTATGATTACTAATATAAATATGATGATTCAATTTTTTATTTATTAGGAGTATAAATACAAGTACGAATATTATTATTAGTATCACTAATAGTCATATTATTATTATTATTATTATTATTATTATTATTATTATTATTATTATTATTATTATTATTATTATTATTATTATTATTATTATTATTATTATTAGGATTAGGATTATTGTTATTATTATTATTAATATGAAAATAATACGAGTTATCATTATTTTCATTAATATTAGTATTAATATCACTTTTGTAATTATTAGTATAATTATTATTATTATTATTAAACAAAAGTATCATTTTTTTTACAATATCATTATTATTGTTAATTTTATCATTTTTAATAAAGTTATTATTATCAGGAAATCATTATTAACAAAACCATCATTTTTGTTATATATAAATATTTTGTACATAAAATATACTTAATACATACTAACATCATTTATATAAAATACTTATATGTAACAAACTATGATTTTATTTTTATTTTTTTTATATATAAATAAATACATTAAGATAACTAAATATATATAGATATTAATCATTCTAAATACATATACAACACAAATATATATAACATATAATTTGAGATCTAATATAAGTATTTAATGGAATTTGGTATAAACTCTACATACCTAAACATATAAATAATAAAGGAATTTATGTGATTCTATTATATGTTTTAATAAATATACAATTGAATAATAGGTTCGTGAATTCGAGGCCAACTCTGCATTGTTCAGTTTCATCGTATGAATATTTTTACTAAAAAATATTGGATTGTGAGTTTCATTACTCCCTTTTTAAATGCTTTTGCAATATATATTTTTGGGACTGAGAATACATGCGCTGCTTTTATAAATGTTTTACGAAATAGACACAAGTAATCGAAACTACATTATATGGTTAAATGATCGAAGCCGAATATACCCCTTTTTACTTGGTAACCTAAGAATTAGTAAACCAGTCTACTAATTGACGCGAATCCTAAAGATAGATCTATTGGGCCTAACGAACCCCATCCAAAGTACCGGATGCTTTAGTACTTCGAATTCGTTTTTATCATGTCCGAAGGATTTCCCGAAATGATAGGCGATATTCTTATATGCATCTTGTTAATGTCGGTTACCAGGTGTTCAATCCATATGAATGATTTTTGTCTCTATGCATGGGACGTATATTTATGAGAACTGGAAATGAAATTCTTGTGGTCTATTAAAATGATGGAAATGAATGATTATGATAAACTAATGAACTCACCAACCTTTTGGTTGACACTTTAAAGCATGTGAAATGTCCCGTTCATATTGATTATAAACGTTCCATATTAATTGATTTCGTCGCGAGGTTTTGACCTCTATATGAGACGTTTTTCAAAGACTACATTCATTTTTAAAACAACCATAACCTTTATTTTATCTATAAAGGTTTAAAAAGCATTACGTAGATTATCAGATAATGATAATTTAAAATATACTGTTTACACACGACCATTACATAATGGTTTACAATAAGAATATATTACATCAAAAATAAGTTTCTTGAATGCAGTTTTTACATAATATCATACAAGCATGGACTCCAAATCTTGTTCTTATTTTAGTATGCAACAGCGGAAGCTCTTAATAATCACCTGAGAATAAACATGCTTAAAACGTCAACAAAAATGTTGGTGAGTTATAGGTTTAACCTATATATTATCAAATCATAATAATAGACCACAAGATTTCATATTTCAATATACATCCCATACATAGAGATAAAAATCATTCATATGGTGAACACCTGGTAACCGACATTAACAAGATGCATATAAGAATATCCCCTATCATTCCGGGAAATCCTTCGGACATGATAAAAACGAATTCGAAGTACTAAAGCATCCGGTACTTTGGATGGGGTTCGTTAGGCCCAATAGATCTATCTTTAGGATTCGCGTCAATTAGTAGATTGGTTTACTGATTCTTAGGCTACCAAGCAAAAGGGGCATATTCGGCTTCGATCATTCACCCATATAATGTAGTTTCATTTACTTGTGTCTATTTCGTAAAACATTTATAAAACTGCATGTATTCTCATCCCAAAATATTAGATTTTAAAAGTGGGACTATAACTCACTTTCACAGATTTTTACTTCGTCGGGAAGTAAGACTTGGCCAATGGTCGATTCATAAACCTATAACAAATATGTACATATATATCAAAGTATGTTCAAAATATATTTACAACATTTTTAATACGTTTTAATGTTTTAAGTTTATTAAGTCAGCTGTCCTCGTTAGTAACCTACAACTAGTTTTCCATAGTTAGATGTACAGAAAATAAATTGATATATATTATCTTGACCCAATCCACGACCCAGTGTATACACGTCTCAGGCTAGATCACAACTCAAAGTATATATATTTTTGGAATCAACCTCAACCCTGTATAGCTAACTCAAACATTACTGCATATAGAGTGTCTATGGTTGTTCCAAATAATATATATACATGGGTCGATATGATATGTCACAACATTTGCATACGTGTCTATGGTATCTCAAGATTACATAATATATTAGAATATATGTATAATAAAATATAAATTAGCTAGGATATGATTTGTATAGAATTGTTACAATATTTCCCGTAGCTACAACAATAAAAAATATCCAATCTTGTTTTACCCGTAACTTCTTCGTTTTAAATCCGTTTTGAGTGAATCAAATTGATATGGTTTCATATTGAACTCTATTTTATGAATCTAAACAGAAAAAGTATAGGTTTATAGTCAGAAATATTAGTTACAAGTCATTTTTGTAAGAGGTAGTCATTTCAGTCGAAAGAACGACGTCTTGACGGCCATTTTGAAAAACATATTTCCACTTTGAGTTTAACCATGATTTTTGTATATAGTTTCATGTTCAAAAGAAAAATCATTTTCCCAGAAGAAAAACTTTTAAATCAAAGTTTATCATAGTTTTTAATTATCAAACCCAAAACAGCCTGCGGTGTTACTACGACGGCGTATGTCCGGTTTTACGGTGTTTTTCTTGTTTCCAGGTTTTAAATCATTAAATTAGCATATAATATAGATATAGAACATGTGTTTAGTTGATTTTAAAAGTCAAGTTAGAAGGATTAACTTTTTTTTGCGAACAAGTTTAGAATTAACTAAACTATGTTCTAGTGATTTCAAGTTTAAACCTTCGCATAAGGTAGTTTTATATATATGAATCGAATGATGTTATGAACATTATTACTACCTCAAGTTTTATGGATAAACCTACTAGAAATGAGAAAAATAGATTTAGCTTCAAACGATCCTTGGATGGCTTGAAAGTTCTTGAAGCAGAATCATGACACGAAAACAAGTTCAAGTAAGATTTCCACTCGAAATAAGATTGTTATAGTTATAGAAATTGAATCAAAGTTTGAATATGAGTATTAGCTTGTATTAGAAAGATATCTTACTATAAATAAGAAAGATTTCTTGAGGTTGGATGATCACTTTACAAGATTAGAAGTAAGCTAGCAAACTTGGAAGTATTCTTGATTTTACAAGATTAGGGACGTAACGCTTAGGGTAAGCTTCACATCCCCATACCTTTAAGTATGATAGAGATGGAGGTTTTTCAAACCACATCTCATGAGGTGTTCGTTCCACTTTCTTGGTTGGGGCCATATTTAAAATACGAGCCGCGGAGCATAGACAATAACCCCAAAATGATAGAGGTAACGAGCTTCTAGCCATCATAGATTGAACCATATCCATTAGGGTTCGGTTCCTCCTTTCGGAAACTCCATTCAGTTGGGGTGTTCCAGGAGGAGTGAGTTGCGAGATAATCCCACAACTTCTAAGATGATCTTGGAAAGCATCACTTAGGTATTCACCTCCTCTATCGGTACGAAGTACCTTTATTGTCTTGTTGAGTTGATTTTGTACTTCGTTTTGATATTCTTTGAATGCTTCAAAGGTTTCGTCCTTGTGTCTTAATAAGTAGACATATCCGAAACGACTAAAGTCATCAATGAAAGTAACAAAGTATCTTTCACCATTCCTAGTCATGGGTTTAAAGGGTCCACCTACATCCGAATGTATTAATCCCAATAAATCTTTAGCCCTTTCATAGGTCCCTTTGAAAGGTGATTTAGTCATTTTGCCTTGTAGACAAGACTCACATACATCAAACGAGTCTAGTTCATTTGATTTCAAAAGTCCATTCTTTTGAAGTGTATGCATTCGGTTCTTGATTATGTGACCAAGGCGACAATGCCATAAGTAGGAATCACTCAAATCCCTTTTGAGTTTCTTGGTGCTAGTATGGTATATTGAGCTACTAGATGATGTGTCATCATGAACCAATTCATAAATTCCATTTGAAGGCGAAGTCTTAAAATAGAATACATTATCTAAATAAACGTGGATATCATCATTAACAAAATTAAGATAAAAACCACATTGTTTTAAACGGGAAACTGAAATAATGTTTCGACATAAATCCGGTGCATACAAAACATTGTTCAAAATAAGTTCCAAACCACTTGGAAGCTTTAATACAAAGTCTCCTTGATCCTTCACTTGCACTTTGGCTCCATTACCCATAAAGAGACTTGATGTTCCCGCTTGCTTGCTACTTCTTTTGAACCCCTGCAAAGAATTGCAAATGTGAGTTCCACATCCAGTGTCTAATACCCATGTATTAGAAGAAGTAATACTAAGCTCTATATATACCATATATACATTACCTGAGGTTTGCCCCGCATCCCTCTTTTTCTTCAACTCCTTAAGGTAGACCGGGAAGTTGCGTTTCCAGTGACCCATTTCACCGCAACCGAAGCACGGGTCTTCCTTGGGGTTTGCTTGTCCGGCAACCTTTTGCTTCTTGTTCTTGTTTTTGGTTGGGGTAACCATCCTCCCCTTTCCCTTGCCTTGATGGGCGGGTCCTTTCCTCTTAGCCGCCTTTGGCTTAGAGGTGTTATTACCTTTGGACCCACCATCATTGACCATTAGCACGGGTGAAGCCCTCTTACCCATGCTAGTTTCTGCCGTTCTAAGCATGCCATGAAGTTCGCCAATGGTCTTATCCATCCCATTCATATTGTAATTAATTACAAATTGGTCAAACCTCTTTGACAAGGAGTTTAGGATAAGATCCGTGGCAAGCTCATTAGATATGTTTAGATTAAGACGGTTTGCGCGATCAATGAGGCTTTTCATCTTAAGGACATAAGATGAAACGGATTGGGAGTCGTCCATACGACATGCATGAAGCGCTCAGACCGTTTCAAAGCGCTCGACACGAGCTTGTTGAAGGAACATCTCCTTCAGTTGCGTGATCATGTCGTATGCAGTATGATGCTCGAAATCCTTTTGGAGTTCGGGTATCATAGTCCCAAGCATTAGGCAAGCGACTTGCAACGAATCGGCGCAATACTTATCCCAATAAGCCATGCCTTCCGTATCATCCTCATCGGGTTGATCGGGAATGGGGTCTTCCAACACATACGCCTTATCCTCAAGTTTGAGGACAATCCTAAGATCGCGGAACCAATCCATAAAGTTCGTATGGTTGAGTTTGTATTTCTCTAGGAGAGACCTTAACGATAGGTTGTTCAAGTTAATAGGTGCGTTTTGCATGTTGTTGTTATTGGCGGCCATCTACAAAATTTAACAAAGTTCATTTAAGTATCGATTTTAAATTTAACAATCAATACCCTTTAAATCCAATTGATATATATATTAAATTTTAGAATCCAACGGTAAACCAAATTTTGGTTAGGTGACCTTTATCCCGTCATTTGATTTAGCTAGGTAGTCATTATATGACAATTGCAATCCTTTTGCAACTTCTAAATTATGGGATCATGCAATCCTTTTGCATGGCATATTTATCCCATCAACGCCTATTTGTTCCTCATGCTTCGGTGACCCTAAGTTCATGATTCCCAAATCAAGTCGTCCTACTTGTGTAATTAGCATACAAGTGGTTAGGTGACCTTTATCCCACAAGCATGCGAATTTTACCTTAACCATATTAGTTAGCTCATAACGGTTAGGTGACCTTTATCCCATTTATGAGTTCCCTACTATGTTTAAGTGTCTTACAAAAGGATGGCGTTAAACTTGTTTACCTTGTTTGTAAAAGGGATTTTAAGTTTTCGTTTATTCTAGTATGAGAAAACTTTTATGCTATACACCAACATGCATTTAGTGTATGGTACTTATGAAAAACCACTTTCATGTCTTGTAATTTGCCAATTATTTGATATAAACCATTTTATATATATGTGATCCTTTTCTTGTTCTTAATAACCATTTATTAAGGTCTTTAGTTGCTTTTAATTTAACCAATTAAATTGTCGTCTTGCATGTTATTAATACGTCTAATTTAACCAATTAAATTGTCGTTTTGCTTGTTGTTATCTTGTGATTAATTGTATCAACCAAACATACAATACAATAAACAAACAAACAACCACATTGCAAAACAAGTATGTTCACAATCTAGCCATTTTGGTGGACATTTGTTTAGCCGAAAACAAATGTCACCGGGTTAAGGGGTAATAATACAAAGTAGGAGATTTCAAATCTCCCACTTAACCTTGCATCCATATGCTCCTTGTGTTCTTCAAGTCTTCATCATCTTGTATCTTCATTTTTTTTACAAAATATGTATCCTAATACATTTTTCTAGAAAATGAAATACAACCTAATCTATTTTACATACCAAATATAAAATAAATTACATAACCAAATGAATTATTACATGCCAAATGAATAAATATTATTACAAACCAATTGAATAAATATCAATCAACCATGCATGCAACCAAACACAAGGTCAAGGCATAGATTGTGAACTTTAACTACATAAGAGATAGGCAATACAGAATCACAAGTGATTGGCAGTACAGAATCACAAGTGATCGGCAGTACAGAATCACAAGTGATTGGAAGTACAGAATCACAAGTGATCGGCAGTACAGAATCACAAGTGATTGGCAGTACAGAATCACAAGTGATTGACAATACAGAATGCAGAATCACAAGTGATTTTGGCCAAAATGACAAACCACCCAAAACCGAAAATTTTACATTCTACTTCATGCATGTTCATAGAATGCAAAATTATAGTGGGTTTAAAAAATCATCTCGAAGCATATTCCATCAACTTCGGCTCTAGATACCATTGTTGGGATTTAACAAGTTCAAAAACACATAAACCATTTTAAGAATTATATGAAAGCGGAAGCATGTTAATAACCATTTTAGAACTTGTATTTCTTTAACCTTTTAAAGTTAAATCCCAAATAGGATCAAGTTGTGAAACATACTTACAAACTACAAGTAAGAAAGGAGTTTATACCTTCTCCAAGCTAGCTAGTGAATGATGAAGATGATGATGATGAATGGAGCTCCAAAAGTATGAAACCTCAAGTTGATATACCCCAAACTTATGCACCAACACCTAGCCTTTGGTTAGGATTTAATTACACTTGAATCTAGCTTGTAAAAACTAATTTTAGGACTCCCTTTTGAGAACCAAACCTCACGGCCAAACTGCTCAAAGAAAGCAGAATTTTTTTTTGCTTGGTGTGTTTTTTGCAAGTCATTTCTTTGGTCTTTGAATGCCTTGGTTAATATGCTTCTTGAAATGGGAAGTAACCATACAAAAGACAAGTCAAATGCATGCTTACATGGACTCCAATGCCACTTCCATTTCTTTTATAAAATAGTTTAATAAAACTAGATTTATATAAAACTAGTTTTATAAAATACATTTTATAAATTTGCATATTAATTTTATGTACATTTTATTATATAAACCAATTTATATAAATGTAACACAAATTAATTAATTATTTAACCTATAAATAATTAAATCCATAATATATAAATTATTCCATAATTTATATATATACACATCAAGTAATATTTCAGAAAACCATTTTTCTTAAGGTTCAAGTGTCGCGTATTTAATCAACGATCCAACCGCTAAGATCAAATACGAATAAGGTGTCGGTAAGTTTGTTATTGGGTATGACCCGACTTGGATCATAACACATTAGCCACATTAATTTAATATGTCTCTCGGGCATACGAAGAACCTTCAATCTCCCACTTGCACGAGAAACATAAGAAATTAATGCAAGTGATGGATACCACCTAACGACCGTCCATCACCCCCAATATGCTATGACTTTGTGCCATTCAATAACATCATCCCTTTCGAGTTCCCACCTCGAATATGAATAGGTGAATCTTTCATTATTTCCTTTCGTCCTAGATGTCATGTTAAATCCAAGAGATACAGAGTGATCACTCTCTTTTAGATTTAACTTTATCAGGCCTTAGACATCTGACTCTCAACGAATAAGAGGGACAAATTCCATCTTGACTACATACGTCCTAAATATGTACCTTGCATTATACCTGAGCTCTTCCTTGTGAACTACCATATTTCAGAATAGCGAAGGAAAGAATCAAGGCACAATACTTGGTAAATATCCGAACCCAATATGTATCTCAGGTCAGAGGATACAATGATATTCGCCTTTACTCAAGATTACAAGTGATCAACCACAAAGGCTCCATATAGTAAGTCTTGAGAGCGGGTCTTCCAATATTTGTGTCCCACAAATATCTATGAACCTTGGTTGCAACCTTGCCCCACATTCATCCCGTGAATGTATACCAATCCAAGTTCATAACAGTCTAAACCTCACACTTGTTCCCACAACTATGATCGACTATGGAATTTTAGAATAATTACTTATTCATGGATAAAATATGCAAAATAGGAACATGACTCAAAATAAATTAATACCATAATTATATTAATGAGTTTGAACAATTTCGTTCCGTTACAATACTTAAACAGATCATGACCAATCACTAGAATATCGAAGCCCTAATGCACAAACATGTCCAGTATGTTTTGCTCCATGTAAGAGCTTCGTGAGAGGATCCGCTATATTAAGATCTGTGTGAACTTTACGAATACATATCTTTCCTTTTTCAACTTCATCCCTTATGTAGTTAAATCTCCGCTCAATGTGACGGGTCTTTTGGTGAGCACGAGGTTCCTTGATTTGAGCAATCGCACCCTCGTTGTCACAAAAGATCTCAAGAGGGTCCTGAATGGAAGGGACTACTCCTAAGTCGTCGATGAATTTCTTCATCCATGCAGCTTCCTGAGCTGCCAATGATGTGGCGATGTACTCCGACTCTGTAGTGGATAAAGCAACAACATCCTGTTTTGAACTCTTCCAAGAGACTGCACCTCCATTTAACGTGAAGACATAACCGAATTGTGATCGAGAATCATCTCGATCAGTTTGGAAACTCGCGTCCACGTAACCTTTTACAGCGAGTTCCTCCTCACCAGACCCATATATTAGAAACATATCCTTAGTCCTCCTAAGGTATTTCAATATACTTTTAACAGCAATCCAATGACTGTTTCCTGGGTTATTCTGGTATCTGCTTGTCAGGCTAAGAGCGCATGACACATCCGGTCTAGTACATATCATTGCATACATGATTGACCCAATGGCAGACGCATATGGGACTTTCTTCATTCTCTCTTGTTCATCTTTCGTGGTGGGGCACTGAGATGAACTAAGGAGTGTTCCTCTTTGAATAGGTACCAAACCTTTCTTAGATTTCTCCATCTTGAACCTTTTCAAGATCTTTTCAATGTATGCACTTTGATTCAAACCTATCAGTTTCTTGGATCTATCCCTGTAGATCCCAATCCCCAAAACGTATTGTGCTTCTCCAAGATCCTTAATGGAGAAGCATTTACTTAGCCAAGTTTTAACTCTTTGCATTACCGGAATATCATTTCCAAATAACAATATATCATCCACATATAGTACAAGGAACATGATAGTGCTCCCACTAGCTTTCTTATATACACAAGCTTCATCACCATTTTTAATGAAGCCAAATTTCACGGCTTCCTCATTAAAACGATGATTCCACATTCTAGATGCTTGTTTCAATCCGTAGATTGACTTCTTTAACTTGCATACCCTTTTAGGATATTTCGGATCAACAAAACCTTCAAGCTGAACCATATAGACATCTTCCACAAGATATCCATTTAGGAAAGCGGTCTTGACATCCATTTGCCATATTTCATAATCATAATGAGCAGCAATGGCAAGTAATATCCTAATAGACTTTAGCATTGCCACAGGCGAAAAAGTTTCATCATAGTCAACCCCTTGAGTTTGAGTGAAACCTTTTGCCACAAGTCTAGCTTTATATGTATCCAAGTTTCCATGTATGTCGGTTTTCATTTTGAAAAGCCATTTACAATCAACTAGCCTTGAGCCAGTAGGTTGTTCAACAAGTTCCCAAACTTGGTTGTCATACATGGATTGCATCTCAGCGTTCATGGCTTCCTGCCATTTATCTTTATCAATTCTTGATAAAGCATCTTGGTAGTTTATTGGTTCATCCAAATCAACCACATGGCAACCATCCATGAGAAACCCATATCTCTCAGGAGGATTACTAATCCTACCAGATCTGTGAACGTCTTGTGTATTTTGATCATCCATTTGATCACTCTCAACATTTTCATGTTGAGTGCTAGTGTCAACCAATTGTGTATCATCTACTTGATCTTGAACCTCTTCAAGATCTATCTTCCTTTCACTACTTCCTTCCATTAGGAACTTAGTTTCAAGGAATTCCGCCTTCCGAGCAACAAACACATTCTGTTCGGATGGATCATAGAAATAATATCCCATATCATCCTTGGGATATCCTATGAAGATACACTTCGTGGATCGAGCATTCAACTTATTAGGGACGTAACGCTTAGGGTAAGCTTCACATCCCCATACCTTTAAGTATGATAGAGATGGAGGTTTTTCAAACCACATCTCATGAGGTGTTCGTTCCACTTTCTTGGTTGGGGCCATATTTAAAATACGAGCCGCGGAGCATAGACAATAACCCCAAAATGATAGAGGTAACGAGCTTCTAGCCATCATAGATCGAACCATATCCATTAGGGTTCGGTTCCTCCTTTCGGAAACTCCATTCAGTTGGGGTGTTCCAGGAGGAGTGAGTTGCGAGATAATCCCACAACTTCTAAGATGATCTTGGAAAGCATCACTTAGGTATTCACCTCATCTATCGGTACGAAGTACCTTTATTGTCTTGTTGAGTTGATTTTGTACTTCGTTTTGATATTCTTTGAATGCTTCAAAGGTTTCGTCCTTGTGTCTTAATAAGTAGACATATCCGAAACGACTAAAGTCATCAATGAAAGTAACAAAGTATCTTTCACCATTCCTAGTCATGGGTTTAAAGGGTCCACATACATCCGAATGTATTAATCCCAATAAATCTTTAGCCCTTTCATAGGTCCCTTTGAAAGGTGATTTAGTCATTTTGCCTTGTAGACAAGACTCACATACATCAAACGAGTCTAGTTCATTTGATTTCAAAAGTCCATTCTTTTGAAGTGTATGCATTCGGTTCTTGATTATGTGACCAAGGCGACAATGCCATAAGTAGGAATCACTCAAATCCCTTTTGAGTTTCTTGGTGCTAGTATGGTATATTGAGCTACTAGATGATGTGTCATCATGAACCAATTCATAAATTCCATTTGAAGGCGAAGCCTTAAAATAGAATACATTATCTAAATAAACGTGGATATCATCATTAACAAAATTAAGATAAAAACCACATTGTTTTAAACGGGAAACTGAAATAATGTTTCGACATAAATCCGGTGCATACAAAACATTGTTCAAAATAAGTTCCAAACCACTTGGAAGCTTTAATACAAAGTCTCCTTGAGCCTTCACTTGCACTTTGGCTCCATTACCCATAAAGAGACTTGATGTTCCCGCTTGCTTGCTACTTCTTTTGAACCCCTGCAAAGAATTGCAAATGTGAGTTCCACATCCAGTGTCTAATACCCATGTATTAGAAGAAGTAATACTAAGCTCTATATATACCATATATACATTACCTGAGGTTTGCCCCGCATCCCTCTTTTTCTTCAACTCCTTAAGGTAGACCGGGCAGTTGCGTTTCCAGTGACCCATTTCACCGCAACCGAAGCACGGGTCTTCCTTGGGGTTTGCTTGTCCGGCAACCTTTTGCTTCTTGTTCTTGTTTTTGGTTGGGGTAACCATCCTCCCCTTTCCCTTGCCTTGATGGGCGGGTCCTTTCCTCTTAGCCGCCTTTGGCTTAGAGGTGTTATTACCTTTGGACCCACCATCATTGACCATTAGCACGGGTGAAGCCCTCTTACCCATGCTAGTTTCTGCCGTTCTAAGCATGCCATGAAGTTCGCCAATGGTCTTATCCATCCCATTCATATTGTAATTAATTACAAATTGGTCAAACCTCTTTGACAAGGAGTTTAGGATAAGATCCGTGGCAAGCTCATTAGATATGTTTAGATTAAGACGGTTTGCGCCATCAATGAGGCTTTTCATCTTAAGGACATAAGATGAAACGGATTGGGAGTCGTCCATACGACATGCATGAAGCGCTCGGACCGTTTCAAAGCGCTCGACACGAGCTTGTTGAAGGAACATCTCCTTCAGTTGCGTGATCATGTCGTATGCAGTATGATGCTCGAAATCCTTTTGGAGTTCGGGTATCATAGTCCCAAGCATTAGGCAAGCGACTTGCAACGAATCGGCGCAATACTTATCCCAATAAGCCATGCCTTCCGTATCATCCTCATCGGGTTGATCGAGAATGGGGTCTTCCAACACATACGCCTTATCCTCAAGTTTGAGGACAATCCTAAGATCGCGGAACCAATCCATAAAGTTCGTATGGTTGAGTTTGTCTTTCTCTAGGAGAGACCTTAACGATAGGTTGTTCAAGTTAATAGGTGCGTTTTGCATGTTGTTGTTATTGGCGGCCATCTACAAAATTTAACAAAGTTCATTTAAGTATCGATTTTAAATTTAACAATCAATACCCTTTAAATCCAATTGATATATATATTAAATTTTAGAATCCAACGGTAAACCAAATTTTGGTTAGGTGACCTTTATCCCGTCATTTGATTTAGCTAGGTAGTCATTATATGACAATTGCAATCCTTTTGCAACTTCTAAATTATGGGATCATGCAATCCTTTTGCATGGCATATTTATCCCATCAACGCCTATTTGTTCCTCATGCTTCGGTGACCCTAAGTTCATGATTCCCAAATCAAGTCGTCCTACTTGTGTAATTAGCATACAAGTGGTTAGGTGACCTTTATCCCACAAGCATGCGAATTTTACCTTAACCATATTAGTTAGCTCATAACGGTTAGGTGACCTTTATCCCATTTATGAGTTCCCTACTATGTTTAAGTGTCTCACAAAAGGATGGCGTTAAACTTGTTTACCTTGTTTGTAAAAGGGATTTTAAGTTTTCGTTTATTCTAGTATGAGAAAACTTTTATGCCATACACCAACATGCATTTAGTGTATGGTACTTATGAAAAACCACTTTCATGTCTTGTAATTTGCCAATTATTTGATATAAACCATTTTATATATATGTGATCCTTTTCTTGTTCTTAATAACCATTTATTAAGGTCTTTAGTTGCTTTTAATTTAACCAATTAAATTGTCGTCTTGCATGTTATTAATACGTCTAATTTAACCAATTAAATTGTCGTTTTGCTTGTTGTTATCTTGTGATTAATTGTATCAACCAAACATACAATACAATAAACAAACAAACAACCACATTGCAAAACAAGTATGTTCACAATCTAGCCATTTTGGTGGACATTTGTTTAGCCGAAAACAAATGTCACCGGGTTAAGGGGTAATAATACAAAGTAGGAGATTTCAAATCTCCCACTTAACCTTGCATCCATATGCTCCTTGTGTTCTTCAAGTCTTCATCATCTTGTATCTTCATTTTTTTTACAAAATATGTATCCTAATACATTTTTCTAGAAAATGAAATACAACCTAATCTATTTTACATACCAAATATAAAATAAATTACATAACCAAATGAATTATTACATGCCAAATGAATAAATATTATTACAAACCAATTGAATAAATATCAATCAACCATGCATGCAACCAAACACAAGGTCAAGGCATAGATTGTGAACTTTAACTACATAAGAGATAGGCAATACAGAATCACAAGTGATTGGCAGTACAGAATCACAAGTGATCGGTAGTACAGAATCACAAGTGATTGAAAGTACAGAATCACAAGTGATCGGCAGTACAGAATCACAAGTGATTGGCAGTACAGAATCACAAGTGATTGACAATACAGAATGCAGAATCACAAGTGATTTTGGCCAAAATGACAAACCACCCAAAACCGAAAATTTTACATTCTACTTCATGCATGTTCATAGAATGCAAAATTATAGTGGGTTTAAAAAATCATCTCGAAGCATATTCCATCAACTTCGGCTCTAGATACCATTGTTGGGATTTAACAAGTTCAAAAACACATAAACCATTTTAAGAATTATATGAAAGCGGAAGCATGTTAATAACCATTTTTGAACTTGTATTTCTTTAACCTTTTAAAGTTAAATCCCAAATAGGATCAAGTTGTGAAACATACTTACAAACTACAAGTAAGAAAGGAGTTTATACCTTCTCCAAGCTAGCTAGTGAATGATGAAGATGATGATGATGAATGGAGCTCCAAAAGTATGAAACCTCAAGTTGATATACCCCAAACTTATGCACCAACACCTAGCCTTTGGTTAGGATTTAATTACACTTGAATCTAGCTTGTAAAAACTAATTTTAGGACTCCCTTTTGAGAACCAAACCTCACGGCCAAACTGCTCAAAGAAAGCAGAATTTTTTTTTTGCTTGGTGTGTTTTTTGCAAGTCATTTCTTTGGTCTTTGAATGCCTTGGTTAATATGCTTCTTGAAATGGGAAGTAACCATACAAAAGACAAGTCAAATGCATGCTTACATGGACTCCAATGCCACTTCCATTTCTTTTATAAAATAGTTTAATAAAACTAGATTTATATAAAACTAGTTTTATAAAATACATTTTATAAATTTGCATATTAATTTTATGTACATTTTATTATATAAACCAATTTATATAAATGTAACACAAATTAATTAATTATTTAACCTATAAATAATTAAATCCATAATATATAAATTATTCCATAATTTATATATATACACATCAAGTAATATTTCAGAAAACCATTTTTCTTAAGGTTCAAGTGTCGCGTATTTAATCAACGATCCAACCGCTAAGATCAAATACGAATAAGGTGTCGGTAAGTTTGTTATTGGGTATGACCCGACTTGGATCATAACACATTAGCCACATTAATTTAATATGTCTCTCGGGCATACGAAGAACCTTCATATATGTCATCATATAGTTTTTACAAGTTTTAACGTTCGTGAATCACCGGTCAACTTGGGTGGTCAATTGTCTATATGAAACCTATTTCAATTAATCAAGTTTTAACAAGTTTGATTGCTTAATATGTTGGAAACACTTAATCATGTAAATAAAAATTTCATTTAATATATATAAACATGGAAAAGTTCGGGTCACTACAGTACCTACCCGTTAAATAAATTTCGTCCCGAAATTTTAAGCAGTTGGAGGTGTTGACGTATCTTCTGGAAATAAGTGCGGGTATTTCTTCTTCATCTGATCTTCTTGTTCCGAGGTGAACTCGAGTCCTCTACGAGCATTCCATCGAACTTTAACAATTGGTATCTTGTTTTGCTTAAGTCTTTTAACCTCACGATCCATTATTTCGACGGGTTCTTCGACGAATTGAAGTTTTTCGTTGATTTGGATTTCGTCTAACGGAATAGTGAGATCTTCTTTAGCAAAACATTTCTTCAAATTTGAGACGTGGAAAGTGTTATGTACTGCCGCGAGTTGTTGTGGTAATTCAAGTCGGTAAGCTACTGGTCCGACACAATCAATAATCTTGAATGGTCCTATATACCTTGGATTTAATTTCCCTTGTTTACCAAATCGAGCAACGCCTTTCCAAGGTGCAACCTTAAGCATGACCATCTCTCCAATTTCAAATTCTATATCTTTTCTTTTAATGTCGGCGTAGCTCTTTTGTCGACTTTGGGCGGTTTTCAACCGTTGTTGAATTTGGATGATCTTCTCGGTAGTTTCTTGTATTATCTCCGGACCCGTAATCTGTCTATCCCCCACTTCACTCCAAAAAATCAGAGACCTTCACTTTCTACCATAAAGTGCTTCAAACGGTGCCATCTCAATGCTTGAATGGTAGCTGTTGTCGTAGGAAAATTCTGCTAATGGTAGATGTCGATCCCAACTGTTTTTAAAATCAATAACACATGCTCGTAGCATGTCTTCAAGCATTTGTATCATCCTTTCGCTCTGCCCATCAGTTTGTGGATGATAAGCAGTACTCATGTCTAGACGAGTTCCTAATTCTTGCTGTAATGTCTGCCAGAATCTTGAAATAAATCTGCCATCCCTATCAGAGATAATAGAGATTGGTATTCCATGTCTGGAGACGACTTCCTTCAAATACAATCGTGTTAACTTCTCCATCTTGTCATCTTTTCTTATTGGCAGGAAGTGTACTGATTTGGTGAGACAATCAACTATTACCCAAATAGTATCAAAACCACTTGCAGTCCTTGACAATTTAGTGATGAAATCCATGGTCATGTTTTCCCATTTCCATTCTGGGATTTCAGGTTGTTGAAGTAGACCTGATGGTTTCTGATGCTCCGCTTTGACCTTAGAACACGTCAAATATTCTCCTACGTATTTAGCAACATCGGCTTTCATACCTGGCCACCAAAAATGTTTCTTGAGATCCTTGTACATCTTCCCCATTCCAGGATGTATTGAGTATCTGGTTTTATGAGCTTCTCTAAGTACCATTTCTCTCATATCTCCAAATTTTGGTACCCAAATTCTTTCAGCCCTATACCGGGTTCCGTCTTCCCGAATATTAAGATGTTTCTCCGATCCTTTGGGTATTTCATCCTTTAAGTTTCCCTCTTTTAAAACTCCTTGTTGCGCCTCCTTTATTTGAGTAGTAAGGTTAGTGTGAATCATTATATTCATAGATTTTACACAAATGGGGTCTCTGTCCTTTCTGTTCAAGGCGTCGGCTACCACATTTGCCTTTCCCGGGTGGTAACGAATCTCAAAATCGTAATCATTCAACAATTCAATCCACCTACGCTGCCTCATATTCAGTTGTTTCTGATTAAATATGTGTTGAAGACTTTTGTGGTCGGTATATATAATACTTTTGACCCCATATAAGTAGTGCCTCCAAGTCTTTAATGCAAAAACAACCGCGCCTAATTCTAAATCATGCGTCGTATAATTCTGTTCGTGAATCTTCAATTGTCTAGACGCATAAGCAATTACTTTCGTTCGTTGCATTAATACACAACTGAGACCTTGCTTTGAGGCATCACAATATATCATAAAATCATCATTCCCTTCAGGTACTGACAATATAGGTGCCGTAGTTAACTTTTTCTTCAATAACTGAAACGCTTTCTCTTGTTAATCCTTCCATTCAAATTTCTTCCCTTTATGCGTTAATGCAGTCAAGGGTTTCGCTATTTTGGAAAAATCTTGGATGAATCTCCTGTAATAACCAGCCAGCCCTAAAAATTGGCGTATGTGCTTCGGAGTTTTCGGGGTTTCCCACTTTTCAACGGTTTCAATCTTTGCCAGATCCACTTGAATACCTTTTTTGTTCACTATGTGACCGAGGAATTGAACTTCTTCCAACCAAAATGCACACTTTGAAAACTTAGCATACAGTTTTTCTTTTCTCAGCAACTCTATCACTTTTCTCAAATGTTCTTCGTGCTCTTGATCATTCTTCGAGTAAATAAGTATGTCATCGATGAAAACAATGAAAACTTGTCACGATATGGCCCACACACTCGTTTCATGAGGTCCATGAACACAGCTGGTGCATTAGTCAATCCAAACGGCATAACCATAAACTCGTAATGACCGTAACGTGTCCTAAAAGCAGTCTTTGGAATATCATCCTCCTTCACCCGCATTTGATGATATCCAGAACGTAAATTGATCTTCGAATAAATAGACGAGCCTTGTAGTTGATCAAATAAGTGGTCGATTCTCGGTAGTGGGTAGCGGTTCTTGATGGTAAGTTTGTTCAACTCTCGGTAGTCGATACACAACCTGAATGTACCATCTTTCTTCTTGACAAACAAAACAGGAGCTCCCCATGGTGATGTGCTTGGTCGAATGAAACCATGCTCTAAAAGTTCCTGTAACTGACTTTGTAATTCTTTCATTTCGCTGGGTGCGAGTCTGTATGGAGCACGAGTTATTGGTGCAGCTCCTGGTACAAGGACTAATTGAAATTCAACGGATCGATGAGGGGCTAATCCCGGTAATTCTATCGAAAATACATCGGGAAATTATTTTGCGACGGGAACATCACTGATGTTCTTTTCTACAGGTTTAACTTCCTCGATGTGTGCTAGAATGACGTAACAACCTTTTCTTATTGGTTTTTGTGCCTTCAAACTACTAATAAGATTTAATTTCGCGTTGTTCTTTTCTCCGTACACCATTAAAGGTTTTCCTTTTTCACGCATAATGCGAATCGCATTTTTGTAACAAACGACCTCTGCTCTTACCTTTTTCAACCAGTCCATGCTAATTATTACATCAAAACTCCCTAACTCGACTGGTATTAAATCAATCTTAAACGTTTCATCACCCTGTTTAATTTCTCTATCCCGACATATATTATCTGCTGAAATTAATTTACCATTTGCTAATTCGAGTAAAAATTTATTATCCAAAGGCGTCAATGGGCAACTTAATTTAGCACAAAATTCTCTACTCATATAGCTTCTATCCGCACCCGAATCAAATAAAACATAAGCAGATTTATCGTCAATAAGAAACGTACCGGTAACAAGCTCCGGGTCTTCCTGTGCTTCTGCCGCATTAATATTGAAAACTCTTCCACAGCCCTGCCCATTAGTATTTCCCTGATTCGGGCAATTTCTAATAATGTGGCCTGGTTTTCCACATTTATAACAAACAGCGTTCGGCATTACTTATTCCGACACTATTTGTTTCTTTAGTTCTGTTAAACTTTGGTCCGTAGACCTCACAATTTTTCACGCTATGACCATTTCTTTTACACCTGTTGCAAAATGTCGTGCAAAACCCCTAATGATTTTCTTCACACCTATGACATGGCTGTTTTTAGTTTTTGTTGCCGTTGTTGTTATTGAGATTGTTGTTGGGATTGTTATTGTTATTGAAACGGTTGTTGTAGTTGTTGTTGTTGGGATGTTTGTTTGTAGTTATTGTTAGGATTGCGGTTATTGTTGCGATTGTTGTTGCGGTTGTTGGGATAGTTGTTGCGATTGTGGTTGTAATTGTTATTGTTATTGTACTTGTGACTTTTGTCACCGTTTTCCTCCCAGTTCCTCTTGAGTTGTTTCGTGTTGGCTTCTTAAGCTGCCTGCTCTTTAATTCTTCCCGCAATCTGATTTATGAGTTTATGAGCCATTCGACTTGTCTTTTGTATGGAAGCGGGCTCGTGTGAACTCACATCTTCTTGAATCCTTACTGGTAACCCTTTTACAAACGCGTCGATCTTTTCTCCTTCATCTTCGAACGCTCCCGGACACAATAGGCACAACTCTGTGAATCGTTGTTCATACGTGGTAATATCGAACCCTTGTGTTCGTAACTCTCTAAGCTCTACCTTGAGCTTATTGACTTCGTTTCTAGGACGGTACTGCTCGTTCATCTATTGCTTGAATGCTGACCACGGTAGTACGTAAGCAGCATTTTGTCCTACCTGTTCAAGATAGGTGTTCCACCACGTTAACGCAGTACCTGTGAAGGTATGCATAGCATACTTAACTTTGTCCTCTTCAGTACACTTACTTATGGCAAACACCGATTCGACTTTCTCGGTTCACCGTTTCAATCCAATTGGTCCTTCGGTTCCATCAAATTCCAAAGGTTTGCTGACAGTGAATTCTTTGTAGGAGCATCCTACATGATTTCTTGCGCCGTTAGCTGCATTGCTAGATTCAAATTTATTGTTGGTATGTAGTGCAACCTGTACTGCGGCTATGTTTGCAGCAAGAAAGGTACGAAATTCCTCTTCGCTCATATTCATGGTGTGTCGAGTAGTCGGTGCCATTCCTTCAAAATAGCCAACTGAATCGAGTTAATCATACAGAATATTAAAAGTAGTCAATAGTATTTCGTAGCATAATATGAACTCATTTATAAAAGCTTTTTCTTCATATTAGCGTTTTATAAGTTTAAATTCAGGTACTACCTACCCGTTACGTTCATACTTAGTAGCTAATATACAATTCAACTACTACAATTCGATATGAAAAACTGATCATAATAATATATCACATACAAATATTATTCAAACTTACAACTTCGCTATATTACATATAACATGAAATATAGTACACTTTGATACAGGACAGTTTTGAAGATAAACCTAGTTAATACGCAAGTTGTTCAGCAAAGAAAATAAAGACACGTAATTTATAAGTCCAGAAACAAGTCATGCATTTTGGTTTTACTAAGAAGACTTCCCATCCTTGGTCTTGTGGAAAATAACCTTTATTACCATTGGCTAGGCAGCATGTTGTAATGTCGTCAAAAGGACGAGGGTTTCGTAATGTCCAACAGCCCCGTAGTAATCTAAAAACCTTGTTTCTCACCCCAACTACTGAATCCGTCACTTGTGGGAAGGTCTTATTTAAAAGCTGTAGTTCGATGTTCTTTTTCTCACTTTCGTAAGAAGTGAACATCATTAACCCGTAAGCATAACATGCTTCTTTATGTTGCATGTTAGAAGCTCTTTTTAATTCACGAAATCCTATGTTGGGATATGTTGAGTCAAAATAGGTTCTTAACCCGTAGCGTAAAATTGCATTTGGGTTCCCCGCATTTAATGCTTTAAAGAAAACACGGCGTAACTTACGGTCTCCCTAATGTGATATACCCCACCTATCAAAGGAAATCCTTTTATAAACTAAGGAATTTCTGGAAAGTCTTTCAAATGTTTGACAAGTTAATTTTGCCATAACTAAATGTGCTGATGAATTCTGACCGACTCTAGACAAGATTTCCTCAATCATATCCTATGGAAGGTCTTCTAAAATATTCGGTTGTCTACCCTTAACGTCCATTTTGTTTTTATACTATAAAATAGACAAGGATTAGATTCGTAAAAGATAATTAACAAACAATACAAGCAATTTTTTACATAGAACATAAAAAGTACAAGCACACTACAATACATATAATATACAACATGATTACAACCCTCTAATCTGAATCACTGGTTTCTTCTTCTTCGGACTTGGTTCGTTTTCCTAATTTTCTAGGAATATATGGTGTTCCTCTAATACGAGCCGTCGTTTTCCACAATGGTTTAGAGAAACCCGGTGGTTTAGAGGTTCCCGGGTCATTGTTACATTTTAGAAAATACGGATGTTGTCGATACATATAAAGTTCATCGGGGTTGGAATCGGGTTTCTCTATTTTTATACCTTTTCCCTTATTATTTTCTTTCGCTTTATTAAATTGGGTCCAGGTAATTTCTATAACATCATCGGTATCCTCATCGGGATCCAATTCATCAGAAAATTGGTAATCTTGCCAATATTTTGCTTCTTCGGCGGAAACACCATTGACCATTATTAACTTTGGTCCGTTGGATGAGGATTTTCTTTTATTTAATCGATTTACTATAGGTATCAATATTTTTTCCTCCAAAATCTCTTCTTCTTCCGGTTCCTCCTCTTCTGGTTCCTCCTCTTCCGGCTCCTCCTCTTTCGGTTCCTCTTCTTCCAGTTCCTCTTCGGGAATTTGTGAATCTTCCCAAAATATATTCGACTCTTCATTATTATTAGGTGAATCGATGGGATTTGTACTAGTGGTAGACATCTATCACACAATATCAAACACATTAAGAGGTTAATATATCACATAATATTTACATGTTAATAATATATAGTTTTCAACAAAAGTGTTAAGCAATCGTTTTTAAAGAAAACACGGTCGATGTCCAGACTCACTAATGTATCCTAACAAACTCGATAAGACACACTAATGCAAATTTCTGGTTCTGTAAGACCAACGCTCGGATACCAACTGAAATGTCCCGTTCATATTGATTATAAACGTTCCATATTAATTGATTTCGTCGCGAGGTTTTGACCTCTATATGAGACGTTTTTCAAAGACTGCATTCATTTTTAAAACAACCATAACCTTTATTTTATCTATAAAGGTTTAAAAAGCATTACGTAGATTATCAGATAATGATAATCTAAAATATACCGTTTACACACGACCATTACATAATGGTTTACAATAAGAATATGTTACATCAAAAATAAGTTTCTTGAATGCAGTTTTTACATAATATCATACAAGCATGGACTCCAAATCTTGTCCTTATTTTAGTATGCAACAGCGGAAGCTCTTAATAATCACCTGAGAATAAACATGCTTAAAACGTCAACAAAAATGTTGGTGAGTTATAGGTTTAACTTATATATTATCAAATCATAATAATAGACCACAGGATTTCATATTTCAATATAAATCCCATACATAGAGATAAAAATCATTCAAATGGTGAACACCTGGTAACCGACATTACCAAGATGCATATAAAAATATCCCCTATCATTCCGGAAAATCCTTCGGACATGATAAAAACAAATTTGAAGTACTAAAGCATCCGGTACTTTGGATGGTGTTCGTTAGGCCCAATAGATCTATCTTTAGGATTCACGTTAATTAGTAGATCGGTTTACTAATTCTTAGGCTACCAAGCAAAAGGGCATATTCGACTTCGATCATTCACCCATATAATGTAGTTTCATTTACTTGTGTCTATTTCGTAAAACATTTATAAAACTGCATGTATTCTCATTCCAAAATATTAGATTTTAAAAGTGGGACTATAACTCACTTTCACAGATTTTTACTTCGTCTGGAAGTAAGACTTGGCCACTGGTCGATTCACAAACCTATAACAAATATGTACATATATATCAAAGTATGTTCAAAATATATTTACAACATTTTTAATACGTTTTAATGTTTTAAGTTTATTAAGTCAGCTATCCTCGTTAGTAACCTACAACTAGTTTTCCATAGTTAGATGTACAGAAAATAAATTGATATATATTATCTTAACCCAATCCAAGACCCAGTGTATACAAGTCTCAGGCTAGATCACAACTCAAAGTATATATATTTTTGGAATCAACCTCAACCCTGTATAGCTAACTCAAACATTACTGCATATAGAGTGTCTATGGTTGTTCCAAATAATATATATACATGGGTCGATATGATATGTCAAAACATTTGCATACGTGTATATGGTATCCCAAGATTACATAATATATTAGAATACATGTATAATACAATATAAGTTAGCTAGGATATGATTTGTATAGAATTGTTACAATATTTCTCGTAGCTTCAACAATCAAAAAATATCCAATCTTGTTTTAACCATAACTTCTTCGTTTTAAATCCGTTTTGAGTGAATCAAATTGATATGGTTTTATATTGAACTCTATTTTATGAATCTAAATAGAAAAAGTATAGGTTTATAGTCAGAAATATAAGTTACAAGTTATTTTTGTAAGAGGTAGTCATTTCATTCGAAAGAACGACGTCTTGATGACCATTTTGAAAAACATATTTTCACTTTGAGTTTAACCATGATTTTTGGATATAGTTTCATGTTCATAAGAAAAATCATTTTCCCAGAAGAACAACTTTTAAATCAAAGTTTATCATAGTTTTTAATTATCAAACCCAAAACAGCCCGCGGTGTTACTACGACGGCGTATGTCCGGTTTTACGGTGTTTTCGTGTTTCCAGGTTTTAAATCATTAAGTTAGCATATCATATATATATAGAACATGTGTTTAGTTGATTTTAAAAGTCAAGTTAGAATATTAACTTTTGTTTGCGAACAAGTTTAGAATTAACTAAACTATGTTCTAGTGATTTCAAGTTTAAACCTTCGAATAAGGTAGTTTTATATATATGAATCGAATGATGTTATGAACATCATTACTACCTCAAGTTTTGTGGATAAACCTACTTGAAATGAGAAAAATAGATTTAGCTTCAAAGGATCCTTGGATGGCTTGAAAGTTCTTGAAGCAGAATCATGACACGAAAACAAGTTCAAGTAAGATTTCCATTCGAAATAAGATTGTTATAGTTATAGAAATTGAATCAAAGTTTGAATATGAGTATTACCTTGTATTAGAAAGATATATTACTGTAAATAAGAAAGATTTCTTGAGGTTGGATGATCACTTTACAAGATTAGAAGTAAGCTAGCAAACTTGGAAGTATTCTTGATTTTATGAAACTAGAACTTATAGAATTTATGAAGAACACTTAGAACTTGAAGATGGAACTTGAGAGAGATCAATTAGATGAACAAAATTGAAGAATGAAAGTGTTTATAGGTGTTTTTTGTCATTGGTATATGGATTAGATATAAAGGATGTGTAATTTTGTTTACATGTAAATAAGTCATGAATGATTACTAATATTTTTGTAATTTTATAAGATATTTCACGCTAGTTTCCAAATGATGGTTTCCACATGTGTTAGGTGACTAACATGGGCTGCTAAGAGCTGATAATTGGAGTGTATATACCAATAGTACATACATCTAAAAGCTGTGTATTGTACGGGTACGAATACGGGTGCATACGAGTAGAATTGTTGATGAAACTGAACAATGATGTAATTGTAAGCATTTTTGTTAAGTAGAAGTATTTTGATAAGTGTCTTGAAGTCTTTCAAAAGTGTATGAATACATATTAAAACACTACATGTATATACATTTTAACTGAGTTGTTAAGTCATCGTTAGTCGTTACATGTAAATGTTGTTTTGAAACCTTTAGGTTAACGATCTTGTTAAATGTTGTTAACCCATTATTTATTATATCTAAAGAGATGTTAAATTATTACATTATCATGATATTATGATATATTAATATATCTTAGTATGATATATATACAGTTAAATGTTGTTACAACGATAATCGTTACATATATGTCTCGTTTCGAAATCATTAAGTTAGTAGTCTTATTTTTACATATGTAGTTCATTGTTAATACACTTAATGACATGTTTACTTATAATTTATCATGATTAAACATAGTGTAAAAATATCTTAATATGATTCATATGTATTTAGTAAGACGTTGTTATAACGATAATCGTTATATTTATCATTTCGAGTTTCTTAATTCAATAAACTCAATTTTATGTATATAACTCATTGTTAAAATACCTAATGAGATACTTACTTATCATAATATCATGTTAACTATATATATAATCATATATATGTCATCATATAGTTTTTACAAGTTTTAACGTTCGTGAATCACCGGTCAACTTGGGTGGTCAATTGTCTATATGAAACCTATTTCAATTAATCAAGTCTTAACAAGTTTGATTGCTTAATATGTTGGAAACACTTAATCATGTAAATAATAATTTCATTTAATATATATAAACATGGAAAAGTTCGGGTCACTACAACATGTTTATTCTCAGGTACGAAAGAAATCTTCCGCTGTGCAATTGCTCATTTTAAAGATATTACTTGGAGTTATTCATGACATATTTCAAAAGACGTTGCATTCGAGTTGTTGAGTTCATCAAGATTATTGTTAAGTCAATTTTAGTTGGATATATTCGGAAATGGTATGCATGCCGTCAAATTTTGAAGTAATGAAAGTTTGTCTTTTAAAAACGAATGCAATGTTTGTAAAATGTATCATATAGAGGTCAAGTACCTCGCGATGTAACCAAAACGTAATGTATTCGTCCAGATGGATTAGGACGGGTCATTAGACATACAAGCATGCATAATTATATATACTCGAGCACTAGTCAGGGATACATTACTAATATATAAAAGTTAAGTTATGAGTGCTCACGTATCAATATTGTGATTCAATATTGCAGGAAAGTATGTAGACGCAACGGAGATGATAAACACTAGTTTGACCTCATGAGCATACTCCGAACATTATCCACAACCTACATAGCTATAACCCATAATTTTCTTAGCCCTATCCCGCTCGTAAAACCCATTTTGAAAACATGCGAGCAGAACCTCGTCGTAGTATTTTATGTATACTAATAATATATTGAAATAATACAGAGTATATATATATATATATATATATATATATATATATATATATAAATCGATTGAGAGAGTTTAGAGAAATATATTTTCAAGTTTTTATGAAATAATGAAACCTATTGAATTCTATTTATAATAGATTTTTAAATTATTGAAGTGAATTATTAAAGTATGAATTATTAAAGTGAATTACTAAAGTATGAATTATAACAGTGAATTATTAAAGTATTAATTATTAAAGTGAATTATTAAAGTATGAATTATTAAAGTGAATTATTAAAGTTAAAGTAAAGTAAAAGTAAAGTAAAGGTAAAGTTAAAGTATA
Source organism: Rutidosis leptorrhynchoides (assembly GCF_046630445.1). NCBI lineage: Eukaryota > Viridiplantae > Streptophyta > Magnoliopsida > Asterales > Asteraceae > Rutidosis > Rutidosis leptorrhynchoides. The sequence goes on from NC_092336.1 coordinate 441,087,023, forward strand.
GTAAAAGTATAAAACTATGTACGTATAATACGCGTATAAATATATATAATATTAATTTAATTCGTTATATATATTTAATAAAATAACAAATAAATATCGTTATCTTTATCATACTGGTTAAGTAATGAGTTGTCAAAAGTGGTTCTAGATATGTATAAAAGTTATATACGTTTTAATAATAAATAAGTTCTTTTTAAACTGAAAACGTTTTTGTTCGTCTAAAACTAAATCAAATAAATATGATAATTTTGTTTTCCAAATCTAAATATATTTAAGAATCATTTTGTTAAAAGGTTAAAATAATGGAAATCGTTATATCATAAAACATTTTAGAAAAGTAGAATTATATATATTCATAATAGGTTTCAAGTTTTTAAATTATAGTCTGTTGGTGAAGCATGGGATAAAGTTCAAAGGTTAAATAAACGTATGAAATCATCTTAATAAAAAATGTTGAGTTACTTAACTTGTCAATATCCAACATCTAAGTTATTTACACTCCACGTTCTTACTTTCATATTAAATAAAATGAAAGTTAACATAGTTATCTTATCAAAGTCACGAGGAAAATATTATAAAACATGAATTGGAAATTAAACAGGAATCTCTACTAACCCTTGTCTAGTTTCCATTAATTGACATATTTGTTCTTACTTATAAATCACTTTATCATTTTCCGAATGTTATCAAAAAGAATAGATTTCTTAAATCACAGTGGACCTCATAACATAGACCCGTAATCATATCACAATGTATCTGATAATTCAATAATTTTATATTATCTTTTAATTCCGTCGATATATATATTAAACATATATTGAAATAAATATGTTCATGTAAAGTATTATACATCTAATACTTTGTTAACATTTTCAATTAATATAACTATATATTATATATACATATCTATATATACATAAATGTTTGTGAATCGTCGAGCACAGTCAAAGGGTAATTGATTATATGAATATAGTTCCAAAACTTTTTGAGACTCAACATTACAGACTTTGCTTATCGTGTCGAAATAATATAAAGATTAAGTTTAAATTTGGTCAGAAATTTCCGGGTTGTCACATAACAACCCTAAATCGAATACATAGGATCAGACAATGAAACCATCCAGGCATAGCCTGGGTAGCCAGGGTGCCCCGCAAATGCTCAGTTGACCTAGTCAATTGGCAATTCACTCCTAGATGGCGAAGGTTCGAATCTCGGTTCGGCCACCAGTTGTATTAGGCGCTAAGACAGGGGTTGGTTCCGACCACACTTGCCCGGGGCTGTGCTGACCCGCGTACAGTTGGCATCCAAAGGGTGCATGGGGTTAAAGGTTCCCCACCATGATAACCTTTTTTCACTTCTAGTATATTTAGAACGGAAAAATGAGGGTGTTATAGTACTTCCCCGTTAATTTAAACTTCGTCCTGAAGTTTCAGCTGGACTTCTCGGATGCATCAGCGGTAGTGAAGAGATGGGGATGTTTTCGTCTCATTTGGTCTTCACGTTCCCAGGTATACTCGGGGCCTCTACGTGAATTCCAACGGATTTTGACAATAGGAACTGTTGTTCTGTTTCAAGCGTTTGATCTCACCGAGTTCTATGAAGTACATTTTATTATCAATGCAGAGGTAATTCAAAGGGATAACATGAGTGTCAGCTGACTAGGTTTCCTTAAAAGGGATTGTGATATTTTAGTCGTACAAGCATTTTAGTAAGTTGGACACCTGAAATGTGCAACAAACATGACTAAGTTTATTTGAAACCTTGAGCGTTTATGCCGCCATTAGGGCAGACAATCATAGAGAAGTACTTGGAGATCACAGTCATGTAGTTTGATGCATGACTTGTGTTTGTTAGAGATGGTACCAACTTCAAATTCCGGAAGGTAACCATAGACATGATACCCTTGGTTTTCAAGAAATGTCTAATGTGAATAGACGAAACGAGATTTCAGCTGAGAAGTCACTAATCAGGCTTATATGCAAAGCAAGCCATAATTACTAAGATGCCCTCGGGATGGTATGAGTGATTTAAGGAAAGTATGACAACCCGGAAAAATCCGACAAAATTTAAACAAAATCTTTCCGTGATTTCATTTAACTTCGACTAGTTTTCGACGATTCACGAACAACCGGTTATAAAAAGATATGTAAATATGTGTGTGTGTATATACATTATTTACAATCATTATTGTTATCATTATTATAATTATTATTAATAATAATTATCATTATCATTAATATAATTACTAATATATTATTAATATTATTAGTATTAGTATTAGTACTTAACATTAATATCAAAATAATGAAATATCATTATTATTATTATTAATATTATTATTACTAGAATTATTAAAAATTCTATAATTGTTATTATTGACATTATAAAACAACTTAATAATATTTTCATTAATATTAATATTATTAACATTATTAATAATAATTATTATTATCATTATTATTTATACTATTACTAGTATTTTTTAATATTAATAATATTATTATAATTAATATATTTATTAATTATTAATATCAATTAAAAGTCAAAAATAATGAACTAATCATGTAATTTTTTTAAATCTGCTTTTTAATTTTTTCAATAAAAACATGATCTGCTTCCTAATTTATTAAATCCATCGTGATCAGTATTTTTTTTATTTTCTTCTGCTTTTGATTTTTTTGTTATTTTTTTCTTTCCTCCTTGTTTTGAATTTTGTCGACCCTATCTCACTATAAATCAATTGATTAAGTTCAATGTTAGGGATAAAACCACTCGATTCTTCATTACCAACATCAATCAGTTTCAAGTATCTGCTTTTAACTGATAATATTAAACAGAAATATATATATATATATATATATATATATATATATATATATATATATATATATATATATATATATATATATATATATATATATATATATATATATATATATATATATATATATATATATATATATATATATATTTTTCCTTTTTCCTGTTCGATACCTCTGTTTTGTTCATAATTCCAAAAACCACAAAATCGATTTCCATTTTAAAAACTGTAAATACAGTCTTGTTAGGATCTTCATACTCAAGCTATCTGCAAAATCCAAGCTCTAATTCCTCTTATCAAATTCTAATTTCCGAGTCAAAGATTAAACTTAAAAAGTCAACTGTTGTGTTCTTCGTGAAATTCGAACGTGTTTCGATATTTTCAGTTAAATTAAGGGTTGAGAAAGTTTCCAGGAAGGATTTAGAGCATATGTCATTTAGGATTCGTGATCTAAAATGTTTAAGAAATTGATTTTTAGGTTTGAGTTCATCGACGAGTGTTTTTACTTCTGCTGCTTATTTTCTTTTCTCTCTGTTCTATTGATCCCAATCCAAACATTACCTAGTCGTTCTATTTCAATTGAAATTCCAAACCAAACCCGTGATTCATGGTTATGGTTGTGTTTAGTCCCGATCGTTTAGTTTGATGAAGAAGAAGGTGAATAATATACAGAAAATAAATACGAGTTATAAGTAATAAAAGGGGGTTTTAAATCAGAAAGAAACAGACAGCAGAATGGTTTGGGTGCGTTTTGGGTGAGCGAGAGGTCACGGGTTCGAGTCTCGGCCACGACATAAATTTTTTAAAGCCTATTTTGAGGTAGTTACTAAATTTCATTATTATTATTATTATTATTATTATTATTATTATTATTATTATTATTATTATTATTATTATTATTATTATTATTATTGTTATTATTATTATTATTGTTACTATTAGTTATTATTATTATTATTACTAATAAAAGTATTAGTTACCAATTATTATAATTATAATTATAATTATAATTACAATTATGATTATTATTATCATTATTGTTATTACTAATATTATTATCATTATTATTACTAGTATTATCATTTAAAAATTATTAGTATTATCTAATATTATTATTATTAGCAGTATTATTATTAATTTTATCATTTTAAATATTATTATCATTATTAAGATTATTATTATTATTATTATCATTTTTACTACTAGTATTACTATTATTATTATCATTACTATCAGTATTTTTATTATTAATATTACCCTTATAATCAAATACAATTTTTTATTTATCATTATTGATATTATTATAATAAATAAGTAATAGTCATATAAAAAGATATTTAATACATATAGCAAAACTATATTAAGATTTTAAATACCTAATTATTTATCTAAAGTATATAATGAAACATATAACCTATTAAAATAACAATTACACCATTAATAATATAATCGTTTGATTAAAATTATAGGTTTTACTATATATAAACTTGATATAGGTTCGTGAATCCGAGGACAACTCTGCACTTGTTCAGTGCCATCATACACATATTTACTACAAACTATCGTATCGTATCGTGAGTTTTTATAGTTCTTTTTTTTCATAGCTCCCTTTTTATATTTTTGGGCTGAGAATACATGAGCAACTTTTATAACTGTTTTATACGCTAGACACAAGTAGCAACTACTAAACCTATGCTATACCCGGCTATGTCCGACTAAGTCCCTACAGTGATATTTTTAATTGCTCGATGAACGCATTCTTAATTATTGGGGATAGGCCTATCGGGAGTAACGTCCCCGATACATTTGACTAAGTCTTTATATTACTTAATAATGAAATTAAACCGATAAGTATAAACTACAACTTGTCTTAGGGCAAACTTGAACGTTTAGTCTAAATATCACGCACTGGCATAACTTTTTGATCCTGCGGGAGATCAACTTGACTGGATCTGAGTGATCTACTTATGAAAACAAATCTTGTGGTCTAACACTATTACTGAAATCATTATTTATGACAAACCTATGAACTCCCTCAACCTCGTGTTGACTTTTTAAGCATGTTTATCCTCAGGTACTTAAGTATTGCTTTCGCTGTATATCTGCTGCTTTGATGATGATTGCTTGCTATGCTTGGAGTCATGCATTTCATATCATATCAATTAAAGACATTTAATGCATTGTTCATTAAATACAATGTAATCTATTTATCTTCCGCTGCAAAACTCAATAAAACGTCTCATATAGAGTCGTTCTCGTTTATACAACTGTGATTTGATATATTTAGTGACGTTATTCTTCCAGGCCCTAACTGGGGACGTCACAGAAAGATATCGTTCTGTGTATTATAATACATGCGAACTAATCCTTGGAAATAGTTTTTGATAGCACGTTGTAGAATGTAACTTTTATGATCATGATTTTAGTTACATGTCAAATCAGGGATCGAAACTTGACTAGAATAACGTCCAGTTGCAACCCACGAAGGAAGAAATGTTTAGAGTAACCACATAAATGCCATAAACATTTAAGGTAACTCCTTTAGAGAGGATAGCGAGGATCATAAATTATATTTCTGATAGGAAACCGTACGAAAGGTGTGATCTCTTGATGAGAAAGACGTTCTCGCACCTATGGCGAGTCGATCTATCATTTACTTATGAGTTTAAGTGCAGATGAAAAGAAATATGAATCATTGGCTACAAAAAAATAGTTTACACCGGGTGAGGAAATATCTGAGAAATGATTTCTTGTACCAAAAAGATATTAAATCTTAGAATTGACGTTTTACGAGGTTGTTGTGGTTTAGCCGTGAGATATCAAAAGTAAAATCTTCTCAACGGTCAACCTTACAAGGGAAAAGTTACGGAGAACATAGAGTTTTGAATGATGAACTCAATGGTAAGTTTCAAAGGGCAAGAGGAAATTTTGGTGTATAATAATACGAAATTTTTTATATAAACAAGCAATGAAAACTTATAGAAGTTCGAGTCGTTTAAGGTAACAATGTAAAAAGGAACGAAGTTCTTAGTAAAACTAGAGTTATGTACAACATGTACTATTTTACGTAAAATATCTTTTGAATAAAAGAATTAATTTATAAAAGCCAAAGTATAATTTTATATGTACTAGTCAAAAATAAGTAAAGGTAATTTTTTATTTTTTTTTACTTTATTATATAAACATATACGATTTATAAAATTTGCACGAACGATAGTAAATAAATTTATTTTATAAAATTTCGAGAGGGTCGCACAGTAAAATAGTGTGTGTAAAATTTTGGTAACAGAAAGTTTCATATTTCGGAGGTTACGAATTGGAAAAAGATCAATGAAGATCGGGTGAAGGAATTTTAAAAATTTCGGGTTATTTTTAAGCAACAATGTTGCGAGGTAATGAAAGCTATTAAATTTATAATTTCTTGGAATTCAAAATGTTCATATGTGAAGCTGTTGCTGTCAGGTGAGATATGAAAATGTGGAGTATGAGAACGTGAAGTTAATCCCTTATTGACTTTGAAATGCCAACTGGTCATGACTATCATTGAAGTCGGAAGACTGGCAGTACGTACCCTTATTATATCTACGCATGGATTGATTGATTTCGACGGTCACAAAGAGTTCATAATAACTCGAGCATGAATAATTCGATGTTCACATAGAGAGGTATGAAGACACGCTAATGCAGTGACTTTCGACTATATGATGTTTATCAGTCTATCATGTAGTGACCCGAACTTTTCCATGTTTATATTTATATTAAATGAAATTGTTATTTACATGATTAAGTGTTTCCAACATGTTAAGCAATCAAACTTGTTAAGACTTGATTAATTGAAATAGGTTTCATATAGACAATTGACCACCCAAGTTGACCGGTGATTCGCGAATGTTAAAACTTGTAAAAACTATATGATGACATATATATGGTTATATATATAGTTAACATGATATTATGATAAGTAAACATATCATTAAGTATATTAACAATGAACTTCATTTGTAAAAACAAGACTACTAACTTAATGATTTTGAAACGAGACATATCTGTAACGATTATCGTTGTAACGACATTTAATGTATATATATATATCATATTAAGAGATATTCGTACCTCATAATATCATGATAATATAATAATTTAAAATCTCATTTGATATTATAAACATTGGGTTAACAACATTTAACAAGATCGTTAACCTAAAGGTTTCAAAACAACACTTACATGTAACGACTAACGATGACTTAATGACTCAGTTAAAATGTATATACATGTAGTGTTTTAATATGTATTCATACACTTTTGAAAGACTTCAAGACACTTATCAAAATACTTCTACTTAACAAAAATGCTTACAATTACATCCTCGTTCAGTTTCATCAACAATTCTACTCGTATGCACCCGTATTCGTACTCGTACAATATACGGCTTTTAGATGTATGTACTATTGATATATACACTCCAATGATTAGCTCTTAGCAGCCCATGTGAGTCACCTAACACATGTGGGAACCATCATTTGGCAACTAGCATGAAATATCTCATAAAATTACAAAAATATGAGTAATCATTCATGACTTATTTACATGAAAACAAAATTACATATCCTTTATATCTAATCCATACACCAACGACCTAAAACATCTACAAACACTTTCATTCTTCAATTTTCTTCATCTAATTGATCTCTCTCAAGTTCTATCTTCAAGTTCTAAGTGTTCTTCATAAATTCTACAAGTTCTAGTTTCATAAAATCAAGAATACTTCCAAGTTTGCTAGCTTACTTCCAATCTTGTAGATTGATCATTCAACCTCAAGAAATCTTTCTTATTTACAGTAAGATATCTTTCTAATATAAGGTAATACTCATATTCAAACTTTGATTCAATTTCTATAACTATAACAATCTTATTTCGAGTGGAAATCTTACTTGAATTTGTTTTCGTGTCATGATTCTACTTCAAGAACTTTCAAGCCATCCAAGATCCTTTGAAGCTAGATCCATTTGTCTCTTTTCTAGTAGGTTTATCCACAAAAATTGAGGTAGTAATGATGTTCATAACATCATTCGATTCATACATATAAAGCTATCTTATTCGAAGGTTTAAACTTGAAATCACTAGAACATAGTTTAGTTAATTCTAAACTTGTTCGCAAATAAAAGTTAATCCTTCTAACTTGACTTTTAAAATAAACTAAACACATTTTCTATATCTATATGATATGCTAACTTAATGATTTAAAACCTGGAAACACGAAAAACACCGTAAAACTGGACATACGCCGTCGTAGTAACACCGTGGGCTGTTTTGGGTTTGATAATTAAAAACTATGATAAACTTTGATTTAAAAGTTGTTCTTCTGGAAAAATAATTTTTCTTATGAACATGAAACTATATCCAAAAATCATGGTTAAACTCAAAGTGGAAGTATGTTTTTCAAAATGGTCATCAAGACGTCGTTCTTTCGACTGAAATGACTATCTCTTACAAAAACGACTTGTAACTTATATTTATAACTATAAACCTATACTTTTTCTATTTAGATTCATAAAATAGAGTTCAATATGAAACCATAGCAATTTGATTCACTCAAAACAGATTTAAAATGAAGAAGTTATGGGTAAAACAAGATTGGATATTTTTTATTTTTGTAGCTACGGGAAATATTAAAAATTCTATACAAATCATATCCTAGCTAACTTATATTGTATTATACATGTATTCTAATATATTATGTAATCTTGGGATACCATAGACACGTATGCAAATGTTTTGACATATCATATCGACCCATGTATATATATTATTTGGAACAACCATAGACACTCTATATGCAGTAATGTTGGAGTTAGCTATACAGGGTTGAGGTTGATTCCAAAAATATATATACTTTGAGTTGTGATCTAGCCTGAGACGTGTATACACTGGGTCGTGGATTGATTCAAGATAATATATATCGATTTATTTCTGTACATCTAACTATGGACAACTAGTTGTAGGTTACTAACGAGGACAGCTGACTTAATAAACTTAAAACATCAAAATGTATTAAAAGTGTTGTAAATATATTTTGAACATACTTTGATATATATGTACATATTTGTTATAGGTTTGTGAATCGACCAGTGGCCAAGTCTTACTTCCCGACGAAGTAAAAATCTGTGAAAGTGAGTTATAGTCCCACTTTTAAAATCTAATATTTTTGGGATGAGAATACATACAGGTTTTATAAATGATTTACAAAATAGACACAAGTACGTGAAACTACATTCTATGGTTGAATTATCGAAATCGAATATGCCCCTTTTTATTAAGTCTGGTAATCTAAGAATTAGGGAACAGACAACCTAATTGACGCGAATCCTAAAGATAGATCTATTGGGCCTAACAAACCCCATCCAAAGTACCGGATGTTTTAGTACTTCGAAATTTATATCATATCCGAAGGGTGTCCCGGAATGATGGGGATATTCTTATATATGCATCTTGTTAATGTCGGTTACCAGGTGTTCACCATATGAATAATTTTTATCTCTATGTATGGGATGTATATTGAAATATGAAATCTTGTGGTCTATTGTTACGATTTGATATATATAGGTTAAACCTATAACTCAACAACATTTTTGTTGACGTTTTAAGCATGTTTATTCTCAGGTGATTATTAAGAGCTTCCGCTGTCGCATACTTAAATAAGGACAAGATTTGGAGTCCATGCTTTTATGATATTGTGTAAAAACTGCATTCAAGAAACTTATTTCGTTGTAACATATTTGTATTGTAAACTATTATGTAATAGTCGTGTGTAAACAGGATATTTTATATTATCATTATTTGATAATCTACGTAAAGCTTTTTAAACCTTTATTGATGAAATAAAGGTTATGGTTTGTTTTAAAATGAATGCAGTCTTTGAAAAACGTCTCATATAGAGGTCAAAACCTCACAACGAAATCAATTAATATGGAAAGTTTTTAATCAATAAGAACGGGACATTTCAGTTGGTATCCGAGCGTTGGTCTTAGAGAACCAGAATTTTGCATTAGTGTGTCTTATCGAGTTTGTTAGGATGCATTAGTGAGTCTGGACTTCGATCGTGTTTACTTGAAAAATGATTGTTTAACAAATTTTGTTGGAAACTATATATTTTAACATGTGAATATTATGTGATATATTAATCTCTTAACGTGTTTGATATTATGTGATAGATGTCTACCTCTAGAACAAGTCCCGTTGACTCACCTAATAATAATGAAGAGTCAAACATAAATTGGAATGATTCGTGGACTAATTCACAAGTTCCCGAAGAGGAACCGGAAGATGAGTCGGAACCGGAAGAAGAATCGGAACCGGAAGAAGAATCGCAACCGGAAGAAGAAATAGAACCAGTGGGGAAAATAATAAAACGGTTAAGTAGAAGAAAATTCTCAACCAACCGACCAAAGTTAATTATGGTCAATGGTGTTTCCGCCAAGGAAGCAAAGTATTGGGAGGATTACCAATTCTCCGATGAATCGGATCCCGACAAGGATTCCGATGATGTTATAGAAATTACCCCAACACAATTTAATAAGGCAAAAGAGAACAATAAGGGAAAGGGCATAAAAATAGAGAAATTTGATTCCAATAACCCGGGAACCTCTAAACCACCAGGTTTTTCTAAACCAATGTGGAAAACGACGGCTCGTATTAGGGGAACATCATATATCCCTAGAAACTTGGCAAAACAAACCAAAACCGAAGAAGAAGAAACGAGCGAGTCGGAATAAGATAGTTGTATTTGTGTGGTGTAATATATGTAATATAGTGTGCTTATGCTTTATGATATATGTAAAAATTGCTTGTATTAATAAGTATTTTTTTATGAATCTAACTCTTGTCTATTTTACAGTGTAAAAACACAAAATAGATAGATAACTCAATATTTTAAGAGACCTACCCGGAGACATGATTGATGAAATCTTGTCTAGAGTCGGTCAGAATTCCTCGGCACAACTATTTAAGGCGAGATCAGTTTGTAAGACATTCGAAGAACACTCCAAGAATGCCTTGGTTTATAAAAGGCTTTCGTTCGAAAGATGGGGGATATCACATTGGAAAATCCATAAGTTACGATGTGTTTACTTTGACGCATATATTGCGGGGAACCCAAATGCTATTTTACGCAACGGGTTAAGAAATTATTTTGATTCAATATATCCGAATATAGGACTTCGTGATTTAGAAAAAGCGGCTAACATGCAACATAAAGAAGCATGTTTTGCTTACGGGTTAGTAATGTTCGCTTCTCACCAAAGTGAGAACAAGAACATCGGGCTACAACTATTAAACAAAACGTTCCCACAAGTGACGGAGTCGGTAATTGGGGTAAGAAATGAGGTTTTTAGATTGTTACGGGACTGTTGGATATTACGTAACCCTCGTCCCTTTGACGACGTTACAACACTCTGTCTTATCAACGGCCATAACGGTTATGTTCCACAAGACCAAGGATGGGAAGTAGTCCTAGTAAAACCAGAATGCATGACTTGTTTCTGGACGTATGAATTACGTGTCTTTATTGCCTTTACTGAACGACTTGTGTACTAGCTAGAATTATCTTCGCAACTACTTTGTATCAAAGTTTTATGTGCTATATTTCATGCTATATGTAAAATAGCGGTATTGTAAGTTTGCAAGTTATTATATAAAGGTTTGAATATGATATATTTTTTTTGTTGTGATTAGTTTTTCATATAGAATTGTAGTAGTTGAAATGGTATGTTAGCTACTAAGTATGAACTTAACGGGTAGGTACTACCCGAATTAATGAGTATAAAACGCTAATATGAAGAAAGAGCTTTTATAAATAAGTTCATATTATGCTACGAAATACTATTGACTACTCTTGATATTCTATATGATTAACTCGTTTCATTTGACTATTTTGAAGGAAATGGCACCGACTACTCGACACACCTTGAATATGAGCGAAGAGGAATTTCATACCTTTCTTGTGAAATGTCCCGTTCTTATTGATTAAAAACATTCCATATTAATTGATTTCGTTGCGAGGTTTTGACCTCTATATGAGACGTTTTTCAAAGACTGCATTCATTTTAAAACAAATCATAACCTTTATTTCATAAATAAAGGTTTAAAAAGCTTTATGTAGATTATCAAATAATGTTAATCTAAAATATCCTGTTTACACACGACCATTACATAATGGTTTACAATACAAATATGTTACATCGAAATCAGTTTCTTGAATGCAGTTTTTACACAATATCATACAAACATGGACTCCAAATCTTGTCCTTATTTTAGTATGCAACAGCGGAAGCTCTTAGTAATCACCTGAGAATAAACATGCTTAAAACGTCAACAAAATTGTTGGTGAGTTATAGGTTTAACCTATATATTATCAAATCATAATAATAGACCACAAGATTTCATATTTCAATACACATCCCATACATAGAGATAAAAATCATTCATATGGTGAACACCTGGTAACCGACATTAACATGATGCATATATAAGAATATCCCCATCATTCAGGGACACCCTTCGGATATGATATAAATTTCGAAGTACTAAAGCATCCGGTACTTTAGATGGGGTTTGTTAGGCCCAATAGATCTATCTTTAGGATTCGCGTCAATTAGGGTGTCTGTTCCCTAATTCTTAGATTACCAGACTTAATAAAAAGGGGCATATTCAATTTTGATAATTCAACCATAGAATGTAGTTTCACGTACTTGTGTCTATTTTGTAAATCATTTATAAAACCTGCATGTATTCTCATCCCAAAAATATTAGATTTTAAAAGTGGGACTATAACTCACTTTCACAGATTTTTTACTTCGTCGAGAAGTAAGACTTGGCCACTGGTTGATTCACGAACCTATAACAATATATACATATATATCAAAGTATGTTCAAAATATATTTACAACACTTTTAATATATTTTGATGTTTTAAGTTTATTAAGTCAGCTGTCCTCGTTAGTAACCTACAACTAGTTGTCCACAGTTAGATGTACAGAAATAATTCGATAAATATTATCTTGAATCAATCCACAACCCAGTGTATACGTATCTCAGTATTGATCACAACTCAAACTATATATATTTTGGAATCAACCTCAACCCTGTATAGCTAACTCCAACATTCACATATAGAGTGTCTATGGTTGTTCCGAAATATATATAGATGTGTCGACATGATAGGTCGAAACATTGTATACGTGTCTATGGTATCTCAAGATTACATAATATACAATACAAGTTGATTAAGTTATTGTTGGAATAGATTTGTTACCAATTTTCACGTAGCTAAAATGAGAAAAATTATCCAATCTTGTTTTACCCATAACTTCTTCATTTTAAATCCGTTTTGAGTGAATCAAATTGCTATGGTTTCATATTGAACTCTATTTTATGAATCTAAACAGAAAAAGTATAGGTTTATAGTCAGAAAAATAAGTTACAAGTCGTTTTTGTAAAGGTAGTCATTCCAGTCGAAAGAACGACGTCTAGATGACCATTTTAGAAAACATACTTCCACTTTGAGTTTAACTATAATTTTTGGATATAGTTTCATGTTCATAATAAAAATCATTTTCCCAGAATAACAACTTTTAAATAAAAGTTTATCATAGTTTTTAATTAACTAACCCAAAACAGCCCGCGGTGTTACTACGACGGCGTAAATCCGGTTTTACGGTGTTTTTCGTGTTTCCAGGTTTTAAATCATTAAGTTAGCATATCATATAGATATAGAACATGTGTTTAGTTGATTTTAAAAGTCAAGTTAGAAGGATTAACTTTTATTTGCGAACAAGTTTAGAATTAACTAAACTATGTTCTAGTGATTACAAGTTTAAACCTTCGAATAAGATAGCTTTATATGTATGAATCGAATGATGTTATGAACATCATTACTACCTTAAGTTACTTGGATAAACCTACTGGAAAAGAAAAAAATGGATCTAGCTTCAACGGATCCTTGGATGGCTCGAAGTTCTTGAAGCAGAATCATGACACGAAAACAAGTTCAAGTAGATCATCACTTGAAATAAGATTGTTATAGTTATAGAAGTTGAACCAAAGTTTGAATATGATTATTACCTTGTATTAGAATGATAACCTACTGTAAGAAACAAAGATTTCTTGAGGTTGGATGATCACCTTACAAGATTGGAAGTGAGCTAGCAAACTTGAAAGTATTCTTGATTTTATGTAACTAGAACTTGTAGAATATATGAAGAACACTTAGAAATTGAAGATAGAACTTGAGAGAGATCAATTAGATGAAGAAAATTGAAGAATGAAAGTGTTTGTAGGTGTTTTTGGTCGTTGGTGTATGGATTAGATATAAAGGATATGTAATTTTGTTTTCATGTAAATAAGTCATGAATGATTACTCATATTTTTGTAATTTTATGAGATATTTCACGCTAGTTGCCAAATGATGGTTCCCACATGTGTTAGGTGACTCACATGGGCTGCTAAGAGCTGATCATTGGAGTGTATATACCAAGAGTACATACATCTAAAAGCTGTGTATTGTACGAGTACGAATACGGGTGCATACGAGTAGAATTGTTGATGAAACTGAACGAGGATGTAATTGTAAGCATTTTTGTTAAGTAGAAGTATTTTGATAAGTGTATTGAAGTCTTTCAAAAGTGTATAAATACATATTAAAACACTACATGTATATACATTTTAACTGAGTCGTTAAGTCATCGTTAGTCGTTACATGTAAGTGTTGTTTTGAAACCTTTAGGTTAACGATCTTGTTGAATGTTGTTAACCCATTGTTTATTATAACAAATGAGAAGTTAAATTGTTATATTATCATGATATTATGATATATAATATATCTTAGTATGATATATATACAGTTAAATATCGTTACAACGATAATCGTTACATATATGTCTCGTTTCGAAATCATTAAGTTAGTAGTCTTATTTTTACATATGTATTTCATTGTTAATACACTTAATAATATATTTACTTATCATTTAACATAATTAACCAAGTGTATCAATATCTTAATATGATTCATATGTACCTAGTAAGACGTTGTTATAACAATAATCGTTATATATATCGTTTTCGAGTTTCTTAAATTAATAGTCTCATTTTTATGTATATAACTCATTGTTAAAATACCTAATGAGATACATACTTATAATAAAATCATGTTAACTATATATATAACCATATATATGTCATCGTATAGTTTTTACAAGTTTTAACGTTCGTGAATCACCGGTCAACTTGGGTGGTCAATTGTCTATATGAAACCTATTTTAATTAATCAAGTCTTAACAAGTTTGATTGCTTAACATGTTAGAAACACTTAATCATGTAAATAACAATTTCATTTAATATATATATATATAAACATGGAAAAGTTCAAGTCACTACAGTACCTACCCGTTAAATAAATTTCGTCCCGAAATTTTAAGCAGTTGGAGGTGTTGACGTATCTTCTGGAAATAAGTGCGGGTATTTCTTCTTCATCTGATCTTCACACTCCCAGGTGAACTCGAGTCCTCTACGAGCATTCCATCGAACCTTAACAATCGGTATCTTGTTTTGTTTAAGTCTCTTAACCTCACGATCCATTATTTCGACGGGTTCTTCAATGAATTGAAGTTTTTCATTGATTTGGATTTCGTCCAACGGAATGGTGAGATCTTCTTTAGCAAAACATTTCTTCAAATTTGAGACGTGGAAAGTGTTATATACAGCCGCGAGTTGTTGAGGTAGCTCCAGTTGGTAAGCTACTGGTCCGACACGATCTATAATCTTGAATGGTCCAATGTACCTTGGATTTAGTTTCCCCGGTTTACCAAATCGAACAATGCCTTTCCAAGGTGAAACCTTAAGCATGACCATTTCTCCAATTTCAAACTCTATATCTTTTCTTTTACTGTTCGCGTAGCTCTTTTGTCGACTCTGGGCGGTTTTTAATCTTTGTTGAATTTGGATGATTTTCTTGGTAGTTTCTTGTATTATCTCCGGACCCGTAATCTATCTATCCCCCACTTCACTCCAACAAATCGGAGACCTGCACTTTCTACCATAAAGTGCTTCAAACGGCGCCATCTCAATGCTTGAATGGTAGCTGTTGTTGTAGGAAAATTCTGCTAACGGTAGATGTCGATCCCAACTATTTCCGAAATCAATAACACATGCTCGTAGCATGTCTTCAAGCGTTTGTATTGTCCTTTCGCTCTGCCCATCAATTTGTGGATGATAGGCAGTACTCATGTCTAGACGAGTTCCTAATGCTTGCTGTAATGTCTGCCAGAATCTTGAAATAAATCTGCCATCCCTATCAGAGATAATAGAGATTGGTATTCCATGTCTGGAGACAACTTCCTTCAAATACAGTCGTGCTAACTTCTCCATCTTGTCATCTTCTCCTATTGGCACGAAGTGTGCTGATTTGGTGAGACGATCAACTATTACCCAAATAGTATCAAAACCACTTGCAGTCCTTGGCAATTTAGTGATGAAATCCATGGTAATGTTTTCCCATTTCCATTCCGGGATTTCGGGTTGTTGAAGTAGACCTGATGGTTTCTGATGCTCAGCTTTGACCTTAGAACACGTCAAACATTCTCCTACGTATTTAGCAACATCGGCTTTCATACTCGGCCACCAAAAATGTTTCTTGAGATCCTTGTACATCTTCCCCGTTCCAGGATGTATTGAGTATCTGGTTTTATGAGCTTCTCTAAGTACCATTTCTCTCATATCTCCAAATTTTTGTACCCAAATCCTTTCAGCCCTATACCGGGTTCCGTCTTCCCGAATATTAAGATGCTTCTCCGATCCTTTGGGTATTTCATCCTTTAAATTTCCCTCTTTTAAATCCTTGTTGCGCCTCCTTTATTTGAGTAGTAAGGTTATTATGAATCATTATATTCATAGATTTTACTCGAATGGGTTCTCTGTCCTTCCTGCTCAAGGCATCGGCTACCACATTTGCCTTCCCCGGGTGGTAACGAATCTCAAAGTCGTAATCATTCAACAATTCAATCCACCTACGCTGCCTCATATTCAGTTGTTTCTGATTAAATATGTGTTGAAGACTTTTGTGGTCGGTATATATAATACTTTTGACCCCATATAAGTAGTGCCTCCAAGTCTTTAATGCAAAAACAACCGCACCTAATTCCAAATCATGTGTCGTATAATTTTGTTCGTGAATCTTCAATTGTCTAGACACATAAGCAATCACCTTCGTTCGTTGCATTAATACACAACCGAGACCTTGCTTTGATGCGTCACAATAAATCACAAAATCATCATTCCCTTTAGGCAATGACAATATAGGTGCCGTAGTTAGCTTTTTCTTAAATAACTGAAACGCTTTCTCTTGTTCATCATTCCATTCAAATTTCTTCCCTTTATGCGTTAATGCAGTCAAGGGTTTTGCTATTCTGGAAAAGTCTTGGATGAACCTTCTGTAGTAACCAGCTAGTCCTAAAAACTGGTGTGACAACCCGGAAATTTCCAACCAAATTTAAACTTTATCTTTATATTATTCCAACACGATAAGCAAAGTTTGTTAAGTTAAATCTCAAGAATTTTAAATTGTGTTCATGCATTCATTATAACCTCGACCAAATTCCAACGATTCACGAACCGTTATATATAAATATATATGTATATATATTATAACTTGAGAATATTAATAAAGTATTAAACGTATAATACTTTACATGAGCGTATTTGTTTCAATATGTTTATCGATGGAATTAGAAGATAATATTAAATGATTAATTTATCAGATACATTGTGATATGATTACGGGTCTATGTTATGAGGTCCACTGTGTTTTAAGAAATCTATTCTTTTTTACAACATTCGGAAAATGGTAAAGTGATTTATAAGTAAGAACGTGAAGTGTAACTAACTTAGATGTTGGATATCGACAAGTAAGTAACTCGACATTTTTTATTAAGATGATTTCATACGTTTAATTAACCTTTGAACTTTATCCCATGCTTCACCAACAGACTGTAATTTAAAAACTTGAAACCTATTATGAATATATATGATTCTACTTTTCTAAAACGTTTTATGATATAACGATTTCCATTATTTTAACCTTTAAACAAAATGATTCTTAAAAATATATTTGGTTTTGGAAAACAAAATTATTATATTTATTTGATTTAGTTTCAAACGTACAAAAACGTTTTCAGTTTAAAAAGAACTTTATTATTAAAACGTATATAACTTTTATAAATATCTAGAACCACTTTTGACAACTCATTACTTAACCAGTATGATAAAGATAACGATATTTATATTTTATTTTATTAAATATATATAACGATTTAAATTAATATTATATATATTTATACGCGTATTATACGTACATAGTTTTATACTTTTACTATACTTAAACTTTACCTTTACTTTATTTTTTACTTTACTTTAACTTTAATAATTCACTTTAATAATTTATACTTTAATAATTCACTTTAATAATTCATACTTTAATAATTCACTTTAATAATTCATACTTTAATAATTCACTTTAATAATTCATACTTTAATAATTCACTTTAATAATTCAAAAATCTATTATAAATAGAATTCAATAGGTTTCATTATTTCATAGAAACTTGAAAATATTTTTCTCTAAACTCTCTCAATCGATTTACATATATATATTTACTCCGTATTATTTCAAGATATTATTAGTATACATAAAATATTACGTCGGAGTGCGGTCCGGGTGATTTCGAAATTGTTTTTCGAGTGGGATTGGATTAAGGAAATTATGGGTTATAGCTATGGAGGTGATTGGGTATGGTTCATGGGTATGCTCATGAGGTCAATATAGTGTTTATCATCTCCGTTGCGTCTACGTACCTTTCCTGCAATATTGAATCTCAATATTGATACGTGAGTACTCATAATTTAACTTTTACATACTAATAGTGTATCCCTGACTAGTGCTCGAGTATATAGGATTATGCATGTTTGTACTTTTGATATTGCCTTTAGTTAGATTATGTTGAATCCTGAATTAGTTATATATGCGACTGAGATAAGGTATAAGATATGCATGTCGTTGGAAAGCTAGCGAAAAATTAAGAACTTTTTATTTAGATATCGAATGATTTCGATGAACGGATTTGAAGTTATAGTCCATCGAATTTTTGTATTATTATTAAAAATGATTATTATTATCGTCGTTATTATCGTCGTTCTAGTTTTATCTTATTATTATTATTATTATTATTATTATCTTTATCAATAAAAGGATTTATCATTAAAAATTGTTTTTTTTATTATTATTACTATCGTTATTATCATTAAAGTTATAATTAGTATTATTATTATTATTATTATCTAATTATTATTATTATTATCTAATTATTATTATTATTATTATTATTATTATTATTATTATTATTATTATTATTATTATCATTATTATTATTATCATTATTAATATATATATCATTATTTAAAAATGGTTATTGTTATTATTATTATTATTATTATTATTATTATTATTATATTATCATTATCATTAATAATGTCATAGTAATTATCATTATTAGTATTATTGTAATTAAAACTAATATTAGTAACACCTAATTATTTTGATTACTATTATTATCATTATTATGAGCACGATATAAAAGAACATTAAAAGCTATTAAACGAAACGATTAGGAAATAATGAGTAAGAGTATCATGATGAAATTAAAATATTATAAGATATTGATTTAGATAAAATTATCGTTCTTATTATTTTTATCATTACTATTATTATTAAAAGTATCGTTAGTATCAAAACTATCATTTTAACAAAAATTATCATTTTAACAAAAATTATCATTTTAATAGAAATGTCATTGTTACTATAAAATATCATTTTTATTATCATTTTAAATAGAATTATTATTTTAAAGATAATATTAAAAATTATCGTAAATATTAAAGTTATCATAATTAGAATTATCGTTTTATCATAATATCACCTTAGTAATTATAAATATTGATATTTTTATAATAATAATTATTATTACAAAATAATACAACTTTTACTTACTAACATTATAGATATTATTTTATCAAATAAGTATGTAATACAAACATATTTTACTACGTGTAATAAATTACTTTAATAATACCTATCATATTATCTTTATGATATTAAATGAACCCTGTAAATTTTATTACTTAATATATATAAAAGTATATTTTATTATATAAATTTTAATATAAAATTTTATTTATTAATAAATGAATTATATTATTTACTCTAATAAATCTTTTAAAAATATTTAAAAATATAAAACGACGATATTTAAAATATATTATAATCATGTATAAATTTTGGAAATTATTTTGAATCAAATTGACTTTTGTTGACTTTTGCATATTAGTCTCGAGCATTAGGATTGTGGTACACTATGACCTGACCTAATTGTTAGACAAATATTGACCAACATATAATTATATATAATTAATTTAGGTTCGTGAATCCGAGGCCAACCTTGCACTAGTTCAATGACGTTATGTGTATTTTCACTACGAAATACAGTATGGTGAGTTTCATTTGCCTTTTTACCCTTTATATTTTTGGGCTGAGAATACATGCGCAATTTTTATAAATGTTTTACGAAATAGACACAAGTAATCGAAACTACATTATATGGTTGAATTATCGAAATCGAATATGCCCCTTTTTATTAAGTCTGGTAATCTAAGAATTAGGGAACAGGCACCCTAATTGACGCGAATCCTAAAGATAGATCTATCGGGCCCAACAAGCCCCATCCAAAGTACTGGATGCTTTAGTACTTTGAAATTTATATCATGTCCGATGGAGGATCCCGGAATGATGGGGATATTCTTATATGCATATTGTGAATGTCGGTTACCAGGTGTTCAATCCATATGAATGATTTTTGTCTCTATGCATGGGACGTATATTTATGAGAACTGGAAATGAAATTCTTGTGGTCTATTAAAATGATGAAAATGAATGATTATGATAAACTAATGAACTCACCAACCTTTTGGTTGACACTTTAAAGCATGTTTATTCTCAGGTATTAAAGAAATCTTCCGCTGTGCATTTGCTCATTTTAAAGATATTAATTGGAGTCTTTCATGGCATATTTCGAAGAACGTTGCATTCAAGTCATTGAGTTCATTAAAGATTATTATTATTAAGTCAATTTATAGTTGAATAGTGGATATTATGAAATGGTATACATGCCTGTCAATTTTCGATGTAAAGAAAGTTTGTCTTTTAAAAACAAATGCAATGTTTGTAAAATGTATCATATAGAGGTCAAATACCTCGCGATGTAATCAACTATTGTGAATCGTTTATAATGTATATGAACGGGTCCTTTCAGTTGGTATCAGAGCGGTGGTCTTAGTGAACCAGGTCTGCATTAGTGTGTCTAACTGATAAGTCGTTAGGATGCATTAGTGAGTCTGGACTTCGACCGTGTCTGCATGTCAAAAGTTTTGCTTATCATTTCTAGTCGGAAATCATCTACTTATCATCCATAAGAAATTACCTGCTTATCATTATTAGTCTAGACACGTCTTACTACATTAATTGCATGAGTAGTGTATAGACAAAATTCATATCTTAGCGTATCTGCTAAATCATATCTTATCGTATCTGTTACTTTAAACTTTGCCTGACATATCCCGCAAATTCCTCCGTAATCTATTAAATCTTTTGATCTCTATATATAGATATCCTAGGTAAATAGAATACCACCCGATAGCCGAAAAATCATTTTATATCAAAAAATCCTTTATCCAATCGTACGAAATGGAATTTGTCATCAGTTCAAGTCACTCGGATTCCGAAATAGAATCTCACTCAAGCTCCGAAAGCAGTGTGACCGGAATGGATCAACCAATCAGTCATCACCTATTCTGGATGAATTGGGGATGGGTTCGTAGCCTCCTCAATCATTGGAAACAAGAATAAGGCGATCCTTTCCATCCACCACATTGCCCTCTTGGCGAAGAACCTGAAGCACTTACCGGCGAACCTGTTCGAGACACCATTTTCTCTCTCATTTCCAGGGTATCTCGTCACGATTATATACTACATCAAATTCTAGATTTTATTTATCCGCTCGTTCCGACCGACAATCATCCTGGAATAATAGAAGAAGTCAACAAACTTCGCGCTCGGGTAGTGGCTTTGGAGAATATGGTTCAGAGATTACAAACACCAGCAGCAGCATTAGCAACATAACCAGTACCACCATCATCAACGCCAACAGTACCATTACCACCTCCAACCACAACCGCGTTGTAAACCTCAACTTCACAATCTGTCCCACGAGTATCAACGTCATACGTACCATATATACCAAGGAGTACCAACAACAATAACTGACGAAGTATTAATTCATAACTTCATTGGAGAAACATTCCGCGGCGATTATATAATCTCTAAAGTCTTAGAGATTATCTAATCTAACCCTAACCATAAATCAGTTAAGCGAACCAAAATGATAGAAGGAAGAGTAGAAACCCTGACAAAAATGGCGTGTGATTAACAAGTTAAACTTGTTTTACCAATAGCATCAACAGTACCGTCAGCGTCACCAACATCGTCAGTACAGTCAACATCAGAATCAACAACACCTATAACATCACAAACTCCGTCAGTTCAATAATCACTGTTTACATCATTACGAATCAATAACGTGTATATTGTATCAACAAGTTATGAAGAATTAACTCATTCCCTCTGAAGAAATTATATATATATTTTATATATATATATATATTTTGAAATAAAAAATAAATATTTCCGTGTTAAAGCTATTGTGTGTGAATCTTAACTACTCGGTTAATTCATATTACAAATATGCAATAATGTACGTCCCTCACCCGCGACTTAACCATCGTTAACTACAATCTCTGTCTCAATTCAACAAATTCCAATTCCTAATAAATCAAGTATATATTTGATTTTACACTGCATCATTGATGTAACCGAAACTTTTCAGATAACATCATTCGTACTTTGCGAAGTTCACAAGAATTTAACAAAAACCAGCATCACATCTCAACAAATAACGAAGTATTGATTCATAATTTCAATATTATTGAAGAAATACTTATGTAACCTCTAAAGCCTTAAAGGAATTATTCAATTCTAGTTCCAACCGTAAATCGAATGAGTTTAATTTAGTATTAACTCATTAAAATCTATGTTACATCTGAGAAGAATATATACATATATATTTTCATAAAGACTGTAATAAAATTCTTATGTACAAAATATTAATTGTGAAATTTTTTTTAATGGGTAGGTAATACCCGAGAGATATATATAAATTCACAATTAATATGTTACATTCTTCGAATCAGATTAAGCAAATTATCAATTATACTTCCTACTTTCACAATAATATACATTCTTTCATAGAAATCAAAACAACCATACTCATTCAAACCCAATTACATATTCTGATTTTAAAATCTCAGAATTCAATTTGAGATATAACCGGTACCATCACTTTTAGATTCCTACATCTTTCAAAGCTATACTTTGACTTCAAAAGTGTGTTAGAACATCAAATGTATACAAACGATTACAATCTGTGTTCAAACTCTTCGAAAATCTCTGAAGACACTTCAAATAATGAGCAATCGAGATGATGATCCAACCACATATTACCCACAGTTATGTACTTAAAAAGCTCTCGAAACCAAAGTCATAATTCAACACATATCTGTGTCAGATCTTTTGGCATTTATTAGCAAAAATAACCTTGCAATTCCTTTGCAAAGTAGCAAATTATATCACAGCTCCAGCAAGACAACTTCGATTTTTTCATTCGGAGTAGCCTTATCATAATTTTGATATATGTGATTACCCTTTTGTTACCGGAGAACCTTTCATATTCCACCACATTAGCAATAAACTTACCAACAACTTCACTGATCTTGGGCATTCCGAAGAATCATTATATTTATCGAAACCTCATCATTTACTCATCTGCCTCTTGTAACGAGAATTGCCATATGAATCATTGGGAATTAGAAATCAGTATTTTGAAATCTCACAGCATGTTGACGCCAACAGTTATACATAACATCTATTTCCAAGGCTTACATACTTCGAATGTGAAGTTTCTGAAAAACACTCTGAACCGCGAACTAGTTCTCGAAATGCTGATGAAGTAACAAAAACTGTAAATGACCTTAGCAGTAAAAAGTTTGATGATAAAGATTAGTGTATTAGCAAAGCTCAGAAATAGAGAAGTTTTGGAACTGGAAAACGGATTGAGCAAAGTATGAAGGAGGCTGTGGACAAATCACAAAGACTGAACTTGCCTCCAAAGAATCCAAATGATTCAGTGTCTGTTGAAGTCATTAACGAATACCTTGCTCCTGACACTAAACCCTTACAGACAACATAATTCATCATCCTCTGATATTAGAAATTCTAAGATATCATCGTATCTTTCATTATAAATATCCTCCATATTTCTGAAGATATTTCCATAACTATTCTTATCTGGAATCATTTATCTCTTTGCGCTATCTGTATTACATCAAAAAGGAAACTGTTTAGTTCCTATACTCTGTAAACCTTTGAGTTTAAAATATGAATATTTTTGAAGTAGTGTTGGAAACTGAAGCATGAGTTAGTATAATATAATGACACTTGATCAACGTGATTATATTACAGTAATTCATGCTGAGTTTCTAAATGGAACGTGATGATTCACAGATCATAACATCATCATTTGCCATGTTATACGACTCTTGTATTCTATTTAACCTCTAAAATATCAAGAAAATATTTCTTGATGATTCGGCTTTTTCTGAGGTATTCTGGTAATTTGACAAGTTAAGATCGTGCCATTACAATTTTCTTCCTAGAACATTAACAATGTTCATTCCAAAATTCACATCTGCAAATTCTGGACCATTACAAGCGGTGCTTAATCGAAAGAAGAAGAAATGAAAGGACAAAACTCTGAAATAGAAATTGGGGTATAAATTGCAGCAAATAAAAGAGAGCATTAACTGTGGATGACAATGATTATAGAAGATAGAAACAGAGACTTTGAAATATAAGGGAAGATATAAAGCCCAACGACAAACCAAAAGTTATAAACCATATATATCGATGCATATAGCAATATAAAGACACGGGAGAACTAGAAACACTATAAACCCAAGAGTATAGTAGAAGTAAATAGATTCTTCCGGCGGTAGATGAAAAAGAAGAATGACCGATATGAAAGTTAGAAGTATATCGAGAATCAGAACTGGATGGAGCATATTGATGAATACTTTAAAATATGAGTTGAGAGGGAAAGAATAGAATGTGATGAAACATGACTAGGAACTTAGAAATCAACAGATTTAACTCACACAATGACGGAATAAGTGAATCAAACCCTCTAGTGAATAGGTTAAGCTTTTTGGGATTAATTTAGTCATACCACAACTAAATCAGTTGTTATTAGATCAACATTTAGAGCTATTATTCACCACCTGGGTGATTTGGGTTGAGAGAGAATCGGAGGAGCTCACCAGATCTGAGTGTGTGTAACAAATGAGAGGCTTAACCTAAAATGAAGAACATAAGACTTTATATACCCCTGCTATTGACTCACACGCACGATTCATCCATCACACATATGAGTTGGCTTCATCAGTCGTACGGGTGATCACTCACTCGTGTCTTCTCATTTAGGTTGTAATTGTGACTTAGCTCAGCATCAACCGTGCGTATGAGCCTGTCAGCCGTACGAGTGAGGCTTCACTCGGACGTCTGACTAAGTCTAACATAGTCAAACATCCGAATCTCGTTCATGCAGTTCCTGTAACCACATACAAACACGGATAGGATAATAACGAACGATCATGGTGGCCTGTAAACTGTTGTACCTGCAATGGACATGGGTAGATGTCTAGGGACTTGCATAAAATGCATCAACAGAAGGTGTGAGTTGTAAGAAAACGAAGGAGGTGAATTTATAAGAAAATTTCCGACAGAACAATTAAAATGGACGATCGCATTTAAAGCGGATCCTAATTCCCTTTGTTACCGGAGAATCAAATCTTATTACAAAGATTTTCTTCAAATCCCTTGAAATCTGGAAATCAATCATATCTACGTCAAATGATAAGATGAATCTACACTTACTCATTTCACTCTTCTATGTTAGCTTCATTCGTACTCTTCATATAAATGGATTGTTTATCCAAATTATTCGCTGATGATAAAACTCTAATTTTCAGCCTGTATGCATCATGAAAACATACTTATTATCATTCACGACCTTTCCACTCAAATTTCGGGACGAAATTTCTTTAACGGGTAGGTACTGTGACAACCCGGAAATTTCCAACCAAATTTAAACTTTATCTTTATATTATTCCAATACGATAAGCAAAGTTTGTTAAGTTAAATCTCAAGAATTTTAAATTGTGTTCATGCATTCATTATAACCTCGACCAAATTCCAACAATTCACGAACCGTTATATATAAATAAATATGTATATATATGTATATATATTATAACTTGAGAATATTAATAAAGTATTAAATGTATAATACTTTACATGAACGTATTTGTTTCAATATGTTTATCGATGGAATTAGAAGATAATATCAAATGATTAATTTATCAGATACATTGTGATATGATTACGGGTCTATGTTATGAGGTCCACTGTGATTTAAGAAATCTATTCTTTTTTACAACATTCGGAAAATGGTAAAGTGATTTATAAGTAAGAACGTGAAGTGTAACTAACTTAGATGTTGGATATCGACAAGTAAGTAACTCGACATTTTTCATTAAGATGATTTCATACGTTTATTTAACCTTTGAACTTTATCCCATGCTTCACCAACAGACTGTAATTTAAAAACTTAAAACCTATTATGAATATATATGATTCTACTTTTCTAAAACGTTTTATGATATAACGATTTCCATTATTTTAACCTTTAAACAAAATGATTCTTAAAAATATATTTGGTTTTGGAAAACAAAATTATTATATTTATTTGATTTAGTTTCAAACGTACAAAAACATTTTCAGTTTAAAAAGAACTTTATTATTAAAACGTATATAACTTTTATAAATATCTAGAACCACTTTTGACAACTCATTACTTAACCAGTATGATAAAGATAACGATATTTATATTTTATTTTATTAAATATATATAACGATTTAAATTAATATTATATATATTTATACGCGTATTATACGTACATAGTTTTATACTTTTACTATACTTAAACTTTACCTTTACTTTATTTTTTACTTTACTTTGACTTTAATAATTCACTTTAATAATTCATACTTTAATAATTCACTTTAATAATTCATACTTTAATAATTCACTTTAATAATTCACTTTAATAATTCATACTTTAATAATTCACTTTAATAATTCAAAAATCTATTATAAATAGAATTCAATAGGTTTCATTATTTCATAGAAACTTGAAAATATTTTTCTCTAAACTCTCTCAATCGATTTACATATATATATTTACTCCGTATTATTTCAAGATATTATTAGTATACATAAAATATTACGTCGGAGTGCGATCCGGGTGATTTCGAAATTGTTTTTCGAGTGGGATTGGATTAAGGAAATTATGGGTTATAGCTATGGAGGTGATTGGGTATGGTTCATGGGTATGCTCATGAGGTCAATATAGTGTTTATCATCTCCGTTGCGTCTACGTACCTTTCCTGCAATATTGAATCTCAATATTGATACGTGAGTACTCATAATTTAACTTTTACATACTAATAGTGTATCCCTGACTAGTGCTCGAGTATATAGGATTATGCATGTTTGTACTTTTGATATTGCCTTTAGTTAGATTATGTTGAATCCTGAATTAGTTATATATGCGACTGAGATAAGGTATAAGATATGCATGTCGTTGGAAAGCTAGCGAAAAATTAAGAACTTTTTATTTAGATATCGAATGATTTCGATGAACGGATTTGAAGTTATAGTCCATCGAATTTTTGTATTATTATTAAAAATGATTATTATTATCGTCGTTATTATCGTCGTTCTAGTTTTATCTTATTATTATTATTATTATCTTTATCAATAAAAGGATTTATCATTAAAAATTGTTTTTTTTATTATTATTACTATCGTTATTATCATTAAAGTTATAATTAGTATTATTATTATTATCTAATTATTATTATTATCTAATTATTATTATTATTATTATTATTATTATTATTATTATTATTATTATTATTATTATTTTCATTATTATTATTATCATTATTAATATATATATCATTATTTAAAAATGGTTATTGTTATTATTATTATTATTATTATTATATTATCATTATCGTTAATAATGTCATAGTAATTATCATTATTAGTATTATTGTAATTAAAACTAATATTAGTAACACCTAATTATTTTGATTACTATTATTATCATTATTATGAGCACGATATAAAAGACGATTAAAAGCTATTAAACGAAACGATTAGGAAATAATGAGTAAGAGTATCATGATGAAATTAAAATATTATAAGATATTGATTTAGATAAAATTATCATTCTTATTATTTTTATCATTACTATTATTATTAAAAGTATCGTTAGTATCAAAACTATCATTTTAACAAAAATTATCATTTTAACAAAAATTATCATTTTAATATAAATGTAATTGTTACTATAAAATATCATTTTTATTATCATTTTAAATAGAATTATTATTTTAAAGATAATATTAAAAATTATCGTAAATATTAAAGTTATCATAATTAGAATTATCGTTTTATCATAATATCACCTTAGTAATTATAAATATTGATATTTTTATAATAATAATTATTATTACAAAATAATACAACTTTTACTTACTAACATTATAGATATTATTTTATCAAATAAATATGTAATACAAACATATTTTACTACGTGTAATAAATTACTTTAATAATACCTGTCATATTATCTTTATGATATTAAATGAACCCTATAAATTTTATTACTTAATATATATAAAAGTATATTTTATTATATAAATTTTAATATAAACTTTTATTTATTAATAAATGAATTATATTATTTACTCTAATAAATCTTTTAAAAATATTTAAAAATATAAAACGACGATATTTAAAATATATTATAATCATGTATAAATTTTGGAAATTATTTTGAGTCAAATTGACTTTTGTTGACTTTTGCATATTAGTCTCGAGCATTAGGATTGTGGTACACTATGACCTGACCTAATTGTTAGACAAATATTGACCAACATATAATTATATATAATTAATTTAGGTTCGTGAATCCGAGGCCAACCTTGCACTAGTTCAATGACGTTATATGTATTTTCACTACGAAATACAGTATGGTGAGTTTCATTTGCCTTTTTACCCTTTATATTTTTGGGCCGAGAATACATGCGCAATTTTTATAAATGTTTTACGAAATAGACACAAGTAATCGAAACTACATTATATGGTTGAATTATCGAAATCGAATATGCCCCTTTTTATTAAGTCTGGTAATCTAAGAATTAGGGAACAGACGCCCTAATTGACGCGAATCCTAAAGATAGATCTATCGGGCCCAACAAGCCCCATCCAAAGTACCGGATGCTTTAGTACTTCGAAATTTATATCATGTCCGATGGAGGATCCCGGAATGATGGGGATATTCTTATATGCATATTGTGAATGTCGGTTACCAGGTGTTCAATCCATATGAATGATTTTTGTCTCTATGCATGGGACGTATATTTATGAGAACTGGAAATGAAATTCTTGTGGTCTATTAAAATGATGAAAATGAATGATTATGATAAACTAATGAACTCATCAACCTTTTGGTTGACACTTTAAAGCATGTTTATTCTCAGGTATTAAAGAAATCTTCCGCTGTGCATTTGCTCATTTTAAAGATATTAATTGGAGTCTTTCATGGCATATTTCGAAGAACGTTGCATTCAAGTCATTGAGTTCATTAAAGATTATTATTATTAGGTCAATTTATAGTTAAATAGTGGATATTATGAAATGGTATACATGCCTGTAAATTTTCAATGTAAAGAAAGTTTGTCTTTTAAAAACAAATGCAATGTTTGTAAAATGTATCATATAGAGGTCAAATACCTCGCGATGTAATCAACTATTGTGAATCGTTTATAATGTATATGAACGGGTCCTTTCAACTGGCGTATGTGTTTCGGAGTTTTCGGGGTTTCCCACTTTTCAACAGTTTCTATCTTTGCCGGGTCCACCTGGATACCTTCTTTGTTCACTATGTGACCGAGGAATTGAACTTCTTCCAACCAAAATGCACACTTTGAAAACTTAGCGTACAGTTTTTCTTTCCTCAATACTTCTAGCACTTTTCTCAAATGTTCTTCGTGCTCTTGATCATTCTTTGAGTAAATAAGTATGTCATCAATGAAAACAATGACAAACTTGTCAAGATATGGCCCACACACTCGGTTCATAAGGTCCATGAACACAGCTGGTGCGTTAGTCAATCCAAACGGCATAACCATAAACTCGTAATGACCATAACGCGTCCTAAAAGCAGTTTTTGGAATATCATCCTCCTTTACTCGCATTTGATGATATCCAGAACATAAATCGATCTTCGAATAAACCGACGAGCCTTGTAGTTGATCAAATAAGTCGTCGATTCTCGGTAGTGGGTAGCGGTTCTTGATGGTAAGTTTGTTCAACTCTCGGTAGTCGATACACAACCTGAATGTACCATCTTTCTTCTTGACAAACAAAACAGGAGCTCCCCACGGTGATGTGCTTGGTCGAATGAAACCACTCTCTAAAAGTTCTTGTAATTGGCTTTGCAGTTCTTTCATCTCGCTGGGTGCAAGTCTGTAAGGAGCACGAGCTATTGGTGCAGCTCCTGGTATAAGATCTATTTGAAATTCAACGGATCGATGTGGGGGTAATCCCGGTAATTCTTTCGGAAATACATCGGGAAATTCTTTTGCAATGGGAACATCATTGATGCTCTTTTCTTCAGTTTGTACTTTCTCGACGTGTGCTAGAACAGCATAGCAACCTTTTCTTATTAGTTTTTGTGCCTTCAAATTACTAATAAGATGTAGCTTCGTGTTGCCCTTTTCTCCGTACACCATTAAGGGTTTTCCTTTTTCTCGTATAATGCAAATTTCATTTTTGTAACAAACGATTTCTGCTTTCACTTCTTTCAACCAGTCCATACCGATTATCACATCAAAACTCCCTAACTCTACTGGTATCAAATCAATCTTAAATGTTTCGCTAACCAGTTTAATTTCTCGATTCCGACATATATTATCTGCTGAAATTAATTTACCATTTGCTAATTCGAGTAAAAATTTACTATCCAACGGCGTCAATGGACAACTTAATTTAGCACAAAAATCTCTACTCATATAGCTTCTATCCGTACCCAAATCAAATAAAACGTAAGCAGATTTATTGTCAATAAGAAACGTACTCGTAACAAGCTCCGGGTCTTACTGTGCCTCTGTCGCATTAATATTGAAAACTCTTCCGCGGCCTTGTCCATTCGTGTTCTCCTGGTTCGGGCAATTTCTAATAATGTGGCCCGGTTTCCACATTTATAACAAACTACATTGGCATAACTTGCTCCGACACTACTTGCTCCGCCATTACTCGTTCTGACACCATTTGTTCCTTTCGTTCTGTTAACCCCTGGTCCGTAGACCTCACACTTCGCCGCGCTATGACCATTTCTTTTACACTTGTTGCAAAATTTGGTGCAGAACCCCGAGTGATACTTTTCACACCTTTGGCATAGCTGCTTCTGATTGTTGTTGTTGTTGCGGTTATTATTATTGTTGGGATGATTGTTGTAGTTGCTGTTGTTATTGTTGTTGTTGTTGTTGTTGTTGTTGTTGTTGTTGTTGTTGTTGTTGTTGTTGTTGTTGTTGGGCCGTTTGTTGTAGTTGCGATTGATGTTGCGATTGTTGGGATAGTTGTTGCGATTATTGTTGTAATTGTTGTTGTTGTTGTATTGGTGATTCTTATCATCGTTTTCCTCCCACTTTCTTTTGACTTGCTTCGCATTGGCCTCTTCAGCTGTCTGTTCTTTAATTCTTTATTCAATCTGGTTCACTAGTTTGTGAGCCATTCTACATGCCTGTTGTATGGAGGCGGGCTCGTGTGAACTTATATCTTCTTGGATTCTTTCTGGTAATCCTTTCACAAATGCGTCGATCTTCTCTTCCTCATCTTCGAACGCTCCCGGACACAATAGGCACAATTCTGTGAATCATCTTTCGTACGTGGTAATATCAAATCCTTGAGTTCGCAACCCTCTAAGTTCTGTCTTAAGCTTATTGACCTCGGTTCTGGGACGGTACTTCTCGTTCAGTTGGGGTAATTTCTATAACATCATCGGAATTCTCGTCGGAATCCGATTCATCGGAGAATTGGTAATCCTCCCAATATTTTGCTTCCTTGGCAGAAACACCATTGACCATAATTAACCTTGGTCGGTTGGTTGAGGATTTTCTTTTACTTAACCGTTTTATTATTTCCCCCACCGGTACTATTTCCTCCTCCGATTCCTCCTCTTCCGGTTCTGATTCTTCTTCCGGTTCTGGTTCTTTTTCCGGTTCTTCTTCGGGAACTTGTGAATCAGTCCAATATATATTCGACTCTTCGTTATTATTAGGTAAGTCAATGGGATTTGTGCTAGAGGTAGACATCTATCACACAATATCAAACATTTTAAGAGATTAATATATCACATAATATATACATGTTAATAATATATAGTTTCCAACAAAAATGTTAAGCAATCATTTTTAAAGAAAACACGGTCGAAGTCCAGACTCACTAATGCATCCTAACAAACTCGATAAGACACACTAATGCAAATTTTCTGGTTCTCTAAGACCAACGCTCGGATACCAACTGAAATGTCCCGTTCTTATTGATTAAAAACGTTCCATATTAATTGATTTCGTTGCGAGGTTTTGACCTCTATATGAGACGTTTTTCAAAGACTGCATTCATTTTAAAACAAACCATAACCTTTATTTCATAAATAAAGGTTTAAAAAGCTTTATGTAGATTATCAAATAATGATAATCTAAAATATCCTGTTTACACACGACCATTACATAATGGTTTACAATACAAATATGTTACATCAAAATCAGTTTCTTGAATGCAGTTTTTACACAATATCATACAAACATGGACTCCGAATCTTGTCCTTATTTTAGTATGCAACAGCGGAAGCTCTTAGTAATCACCTGAGAATAAACATGCTTAAAACGTCAACAAAATTGTTGGTGAGTTATAGGTTTAACCTATATATTATCAAATCATAATAATAGACCACAAGATTTCATATTTCAATACACATCCCATACATAGAGATAAAAATCATTCATATGGTGAACACCTGGTAACCGACATTAACATGATGCATATATAAGAATATCCCCATCATTCCGGGACACCCTTCAGATATGATATAAATTTTGAAGTACTAAAGCATCCGGTACTTTGGATGGGGTTTGTTAGGCCCAATAGATCTATCTTTAGGATTCGTGTCAATTAGGGTGTCTGTTCCCTAATTCTTAGATTACCAGACTTAATAAAAAGGGGCATATTCAATTTCGATAATTCAACCATAGAATGTAGTTTCACGTACTTGTGTCTATTTTGTAAATCATTTATAAAACCTGCATGTATTCTCATCCCAAAAATATTAGATTTTAAAAGTGGGACTATAACTCACTTTCACAGATTTTTACTTCGTCAGGAAGTAAGACTTGGCCACTGGTTGATTCACGAACCTATAACAATATATACATATATATCAAAGTATGTTCAAAATATATTTACAACACTTTTAATATATTTTGATGTTTTAAGTTTATTAAGTCACCTGTCCTCGTTAGTAACCTACAACTAGTTGTCCACAGTTAGATGTACAGAAATAATTTGATAAATATTATCTTGAATCAATCCACGACCCAGTGTATACGTATCTCAGTATTGATCACAACTCAAACTATATATATTTTGGAATCAACCTCAACCATGTATAGCTAACTCCAACATTCACATATAGAGTGTCTATGGTTGTTCCGAAATATATATAGATGTGTCGACATGATAGGTTGAAACATTGTATACGTGTCTATGGTATCTCAAGATTACATAATATACAATACAAGTTGATTAAGTTATGGTTGGAATAGATTTGTTACCAATTTTCACGTAGCTAAAATGAGAAAAATTATCCAATCTTGTTTTACCCATAACTTCTTCATTTTAAATCCGTTTTGAGTGAATCAAATTGCTATGGTTTCATATTGAACTCTATTTTATGAATCTAAACAGAAAAAGTATAGGTTTATAGTCGGAAAAATAAGTTACAAGTCGTTTTTGTAAAGGTAGTCATTTCAGTCGAAAGAACGACGTCTAGATGACCATTTTAGAAAACATACTTCCACTTTGAGTTTAACTATAATTTTTGGATATAGTTTCATGTTCATAATAAAAATCATTTTCCCAGAATAACAACTTTTAAATCAAAGTTTATCATAGATTTTAATTAACTAACCCAAAACAGCCCGCGGTGTTACTACGACGGCGTAAATCCGGTTTTACGGTGTTTTTCGTGTTTCCAGGTTTTAAATCATTAAGTTAGCATATCATATAGATATAGAACATGTATTTAGTTGATTTTAAAAGTCAAGTTAGAAGGATTAACTTTTATTTGCGAACAAGTTTAGAATTAACTAAACTATGTTCTAGTGATTACAAGTTTAAACCTTCGAATAAGATAGCTTTATATGTATGAATCGAATGATGTTATGAACATCATTACTAACTTAAGTTCCTTGGATAAACCTACTGGAAAAGAGAAAAATGAATCTAGCTTCAACGGATCCTTGGATGGCTCGAAGTTCTTGAAGCAGAATCATGACACGAAAACAAGTTCAAGTAAGATCATCACTTGAAATAAGATTGTTATAGTTATAGAAGTTGAACCAAAGTTTGAATATGATTATTACCTTGTATTAGAATGATAACCTACTGTAAGAAATAAAGATTTCTTGAGGTTGGATGATCACCTTACAAGATTGGAAGTGAGCTAGCAAACTTGAAAGTATTCTTGATTTTATGTAACTAGAACTTGTAGAATATATGAAGAACACTTAGAACTTGAAGATAGAACTTGAGAGAGATCAATTAGATGAAGAAAATTGAAGAATGAAAGTGTTTGTAGGTGTTTTTGGTCGTTGATGTATGGATTAGATATAAAGGATATGTAATTTTGTTTTCATGTAAATAAGTCATGAATGATTACTCATATTTTTGTAATTTTATGAGATATTTCATGCTAGTTGCCAAATGATGGTTCCCACATG
Organism: Rutidosis leptorrhynchoides; assembly: GCF_046630445.1. NCBI lineage: Eukaryota > Viridiplantae > Streptophyta > Magnoliopsida > Asterales > Asteraceae > Rutidosis > Rutidosis leptorrhynchoides. Next base: position 441,122,302 of record NC_092336.1, read on the forward strand.
TGTTAGGTGACTCACATGGGCTGCTAAGAGCTGATCATTGGAGTGTATATACCAAGAGTACATACATCTAAAAGCTGTGTATTGTACGAGTACGAATACGGGTGCATACGAGTAGAATTGTTGATGAAACTGAACGAGGATGTAATTGTAAGCATTTTTGTTAAGTAGAAGTATTTTGATAAGTGTATTGAAGTCTTTCAAAAGTGTATAAATACATATTAAAACACTACATGTATATACATTTTAACTGAGTCGTTAAGTCATCGTTAGTCGTTACATGTAAGTGTTGTTTTGAAACCTTTAGGTTAACGATCTTGTTGAATATTGTTAACCCATTGTTTATTTTAACAAATAAGAAGTTAAATTATTATATTATCATGATATTATGATATATAATATATCTTAGTATGATATATATACAGTTAAATATCGTTACAACGATAATCGTTACATATATGTCTCGTTTCGAAATCATTAAGTTAGTAGTCTTATTTTTACATATGTATTTCATTGTTAATACACTTAATAATATATTTACTTATCATTTAACATAATTAACCAAGTGTATCAATATCTTAATATGATTCATATGTACCTAGTAAGACGTTGTTATAACGATAATCGTTATATTTATATATATCGTTTTCGAGTTTCTTAAATTAATAGTCTCATTTTTATGTATATAACTCATTGTTAAAATACCTAATGAGATACATACTTATAATAAAATCATGTTAACTATATATATAACCATATATATGTCATCGTATAGTTTTTACAAGTTTTAACGTTCGTGAATCACCGGTCAACTTGGGTGGTCAATTGTCTATATGAAACCTATTTCAATTAATCAAGTCTTAACAAGTTTGATTGCTTAACATGTTAGAAACACTTAATCATGTAAATAACAATTTCATTTAATATATATATAAACATGGAAAAGTTCAGGTCACTACATCTTGCTTCAAACATAGCCGCAGTACAGGCCACGCTACATACCAACAATAACTCTGAATCTAGCAATACAGCTAACGGCGCAAGAAATCGTGTAGGATGCTCCTACAAGGAATTCACTACCTGCAAACCTTCAGAATTTGATGGGACCGAAGGACCAATCGGATTGAAACGGTGGACCGAAAAAGTTGAATCGGTCTTTGCCATAAGTAAGTGTGCTGAAGGAGACAAAGTGAAGTACGCTACGCATACCTTCACAGGTATTGCGTTAACATGGTGGAATACCTATCTAGAGCAAGTGGGACAAGATGCTTCTTACGTGCTACCGTGGTCAGCATTCAAGCACTTGATGAACGAGAAGTACCGTCCTAGAACCGAGGTCAATAAGCTCAAGTCAAAACTTAGAGGGTTACGAACACAGGGATTCGATATTACTTCGTACAAAAGACGATTCACAGAATTGTGCCTATTGTGTCTGAGAGCGTTCGAAGATGAGGAAGAGAAGATCGACGTGTTTGTGAAAGGGTTACCGGAGAGAATCCAAGAATATATAAGTTCACACGAGCCTGCCTCCATACAAAAGGCATGTAGAATGGCTCACAAACTAGTGAACCAGATTGAGGGAAGAATTAAAGAACAGGCGGTCGAAGAGGCCAACGTGAAGCTAGCCAAAAGAAAGTGGGAGGAAAACGGTGATAAGAGTCACCAAAACAACAACTATCCCAACAATTGCAACATCAATCGCAACTACAACAAACGACAAAACAACAACAACTACTACAACAATCATTCCAACAACAATAACAACCGCAACAACAACAATCAGAAGCAGCTATGCCAAAGGTGTGAAAAGTATCACTCGGGGTTCTGCACCAAATTTTGCAACAAGTGTAAAAGAAATGGTCATAGCACGACGAAGTGTGAGGTCTACGGACCAGGGGTTAACAGAACGAAAGGCACAAATGGTGTCGGAACGAGTAATGGCGGAGCAAGTAGTGTCGGAGCAAGTTATGCCAATGTAGTTTGTTATAAATGTGGAAAACCTGGCCACATTATTAGAAATTGCCCGAACCAGGAGAATACGAATGGACAAGGCCGCGAAAGAGTTTTCAATATTAATGCGGCAGAGGCACAGGAAGACCCGGAGCTTGTTACGGGTACGTTTCTTATTCACAATAAATCTGCTTACGTTTTATTTGATTCGGGTGCGGATAGAAGCTATATGAGTAGAGATTTTTGTGCTAAATTAAGTTATCCATTGACGCCTTTGGATAGAAATTTTTTACTCAAATTAGCAAATGGTAAATTAATTTCAGCAGATAATATATGTCGGAATCGAGAAATTAAACTGGTTAGCGAAACATTTAAGATTGACTTGATACCAGTAGAGTTAGGGAGTTTTGATGTGATAATCGGTATGGACTGGTTGAAAGAAGTGAAAGCAGAGATCATTTGTTACAAAAATGCAATTCGCATTATACGAGAAAAAGGAAAACCCTTAATGGTGTACGGAGAAAAGGGCAACACGAAGCTACATCTTATTAGTAATTTGAAGGCACAAAAACTAATAAGAAAAGGTTGCTATGCTGTTCTAGCACACGTCGAGAAAGTACAAACTGAAGAAAAGAGCATCAATGATGTTCCCGTCGTAAAAGAATTTCCCGATGTATTTCCAAAAGAATTACCGGGATTACCCCCACATCGATCCGTTGAATTTCAAATAGATCTTGTACCAGGAGCTGCACCAATAGCTCGTGCTCCTTACAGACTCGCACCCAGCGAGATGAAAGAACTGCAAAGCCAATTACAAGAACTTTTAGAGCGTGATTTTATTCGACCAAGAACATCACCGTGGGGAGCTCCTGTTTTGTTTGTCAAGAAGAAAAATGATACATTCAGCTTGTGTATCGACTACCGAGAGTTGAACAAACTTACCATCAAGAACCGCTACCCACTATCGAGAATCGATGACTTATTTGATCAACTACAAGGCTCGTCTGTTTATTCAAAGATTGACTTACGTTCCGGGTATCATCAAATGCGGGTGAAAGAAGATGATATTCCAAAGACTGCTTTCAGAACACATTACAGTCATTATGAGTTTATGGTCATGCCGTTTGGTTTAACTAATGCACCAGCTGTGTTCATGGACCTTATAAACCGAGTGTGTGGACCATACCTTGACAAGTTTGTCATTGTTTTCATTGATGACATACTTATTTACTCAAAGAATGACCAAGAACACGGTGAACATTTGAGAAAGGTGTTAGAAGTATTGAGGAAGGAAGAATTGTACGCTAAGTTTTCAAAGTGTGCATTTTGGTTGGAAGAAGTTCAATTCCTCAGTCACATAGTGAACAAAGAAGGTATTAAGGTGGATCCGGCAAAGATAGAAACTGTTGAAAAGTGGGAAACCCCGAAAACTCCGAAACACATACGCCAGTTTTTAGGACTAGCTGGTTACTACAGAAGGTTCATCCAAGACTTTTCCAGAATAGCAAAACCCTTGACTGCATTAACGCATAAAGGGAAAAATTTGAATGGAAGGATGAACAAGAGAAAGCGTTTCAGTTATTGAAGAAAAAGCTAACTACGACACCTTTATTGTCATTGCCTGAAGGGAATGATGATTTTGTGATTTATTGTGACGCATCAAAGCAAGGTGTCGATTGTGTATTAATGCAACGAACGAAGGTGATTGCTTATGCGTCTAGACAATTGAAGATTCACGAACAAAATTATACGACGCATGATTTGGAATTAGGCACGGTTTTTTTGCATTAAAGACTTGGAGGCACTACTTATATGGGTCAAAAGTATTATATATACCGACCACAAAAGTCTTCAACACATATTTAATCAGAAACAACTGAATATGAGGCAGCGTAGGTGGATTGAATTATTGAATGATTACGACTTTGAGATTCGTTACCACCCGGGGAAGGCAAATGTGGTAGCCGACGCCTTGAGCAGGAAGGACAGAGAACCCATTCGAGTAAAATCTATGAATATAATGATTCACAATAACCTTACTACTCAAATAAAGGAGGCACAACAAGGAGTTTTAAAAGAGGGAAATTTAAAGGATGAAATACCCAAAGGATCGGAGAAGCATCTTAATATTCGAGAAGACGGAACCCGATATAGGGCTGAAAGGATTTGGGTACCAAAATTTGGAGATATGAGAGAAATGGTACTTAGAGAAGCTCATAAAACCAGATACTCAATACATCCTGGAACGGGGAAGATGTACAAGGATCTTAAGAAACATTTTTGGTGGCCAGGTATGAAAGCCGATATTGCTAAATATGTAGGATAATGTTTGACGTGTTCTAAGGTCAAAGCTGAGCATCAGAAACCATCAGGTCTACTTCAACAACCCGAAATCCCGGAATGGAAATGGGAAAACATTACCATGGATTTCATCACTAAATTGCCAAGGACTGCAGGTGGTTTTGATACTATTTGGGTAATAGTTGATCGTCTCACCAAATCAGCACACTTCCCGCCAATAAGAGAAGATGACAAGATAGAGAAGTTAGCACGACTGTATTTGAAGGAAGTCGTCTCCAGACATGGGATACCAATCTCTATTATCTCTGATAGGGATGGCAGATTTATTTCATGATTCTGGCAGACATTACAGCAAGCATTAGGAACTCGTCTAGACATGAGTACTGCCTATCATCCACAAACTGATGGGCAGAGCGAAAGGAAGATACAAACGCTTGAAGACATGCTATGAGCATGTGTTATTGATTTCAGAAACAGTTGGGATCGACATCTACAGTTAGCAGAATTTTCCTACAACAACAGCTACCATTCAAGCATTGAGATGGCACCATTTGAAGCACTTTATGGTAGAAAGTGCAGGTCTCCAATTTGTTGGAGTGAAGTGGGGGATAGACAGATTACGGGTCCGGAGATAATACAAGAAACTACCGAGAAGATCATCCAAATTCAACAACGGTTGAAAACTGCCCAAAGTCGACAAAAGAGCTACGCCGACATTAAAAAAAAGATATAGAATTTGAAATTGGAGAGATGGTCATGCTTAAGGTTGCACCTTGAAAAGGAGTTGTTCGATTTGGTAAACGAGGTAAATTAAATCCAAGGTATATTGAACCATTCAAGATTATTGATCGTGTCGGACCAGTAGCTTACCGACTTGAGTTACCTCAACAACTCGCGGCTGTACATAACACTTTCCACGTCTCAAATTTGAAGAAATGTTTTGCTAAAGAAGATCTCACTATTCTGTTAGATGAAATCCAAATCAACGAAAAACTTCAATTCATCGAAGAACCCGTCGAAATAATGGATCGTGAGGTTAAAAGACTTAAGCAAAACAAGATACCAATTGTTAAGGTTCGATGGAATGCTCGTAGAGGACCCGAGTTCACCTAAGAATGAGAAGATCAGATGAAGAAGAAATACCCACATTTATTTCCAGAAGATACGTCAACACCTCCAACTGCTTAAAATTTCGGGACGAAATTTATTTAACGGGTAGGTACTGTAGTGACCCGAACTTTTCCATGTTTATATTTATATTAAATGAAATTGTTATTTACATGATTAAGTGTTTCCAACATGTTAAGCAATCAAACTTGTTAAGACTTGATTAATTGAAATAGGTTTCATATAGACAATTGACCACCCAAGTTTACCGGTGATTCACGAATGTTAAAACTTGTAAAAACTATATGATGACATATATATGGTTATATATATAGTTAACATGATATTATGATAAGTAAACATATCATTAAGTATATTAACAATGAACTTCATTTGTAAAAACAAGACTACTAACTTAATGATTTTGAAACGAGACATATATGTAACGATTATCATTGTAATGACATTTAATGTATATATATCATATTAAGAGATATTCGTACATCATAATATCATGATAATATAATAATTTAAAATCTCATTTGATATTATAAATATTGGGTTAACAACATTTAACAAGATCGTTAACCTAAAGATTTCAAAACAACACTTACATGTAACGACTAACGATGACTTAACGACTCAGTTAAAATGTATATACATGTAGTGTTTTAATATGTATTCATAAACTTTTGAAAGACTTCAAGACACTTATCAAAATACTTCTACTTAACAAAAATGCTTACAATTACATCCTCGTTCAGTTTCATCAACAATTCTACTCGTATGCACCCGTATTCGTACTCGTACAATACACGATTTTTAGATGTATGTACTATTGGTATATACACTCCAATGATCAGATCTTAGTAGCCCATGTAAGTCACCTAACACATGTGGGAACCATCATTTGGCAACTAGCATGAAATATCTCATAAAATTATAAAAATATGAGTAATCATTCATGACTTATTTACATGAAAACAAAATTACATATCCTTTATATCTAATCCATACACCAATGACCAAAAACACCTACAAACACTTTCATTCTTCAATTTTCTTCATCTAATTTATCTCTCTCAAGTTCTAAGTGTTCTTCATAAATTCTACAAGTTCTAGTTTCATAAAATCAAGAATACTTCCAAGTTTGCTAGCTTACTTCCAATCTTGTAGAGTGATCATCCAACCTCAAGAAATCTTTCTTATTTACAGTAAGATATCTTTCTAATATAAGGTAATACTCATATTCAAACTTTGATTCAATTTCTATAACTATAACAATCTTATTTCGAGTGGAAATCTTACTTGAATTTGTTTTCGTGTCATGATTCTACTTCAAGAACTTTCAAGCCATCCAAGATCCTTTGAAGCTAGATCCATTTGTCTCTTTTCTAGTAGGTTTATCCACAAAACTTGAGGTAGTAATGATATTCATAACATCATTCGATTCATACATATAAAGCTATCTTATTCGAAGGTTTAAACTTGAAATCACTAGAACATAGTTTAGTTAATTCTAAACTTGTTCGCAAACAAAAGTTAATCCTTCTAACTTGACTTTTAAAATCAACTAAACACATGTTCTATATCTATATGATATGCTAACTTAATGATTTAAAACCTGGAAACACGAAAAACACCGTAAAACTGGACATACGCCGCCGTAGTAACACCGCGGGCTGTTTTGGGTTTGATAATTAAAAACTATGATAAACTTTGATTTAAAAGTTGTTCTTCTGGGAAAATGATTTTTCTTATGAACATGAAACTATATCCAAAAATCATGATTAAACTCAAAGTGAAAGTATGTTTTTCAAAATGGTCATCAAGACGTCGTTCTTTCGACTAAAATGACTACCTCTTACAAAAACGACTTGTAACTTATATTTCTGACTATAAACCTATACTTTTTCTATTTAGATTCATAAAACAGAGTTCAGTATGAAACCATAGCAATTTGATTCACTCAAAATGGATTTAAAATGAAGAAGTTATGGGTAAAACAAGATTGGATATTTTTTATTTTTGTAGCTACGGGAAATATTAAAAATTCTATACAAATCATATCCTAGCTAACTTATATTGTATTATACATGTATTCTAATATATTATGTAATCTTGGGATACCATAGACACGTATGCAAATGTTTTGATATATCATATCGACCCATGTATATATATTATTTGGAACAACCATAGACACTCTATATGCAGTAATGTTGGAGTTAGCTATACAGGGTTGAGGTTGATTCCAAAAATATATATACTTTGAGTTGTGATCTAGCCTGAGACGTGTATACACTGGGTCATGGATTGATTCAAGATAATATATATCGATTTATTTCTGTACATCTAACTGTGGACAACTAGTTGTAGGTTACTAACGAGGACAGCTGACTTAATAAACTTAAAACATCAAAATGTATTAAAAGTGTTGTAAATATATTTTGAACATACTTTGATATATATGTACATATTTGTTATAGGTTCGTGAATCGACCAGTGGCCAAGTCTTACTTCCCGACGAAGTAAAAATCTGTGAAAGTGAGTTATAGTCCCACTTTTAAAATCTAATATTTTTGGGATGAGAATACATGCAGGTTTTATAAATGATTTACAAAATAGACACAAGTACGTGAAACTACATTCTATGGTTGAATTATCGAAATCGAATATGCCCCTTTTTATTAAGTCTGGTAATCTAAGAATTAGGGAACAGACACCCTAATTGACGCGAATCCTAAAGATAGATCTATTGGGCCTAACAAACCCCATCCAAAGTACCGGATGCTTTAGTACTTCGAAATTTATATCATATCCGAAGGGTGTCTCGGAATGATGGGGATATTCTTATATATGCATCTTGTTAATGTCGGTTACCAGGTGTTCACCATATGAATGATTTTTATCTCTATGTATGGGATGTATATTGAAATATGAAATCTTGTGGTCTATTATTACGATTTGATATATATAGGTTAAACCTATAACTCACCAACATTTTTGTTGACGTTTTAAGCATGTTTATTCTCAGGTGATTATTAAGAGCTTCCGCTATCACATACTTAAATAAGGACAAGATTTGGAGTCCATGCTTGTATGATATTGTGTAAAAACTGCATTCAAGAAACTTATTTCGTTGTAACATATTTGTATTGTAAACCATTATGTAATAGTCGTGTGTAAACAGGATATTTTAGATTATCATTATTTGATAATCTACGTAAAGCTTTTTAAACCTTTATTGATGAAATAAAGGTTATGGTTTGTTTTAAAATGAATGCAGTCTTTGAAAAATGTCTCATATAGAGGTCAAAACCTCGCAACGAAATCAATTAATATGGAACGTTTTTAATCAATAAGAACGGGACATTTCACATCAAGTCTTCACTAAATCTGTGATTATTATAGGGATGGTATAAATTTTCCCAATGAGTAAGGGCTATGTAAAGACATGGTGTCACTTGCCTATTGTTAGAACCATTACTATATGATCAACTAACATGCTTTTAACACTGATGCGAATTCGTAGGATTTTCCAGGAAAACGATTAATGATTCAAAGGTGATGGCTTATTGATTAGGTACAACAAATTACGCGATGTTTGACCATAAGTATCGTAACGATAATCATATCAATGCTAACTTTGATCATATGGAGCATGTGAAGGATCACGTGCTTTTCAATATGGTGATGGAAATATATGTATACTTCAGCCTTAACTGGCCAAAAACGTGGATACTATCCACTAGCATATGATGGGGTTCTTTTAATTGCTATAGTAGTTTCCAAATGGGATTAGGTTGAGTTTAGCTCAAGCCGCAGCCCGTGAGAAAATGGAAAAACTTCAGGTGGTGTATCTAACCCTAGATTTTGAATTGACAGTGATCGATTATTATTTGGGTAAGACATTAATACTTGCATGAAGCCAAGTAATGAATGCATGAGCGCGAAAAGTTTTCCTTGGTTATGGTAATCGAGAGATACTTGTTGGAAGGTCTTGTATCCTTCCTTCCAGCGAGGATATGATAGGGATTAAGCGTGATAATTAAGCGTCAAAGATAAAGAGATAGGTTCTTTAAGAAAGAAAGTATGCAAAGTTTTACAAACTTTATGGCATAGGAGAGATTGTTAATCTACTCATGGGTATGAGATAGTTTGGTTGAAATGATCTCTTCATATATCTATAATAAGATGATTATTACCCTTCATGTAATAACATTGAGATTTTGAATTAATGTATTGGGAGTTTTTTCTTTGGTTCACTTTCTATCCCATATGTCACGATATTGGAATTTCTATATGAATTACCGTAATATAATCACGTTGGCCAAGCGTCATTATATTTCACTAATTCATACTTCCACTTCAATATCACCCCATAAGGTCAGGATACGTGATTAAACTTTGACGTTGAAATGTCGAGCATTTCAGAATTCATGAGTGACATCCCTCGGTTTCACTATCCGAGGTGGTCTGATAAAAATAACTCATGTGAGTCAAAGAATACTTTGAATCACAATGGCGGAGTCAGGTCATAAAGATTTGTATGGACATGATAACAATCACATACTTACTGATCCTTCAGAGTCGGGATCAGGCAAGATGATAGGGTTTTGGCTTGACATCCTGAGGAAAGGATACAAAATATCAAAAGAGATAAAGGCAGGAAGTAAGATGAAATGGCAGTATAAAGAAAGCTTTTAAAACTAAGGCAGGAAAGGTTATAGTCCTATAGATTGCTAAGGCACCTACCTACACATCTGGCACACATAAAATGCAATCCTGGTTCTATATAGCAACTTGGCTCTGATACCAATCTGTCATACCCCCAAATAGGGCCGGGGAAAATATGACTTCACAATATCACAACACAAGTATGTATGAACGAGAATGACTCTATATGAGACGTTTTAATTAAAACCCAATGTATTAAAGCAGCGGAAAAATATAAGTCATTACTAATGAATCCTTTAATAATGTAAATGTAATCTAAGTGTTTTAATGCAATGATAATATGCGGACTCCAAAATCAGCAAAGTCCAAATAGCAATCAAATCTTTAGCAATCTTCACCTGAGACAAAACATGCTTAAAGTGTCAACCAAAATGGTTGAGTGAACAACATAGGTTTATAATACTGTTTAGACCACAAGATTTAATTATAAAGTTTAATCAGTTCGTTAGTAGTGCTGAGGTGTATGATATCGAGACTAAACAAAGTTACCCCGTGATCACTTTATTCGTTCGTGTCGTTAAATCATTATTATGTAACCAAAGACCAGCGGTCAAATGGTTAGAGACGTCGCTCTCAGTAGGCCTACTCACAATAACTAAGTTTGCATTTATACGTAGCAATTAACGATATCATGGCAGGGATTTAGCATGAATCAAAGCATGGCAGCACAGTTTAAACTAATCAAAATAAAGTTTTCATGTACTTATGTCTAAGCGTAAAACAGCTTAAAAGCAAGCATGTGTCTCACCCCAAAAGTTCAAAATAAGTATATAAAGATAGTTAAAAAGTGGGGCTATGAAGTTCACCTTAGTAGCAAGCAAGAAATTCCACGCAAGTAGTATGAACGGAGTGTGTAATCGGAGATCTCAACCTAGAGATATAATGTTTAATTAGTTAATGTCTAATAGACATAAAGTTTCTTTATTAATATAGCAAACTATATTAACAGTGACGGTTTTCGAGAAAAGTTCCTATTTCTCAAAAGTTTCTATATTTGGAAACTTACTATTTATGGAAAGCTTCCATTAATAGTAAGCTTCTAGTTTAAGAAGTTCGGGTTATAATTCGTAACAAAGATGTTGTACAATCTCGCCCAAACTTCGTTGCTAATATGCAAGTCACTCGAATGATCTATTGTTACCGAGCGACCCAGGATCTCTTGACCAGAATCTAAGTCTTGGCATTCGAGATCCACAAGCATCCCATAATGGTAAGAAGGATCACCCTAGGCCACAAGTAGCGGTGATGTTTGTAGTCTTTGTACGCTATCTTTAATTATAACCTTCACGTTATAAGTGTATACACATAATAAGTTATTAATGTACTTATTAATTATATATATATATATATATATATATATATATATATATATATATATATATATATATATATATATATAGGTGATAATATTACTTAGTGTACTTAAGGTGTTACCATATAGATAGGTTTACAAGTTATAGTTATAATATTATTATCCTTTAATTATTCCACCATCGTTATAGTATCTTATCATATTTTGTACATACATATATTATAATCTTTGTACGTGTTACATACATATAGTCGTACATGTGTTACCTATATATACAGCTACATGATACATACATATAATATAAGTAAAAAGATGGTACTTATATATTCATAATATTATTTACCCTAATTGATCTAACAAACAAATATAAATTTTAATTCAATGTATCAACCTATATGCAAATACCTGATACATATACACACGCTAATATGTACACTCACACGTACATATACGTACATGCACACACATATATATACACACACGAGTATATCTACAACATATACATGTACATACGTACGCATGCTTGCATGCATGTATTATTATCATTATTATTTTACTAATCCACTTTTAAAATATTAACACTAATCTTTAATCATGAACATAAAGTCATAACCTATTTATTTACCACTTCAAGTTGATAATCATTAATCCATAACTTTTAATCATTATTATCTCATTAATATTCATAATACTTTTAACTATTATTATCTAGTTTCAAGATCACTCTATAATCATACTACTTCATCTATAATCACTAACATCATGATCAAGATCATAATTCTAAATCTTTTAACCATATTCATAATCATTATCTATCTAACTACTTCATAGTTTTTTTTTTTCATACTTCAAGCTCATAATCATAATTAAACATAATAACTAAAACATAATTTATAAGTATGATTAGCTTTAGGATTTAGGTATACCTTATGAGATTTAGGCCAAGAAGGGGTGATAAATATGGACCGAAACAGAGACAGAAATCCAGCAGCAAACACAACCCAAACGAATGGGTTTTTGGGTCTGTTTTGTCACGCAAATCAGCAGAAAAATGCAGCAACAATGGGACCAATGTGCAAGCTATTTGGGTCTGTTTTTGAGTCATGAATTGCAGCAGAAAAATAGCAGGAAAAAGGCTGTTGAGTGGCGGTTTACAGTGGACGAATGCAGCAGCAAAAATAACAAGGAAAAGGGCTGTTTTGGTGGTCGAAAAATACAGCAGAAACAGGAGCACTTTGAGGGTTGTTTAGGTGTCGAACTACAGTAGGAAAAAGCAGGTGTTGGTGGCGTCTGTGGTGGTGTTGATGAGCTGCAAAAACAGGCGAAGATGGGGCTGTTTTGTGATGGAGATTGAAGTCGAATAAAGGGATGATGATGGTGATGAGTTCTGTCAACTGCAGGTGTTGTGTGGGCTGCACAAAGCAAATGAAGATATGGTTGTTTGGATGGTGGGATTAGTAGTCGACGAGGGAGATATTTGAAGAGGTGAAAACTGCCGTATATTTTAGAGCAAAAGAGAGATCATATGTGATTTTTTTTTTTTTTTTTGGAATGCAATTGTGTATGATAAAACAAGAGCCAAGGGGTTCTTTTATAGAGTGGGAATTAGAGTTTGAATCCAAATCAAACTTCCTCAAGAAAGATCTTGATCAAGTGTTTGAGTTGGAGTATAATTAGTTCAAGTTTAAGATTAGGATTAGGAATTTGATTAGGATAGGAATTATGGATTTGTTTACTTCATGATCAATTTCTCTTTTTTTTATTTATTATAACCGATTTTTATTATTATAAATATATATATAATTTTTTTTAAATCGGTATTTGTATTTCTTTATATATATATATATATATATATATATATATATATATATATATATATATATATATATATATATATATATATATATATATATATATATATATTACTAATTGATAAGTATCATTAATTTATCATTTTGGTCCTACAAGTTTAATTAATTTTACATGTTTCCCCAATTATCTTTATAGTTTAATAAAATGACACATTTTGTTATTTACTTAGTTTAGTACTTATATTTTAATTATAAAGCTATAACTGTATATAGTTTTGTTACAGCGCTATATGTGTTTATATATTCATAATAATTTGATTATGTTAGGGTTTATAATATTGGGGTTTATATTATTAATTTAATATTAGGATTAGGGTTTAAGTAATAAATACGATTTTTTTAATACAAGTGTTAATTATGGTTCATTAATCGTAAATGGATAACAACCCTAAATCGAATACATAGGATCAGACAATGAAACCCTAAGGGCAATTTAGTATATTTAGAACGAAAAAATGAGGGTGTTATAGATTGTGAGAAGGTTTTAAAAAGAATGAAAGGAAAAATCTGTGAAGACCCGTCCTAATCCATCCGGACGAAGTCCATATCGATTATAAATGATTCACAACAGTTGATTACATCGCGAGGTACTTGACCTCTATATGATACATTTTACAAACATTGCATTCGTTTTTGAAAAGACAATCTTTCATTACATCGAAAGTTGACGGCAGACATACCATTTCATAAAATATCCAACTATAATTGACTTAATAATAATCTTGATGAACTCAACGACTCGAATGCAACGTCTTTTGAAATATGCCATGAATGACTCCAAGTAATATTTCTAATATGAGCAAATGCACAGCGGAAGATTTCTTTCGTACCTGAGAATAAACATGCTTTCAAGTGTCAACCAAAAGGTTGGTGAGTTCATTAGTTTATCATAAATAATCATTTCATAATTTTAATAGACCACAAGTTTTTATATTTCCATTTCTCATAAACATACGTCCCATGCATAGAGACAAAAATATCATTCATATTGATTGAACACCTGGTAACCGACATTCACAATATGCATATAAGAATATCCCCATCATTCCGGGATCCTCCTTTGGACATGATATAAATTTCGAAGTACTAAAGCATCCGGTACTTTGGATGGGGCTTGTTGGGCCCGATAGATCTATCTTTAGGATTCGCGTCAATTAGGGTGTCTGTTCCCTAATTCTTAGATTACCAGACTTAATAAAAAGGGGCATATCCGATTTCGATCATTCAACCATATAATGTAGTTTCAATTACTTGTGTCTATTTCGTAAAACAGTTATAAAAACAGCGCATGTATTCTCAGTCCCAAAAATATATATTGCAAAAGCATTTAAAAAGGGATTAATGAAACTCACGCATATAATTATTGTAAAACAGTTAATAAAGCATTTGCATGTATTCTCAGTCCCAAAAATGTAAAGAGTAAAAGGGAATCAAATGAAACTCACGCATATAAATATTGTAAAACAATTAATAAAGCATTTGCATGTATTCTCAGCCCAAAAACGTAAAGAGTAAAAGGGAGCAAATGAACTCACGCATATAAATGTTATAAAACAGTTAATAAAGCATTTGCATGTATTTTCAGCCCAAAAACGTAAAGAGTAAAAGGGAGCAAATGAAACTCACGCATATAAATATTGTAAAACAGTTAATAAAGCATTTGCATGTATTCTCAGCCCAAAAATGTAAAGAGTAAAAAAAGTTAAATGAAACTCACCATAATGTATTTTGTAGTAAAAATACATATGACGACATTGAACAAGTATAGGGTTGGCCTCAGATTCACGAACCTATATCATTATATATATATATATATATATATATATATATATATATATATATATATATATATATATATATATATATATATATATTAACAAACATAATTGTAGTCGAACAAATTTATATATCATATCTTAAATTATATATCCTATATTTTTAGTTTGTATATTCATTTAAAATAATTAATATTTAGATAGTTTTATATATATATATATGTGTGTGTGTGTGTGAGATTAGTATTATGTTGAAAATCAATAATTTATTATATGTAAATATTTATATAATTAGTGTTAATACGTTTATTTTATAATTTTATGTAATACTAATATATTATGTATCAAATATATTTTTATGTATCTAATATTTCTTATATAATAATAATAATAATAATAATAATAATAATAGAATAATAATAAGAGAATAATAATAATAAGTAAATAAATAAATAAATAACTACCTCACAGAAGTAGCCCTTAAAATGCCCAAGTCCGGGTTTGAACCCGCGACGTCCCCTAACTCAATACACATTCTAACCATTACTCCATTTCCGATTTTCTTGCTTTCTTTTTAATCATCAAGACTTTCCATTACTATTATCCTTGCTCCATTTTCATTCTAACTTAATCACGTATCATACCTATAATCAATATTAATCTTATTACCTAATCATCTTAATCGATCATCATTCGTTCTTTATCCTAATCATTTCATTATCATCATCGTCACCTTTGTGCATCGACCTCATCATTAGCATTACATATGATCATTGTCATAGTCGTGATCATCATTCTACATGTTGTCGATCATAATCATCAATTATATCAACCTCACCATCATATATTATTATATATATATCATTTTATCATCATGTATAATGAAAAGTGTGTGATTTAAGCTTTGGATTCATAGTAACCGTAGAAACAGATTTCTCGAGTAGCAACCCATAGAAAATAGTTACGGCCTATTAGTGTGTTTTTTTGAATTCAAGAAGCAACCCACTTAACACTTAATAATGTTTACGGTCCCTTTTTTTTATTTTTTATTTACATGCCAAACGTGTAAAGGTAGCAGCCATCCATTACTATCACTTTATCTTTTTTTTATATATATAAAATCTGATTTTGCTCGATCATAGCAGCCCCCACTTCTTTTCATTCATTGCAGCAGAAAAAGAAACAAAGGAATAATTCCAAATCGTTACCCATTATCTTGACAATAAGGTCTTAAGCTGTCCCACTTCTTTAACCCTTGCTCATTGTCTTTATCAACACCTATCATTCTTTTAATTGTAAACAGGCACTTGTACATATACCACTGCAGTTTGTTCGATGATTTCGGTTGAGTTTTTCGAACAGAACAGAAGCAACTAAACTGCAGTAGTTGTTCGATTTAAACAGGAAACAGAAGGAGGAGAGGGAGAGGAGAGAGAGATTGAGTGAGGTGATTATTGTAGCCGGTTTTTCATGAGGTTTTGGTTGGTGATCGATGGAGTTCAACTGTTAACTCAGCTAGCAATAAGAAGTGGGTCAAATATGATGATGGAAGTGATCAATGATGGTGATATGGATGTTGGGTTTGTGTTGTGATCACAAGAAATCGATGGTGAGGGTGACAGCTTGGTTCTCGAATGAAACATAAGCATAAACAGCAACAACAACCGTCGATTGGGGCTGTTTTTGGTGGCGGGTTTGGACTTAATACAGTAGCAATAGTTGCTGTTTGGGGTGAGCAGAAACAGCTCGACAGAATCAGAAAATGAACACACTTACAGCAGCTTTTGACGTGTTGAGTGGTACCGTATACAGACACAAGCAGATGCAGTAGTAGAGGAAGTAAAAGAAAGGATAACGAATGAAAAAAATAATAATAAGGTGGCGTACAGTGGTAATTGTAGTTGTAGGGTTGTTGTGGTGCTGATGGGTTTTAAACAGAAATGGTTTAAATGGGTTCACGAAAGGTGGTGAAAGTTGAGGGTGTTTGGTTGTTAAACTTAACGTGTGAGGGTGGTTAATATGGTTCTCTTGTAAATCTTCGGTCAGCTACAACTCTTAAATAGGTTTCATCAAGGAGATGGGTGGTTCTCCGGTTATGTGGGTGGTTGTGGGTCTCGGTTGCATATAGATCACGAGTTGCTAAATAGTTTGGTAGAATAATGTTCGGTGGTGATGAAGTTGTAATCAAAGTGGTGGATTTTAGTGGTGATAAAATGAGTGTCGACTAGCAAGTGGAAGAAGAGAAACATTTAATCGTTTATGTATGTATTTGCTAATGATATATATATATATATATATATATATATATATATATATATATATATATATATATATATATATATATATATTAGATTCAATGAAATAAACAAATCATACACAGTAAAATTCAATGGTGGCGAATAGAAAAAGTATCCATTAGGCACAGTTAAAATTTGATAATGGTGATATCTTGTAAGAAACAATCACTAATGATTTAGTGGATTTTTATGGAAATGGCAGACAAGTAGGAAGTAGTAGGTGGTGTTTGAAATTCATATGTATTATATAAGATTCAAATAAATTAGAAGACAAACACGGTAATAATATATAATATAATATAATTATAATAATATAAAAAAAATAAAACGTACGAATATATTAGTCGTCACCTATTACGGACTGAATTTCGTGGTCCGTTGATAATCAGTGGCGGATATAAATATTCATAAAAATCCCAAATTTTTACAATAAATATATTTATTTATTTCAGTCATCATGGTATAAAATTCGATCATTAATTTATTAACTAAAAATTACATCAACTGTCCCTCTTATTTATGGGTGAAATATAAAAAGTATTAAAACTTAACAAATAGTTCCTAAATACATTTTTAATAAGCCTAAAATTTATAGAACTCATTTTCGTATCACCGTTTATTTTAAAATTACAAAGTTTGAATTTAACTTTCTTAATATCAATTGAAACATCAAACAAGTATTACAATCATTTAATATTTATTTTTAATATACTTTATTTATATATAGAGATATATTTTAAATAATAATTATTATAATATCCTATTTTTATTTTATTAATTTTTTTAATAACAACAACATATAATACTTCAAATTATATTTTGAATTATCATTTAAATATACATACACGTATATCTATTTGCAATTAATTGTTCGTGAATCGTCGGAAATGGTCGAAGGTCAATTGGATATATAAACATCGTTCCAATATTTTTTGAACTCAACATTACATACTTTGCTTATCGTATCAAAATTATATAAAGATTAAGTTTAA
The DNA here is from genome assembly GCF_046630445.1 of Rutidosis leptorrhynchoides. NCBI lineage: Eukaryota > Viridiplantae > Streptophyta > Magnoliopsida > Asterales > Asteraceae > Rutidosis > Rutidosis leptorrhynchoides. The sequence continues at coordinate 441,140,644 of NC_092336.1, forward strand.
ATTTGGTTGGAAATCTCCGACTCGTCACAAAATCGAAAATGGAAAAAGGAGAGAAGAAAAGGAAGTGAGTCCCACAAAGATATCGTTGTTTCACTTGTTGTTAAACCACATATTACGGGCGTGAAAATGGGGCTTTAAATCCGCCTTGACGTTTTTAACGCCTATTTGTGTTGTGGGACTTCAAATACACCATGATTGGGTTAGTTGCAAATGAAACACAAAGCATTAATGGCGCTAGATATTAATTGTCAAGTTAGAAAGTGCCACATACATATATCTATTGTAAATTTATGTATTTTACATTCAACTTCAAATTATATTTTACCACATCACTCGAAATATTTATATACGGAGTACAAATTTAGCGTTAAAATTTGACACCTACCATAAAACACCATTCAAATTTAAAATTGCCATATCACAGTTAAATTTTTCTTTATCTCTTGAAAAGTGTAAAATTTGACTCCACGTTACCGAAAAAAACTTAAGAGTAACAAGTGGTCTGTAACGACCCGGATTTTTCCGATCATTTTATACTTATGAGATTAATATTTACATAAATTAAACCTTACCAACATGATAAGCAATCCAAATTGTTGAGATTTATGTTTTTAAAAAGAGTTTTACACAACGTTTGACCGTCCAATTTGACCGATGATATCACGAACTATATAATAAACGATAATTATACGTTTGTGTATATATATGTATTTATATATATTTAACATGATCTAAGAATGGTTTAACGTCTTATTGTGTACTAATAACAATAAGTTATAAGTATACTTTGAGACTACTAACTTAAGTTTTCAAAATGATAACTATACGTAACGTCATTTGACATATATACCTTTAACCTATAATACTTATACAAGTATCGTATAAATATGTATTTAATCACTTTTAAAGGGCTTATATACATAAAACAATATAAGTATATTTACAAAAGATAGCTATATTTGAATTCTCGTTCCGTTTCCTCAAAATTTCTACATGTATACCTAGAGTATATGTACTCGTATCATACCCAGCTCATATACGTATTTACTATTAGTATATACACATCACAATCACTTTATTAGCAGCCATGAGTCAGCCAATTTTGGATCTTAGCATGCATGATTAATCAATTTGGCATATTACAAGACTTTTGCACAATATTACAAATTTATACATCTTTTCACCACCATTTATACTCCATTCCAATTTCATTTTTACTATACATTTTCTCTAACCAAAAACACACTCTTAGGAACCTTAAGTGTTCTTCAATAATTCAGCAAGTTACCATGAAGATCTAGCTTCAAAAACAAGCCTTAATCTTCATAAGAAAAACCTTCCAAGAACACTTCAATAATCCTTCCAAAAATACAAGTTTACTTCCAACCTTTTGATCCAACTCCACCACTCTTTTGGTTCTAAGATTTTTCTCATCTTTTAGAGTAACTTTGTCCAAGTAACTTGAGGTAGTAACCTTGTTCATAACCTTATTCGATTCATATTTATATAGCTATCTTATTTTGTGTTGTAAAATTTTAACAACAAGAACATAGTTTGAATGATTTCAAACTTGTTTGCAAACTAAATAGATCCTTCTAACTTAACTTTTAAAACACTTCAAGACCTGTAATATATCATAATGATATGTTAACTTAACAAGATATAACTTGGTTTTACAAAAAAACATCTTAAAAACTGAATCTACGTCGTCGGGGTGCAACCGGGGGCTGTTTTGGGTTGGATAATTAAAAACCATCTTAAGCTTTGAATCGGAAGTTCATGTTCTGGAAAAATGATATTTCTTATGAATATGTTAACACATAAAAATTTCATGGTTTAACTCAAAGTGTAAGTATTTTTAGAAAAATGATCATTAAATGTTGTTTTTATGATGGAAAATGATCACTTTCATAAGTTTCACCAAAGTTTGACCTATAACCTGTGATTTTGAATACAAACTAAGGTATTATCAGTTCATATTCTTAAAATTTGACTCGATCCAAGGAAGTGGCAAGTTGAACCAACAAAAACGGAGTTGTAATGAAGAAACTACGACTAAAACAAGATCGGGTATCCGAAGCTAGTTTAGCTACGAAAATATTTGGAGAAAAATTAAATTAATCATATATTTTCTAATTAATATGATATTTCATATATATTTACTTATGATTCGATTTTATATATTTCAGGACCACCCGTAAATAACACGAGAAGATTAATCATAAGACCTCATGATTGTACGCAACACGTCATTTGACAACACGGTACTTTATGTACGCAACACGTCACTTGACAACATGGTACCATGGGTCGAGATTAATTCTGATCAATACGAATACGATGGGGTCTTTATTTATTTTATTTAAGCAACTAATTGTGGACCACTAACATCGGACTGCTAACTACGGACTAAGAAAATATTAAAAGTATATATATATATGTAACGATTACTTGAAAAGAAAATATGTTGATATATTATATATATGGTTAGGTTTGTGATATCTATCGGAGACCAAGTCGAGTTAAATACCTTCAAGGCAAAAGTGAGTATATAGTCCCACTTTTAAACTCTAAATATTTCGGGATGAGAATACATGCATTTTATGATTTACGTTATGGACACAAGTGATTAAAAATATATATTCTACGTTGAGTTGTACCACTGGCATACTTCCCTGTAACTTGGTAACTATTATTTACATGAGGTATTGTAAACGCGAATCTTGTTGATAGATCTATCGGGCCTGACAACCCCAACCGGACTGGACGACCAGTATTCAACGGTTGCACAGTACTTCGTTTCGGTGACTACACTTGGTACGGTATAGTAAGATTTCATAATAAAGGGAATATGCGACGTTGATTAAATGTTAAGTATGGTTATCAAGTGCTCAACAACTTAGAATATTTTTATTAAAACGTTTATATATGAAATCTTGTGGTCTATATTTATAACGCTGCCGGCATTAAACCTATATCTCACCAACTTTATGTTGACGTTTTAAGCATGTTTATTCTCAGGTGATAACTAAAAGCTTCCGCTGCAACATGTTGAATTTAAGCAAGATCTTGAGTATGCATATTTGTATCAAAAATAAAACTGCATATCGGAGGATTTGTAATGTAAAATATGTTGGAAGTCGTATTGTTATTATCACATGTAAAGTTTGTAAGTCTAAGATTATCGCTAAACGATAATCATTATTAAGTTGTTTAAACCTTGTATTTGTAATAAAAGCTGTGGTTTGTATTGTAAAAACGAATGCAGTTTTTGAAAAATGTCGCATATAGAGGTCAATACCTCGCGATGAAATCATATGTTATTGTATTCGTCCTTATGGTTAAGGTCAGGTTATGACATGGTCTTACCACGAACACCCAAGTCTTACTAGAGGCATTGAGGGTGAATATAATTGACAAGTCATAACGTTGCGGTAAGTGTTTGATAGTATACCCCATCATCTAGCAATAAATCGAAGCTATACCACGAAGGTATCACGCTTACCAATGAACGAAGACATGGATAAAAGTCACAAGACTACATATGTCGAAGAGATATTGAGAGCGGGATGTCTTCACATTTAAATGCTACTGTCCAAAAGATAAAAAGAGAATATACCAAAGTCGTGATCCTAGTCTTCTAATTTAATAAGATACTACATCTGTTAAACGGAGCTATAGTGCCGAAGACATTTGACTACGGAGGTATCACGCTTACCAATGGACAAGAACATGAGCAAGAGTCACAAGACTACATATGTCAAAGAGGAGAAGTGAGTGGGATGACCCTTTTCAAATGACTAGCGTCCAAATGACAAAAGACGAATGCATTGGACTAACTTTCCTCTACTTCAGAAAATCCTCCGTCGACCAAAGGGAAAGTTCATCTTGTCTTGTTAAGGACCGCCTTGGAGATTGACCCATACATGGGAGTCTGAGGAAAAAACCCTAGAGGAGTTCTATATAAGAGGAACATGATCCCTGAATGAACTCACTCAAGTTATACCACAATACACACACACAACTGACTATGAGTTACCTTCGTATCTTGGTGGCGTAAAGTATGATACCTTCCTACTACTTTCGGAGAATTGCTAACAAGCATACAATCTCATTCCACACCCCCAATTCAATATACATTGTGATCAGATCTACTCAATTTTATTCTTTGAATAAGGTTCACTGAAAAGTGCACAAACAGTGTTGTTGAAGTAGTTGTTTAAGATGAAAAGGAAAAGGAAGAAACATGTTCATTGACTATAATTAAAACATTAGATAAGGTCAAATCAAGTATGCACTAGATTATTTCTGTAGTCATGATCATATGGTCCCCGAGACCCCGATTGCTTCACCAAAATATAAATATTCTAACACAGTTCATGACTATAGCAACTCACTTGTTGATTTTTTAACTCGTAATAAAAATCAAATTCCACATACAGCTGTTAAATACCAAACTTTTTGTATAGTTGGTTGAAAGTTAAAGCAGTTTAATTGTATTTTTATAGTCTAGCCATTTAAATCCTTGATAAACAATTATCCACTCTCACATTTCTCAGCCATATTATAATCAAATTGTGTAGAATAATGACATCAGTAGCAACAATAGCAGCAATAATGAGTCATCTTTTGTGGTTTTAATTGTAATCTTCTTGCAACTCTTTAACAATTGTAATACAGTAATTATTATCATTATTATTATATTCCTTATAAAATAAACAGATAAATAGTAAAAGTGATATGTATTCTAAGATCATATACAGATCAAGGAGGACGAACGTAGCTAAGAATCGTGTAAAATGTTTGTGCAACAGTTAAAAGCAAAAGAACGAAAGCCGCTAACGCTGATACAAACGACCAAGGCGTGTTAAAATAAGTGTACTTTAAACTCGCCACTTGAACGTGCCACCCGGTATGATAATGCCGGTTCACATCATCAAATAACCTTGCCATGTAACAGTCATCGATATCGAAAGAAATATCCTTCCCCATGTTGTTAAATAATGTCGCAACTTCAGCATCTGTCCCAAAATAATTCTCAATTATGTTCGAATCGCACAAATAGCTCACATCTTTAGATGTATTTATCAAACAATCTACCAAAGTAACATAAGTAGTAAAGTGTTTTGAGCATCCACTATGACATTGCTCAAATGCAACCGTGTTTAACAGAAACGCACTCATGAAATCGTCAATGGATATCGTTGGCATATGGATCACGCCTCGTTTGAAGTCAACGACAAGGAAGCTTTCGGCTTCCCAAGTCTTTAACTTAATTCCCGCGCGCCGAAGCTTTGAGATGCTATGAATTACATGTGGTGGAGGTCGGTTATCGGGTTTTATTGGCTTTTCGAGTTCGTGTGGGAGAAAAGTTGACCGAAGAAGGTCTAACAAGTGTTTCGCTTCGACATGGGCGTATTTCTCAAGAACGTGATCCGGTCTTTGTGTAGCTAAATTAAAGAAGTTCAACGCTAGTGTAGCTAGCGTTGGACTTGCTTCTGTTTTCGTCAACTCGAATAAACATTCGAGGATGAAATACGGGATCTGATTCTCAAGTCTAATTAGATCCCGTAGGAAAAAGGAAACGATCCACGACATCCTAATAAGTGGATCGTAATCTTCAAATTCAACCAACCCTCCAAATTTTCTAAGTAATTCAATAACAAAACAACCATCTAGCACCATCATCTCAATAAACTCGTCAGTACTATAAGGGACGGTCCCAGAGTAACATTCACGGGCCGTGATCTCTAGCGGTTGCACGGCCTTCAAATAATCCTCCAAGACCGTCCCTTTAACTGATGTTCGGTTAAGTAACTGACGAAGAAACCGCCACTTATGCTCCTCGATCATCTTGAGGTGCGGTTGACCATGGTGAAAGGGTCCCACAGAGATGATGTGAGGTTCGTATGATTTACCGTTGACATCGATCAAAGTTTGTGGGACTTTGAAGATGGAACAGGTTGATTTGCCGGCTGCAACGCTAAGTAGTTTGGGTGTATCGGACAATTTGTGTTGCATAGCGGTGAGTCGATCTCTGTTGATCTCCCATATTGTGACCGAGTGTTGTTCTGCAGATCTTGTAGAATCGATATTCATTTTTATGTTCTTTTTTTATATATACAAAATAAATATGTGTTATGTAATCTTTTTGTAAATATAAGTAGGTGTGATAGAATTATTGTTGAGGTAGAGAGAACCAACACGCTAACATGATGTGTGAATAACAACTTTTTTGCACGGATATATATATATATATATATATATATATATTAATCGTAGCCGCCTATTTACATTCGATGAAACCATTGCGATGGAAACATTGGAATGTGACACATTTGTTCTCCATTGGAGAAAAAAAAAAATATATAAATTTTGAATAACAATATTAAACCCCTAATTAACTAATCTTTTTAATTTACGTCAATTTTTTAAGTTACTCAATCAGAAACCAATCCATTACGAACGGAATTATATGAATAGTGGCAATTTCAGAATCAAAACTTAATGGAGTCCCGATTTTTTTTCTAGTACTAAGTATATTTAAATGCTATATTAACAGGCCCAGCCCAATGAGTGTGCAATATGCACATTTGCACACGGCTCATATATTTTAGGGGCCCAATAAAATAAAGCACGATTCAATCAATACGTCGATTGTAGTTTGTTAAACATATCATCGACCGTCTAGAAAAATTCAAACCGTTTCTCGTTCCTCAATTTGTATGTAAGTATGTTTTTGTCCTATTGACTTCATGATTAATTGATTTTACTCTTGCTAAACTTCATGATTAATTAATTTTACTCGTGCTATTGTTCAATCGTTTTTGATGTTATCTTATTGACGCTAAACTTCAAGCCTTCAATAATTAAATATTTCAATCGTTTGTCAATGTTAAAGTATTGAGTAAACCATTTGCTTTATTTTTGAGCCCCTAATTAATTTTTAGTTTTTTTATAACTTGTTGTCTTATTGATTATTCTAGTGAAATGACATGTGGAACCACGGGTTTGTTTAAACAAAAAAGTTTAATAATATGTTTTTAGGTATTAAGTGAACGTAAATGCTAAAGTTATTTAGTTTAATGACCCGTGGAACCACAAAGTCCGACTAAGAAATTCGTCAGCTGAACATTTCATCAAACACCTAAAATGCATATTAAACAATCCACATCCAATCATAAGAGATAATGTTGGTTGTCATTTTATTTTAAAAGTGTAAATTAAAATATAAATTTGGAATTGGTTTCTTCTGGCTATCTTTTATATATTCTTATACTCAATTCAAAATAATTAAATAAATAATTCAAAATTATTTAATTTTAATAATTAAAATAATTATTAATAAGATTTAATAATAATAATTAATTAATAAGATTTAATTTTAATTCAAAATTATTTAGATTAATGACATCACCATGCTTAGATTTTTTCTTTTTCTTTTTGATTTTTTCTTAACAAAGAAATTAGCCTAATAATGATATCATCATTATAAAATTTTAATATTAACTATAAATTTTGTATATGTTGTTAGTATAAAATGTTGTTGCAATTATTTTATTATTGCAACCTTGCAATTATTTTTTATGGTTATAGATTTGTATGTTGTTATATTTTTATGATAAAATATACGATTGATTCAGGTATTGTTGTATGGTTATTGATTTGGTGAATATGATTAGGTATGACTCCTAAACAGTTATTCGGTAGACTCATTGGATTGTTGATGATGACTATTGAGAATGAAATCTAAGAGAGTATAAATTAAGAAGAGGTAATTTAACATTTTGCTACCAAAAATGCGATGAGAGCTTCAAAAATAATTGGTTAAATAATACGGTATGTAATTTTACTGCTAAATCCTTTATGTTTATTGATATGAAGTTAATTGTCGTTTTTTAGATGGTATATATTATCGTTAGGGCTTTAGGGCCTTTTTTCTTCGTCTCGCTCGGGGCACTCATATTCTCAGGACCGGCCCTGTATATTAATGGTTAGTTAACTTAAAAAAAACTACAAATTAGAAATATATATGGGGGTCCAATTAGTTAAATTTAGTGGTATTATATACAATTTAAGGAAAAAGCTATAACTTCGAAAATTTTATGGAGTCCTATAGTTAAATTTAGTGGTGTCCTATACATTTTCTAAGGTATTTTCTACACAAAAATTTCAAATTAGTGGTGTCCCGTGATTCCACGGGTCAAAGGGTAAACTCGCCGGTGTATATGAATGATAATAGAATAATTGAAATGAAGTGAAGTCAGATAAGAAGATAAACTATTTGGGGTTAAAACTTTTGTTTTATTTCTCTCTAGTTTTCTTGCATATACGTACAATGAAAAACAAGAGGCTACCCCTCTCTTTCTTTTACATTCCTATTTATAATAACATGTAAAAGACGCATAAATAACTCTCCATATCTCTTTGTATGCAGATCATGGAAACATGGGTGTGTGGTCGTGGGTTTTAATCCCACGTTTTGTTTTGTGGATCTAAAAAATTGTAACCAATCCAATGATTAATTCCTTTGACTTGATCCAATTCTTTTGTGACTCCTGAATTCTCCATGTAACACCCGTTTTCCGAAAAGTCGCTTGGAACGCCTCACGTAGTCCAAAGGTATGTAATTAATCTTTAAAACATGCCTATATTGTTACTTATGACTGATGTTAAAGCAGAGGGGTACGAAATAGTTATATTTTTGTTGCGAAATACTATTAAATACGATACAATTTTACACAAGTTATTTATTTTATTATAGAATGGAATATACCTAAACCTTACTACAACACTTATAAGCAGTGTACCTAATCGTACAGTAGTGTAGTTTTTAGTAAGTCCGGTTCGTTCCACAGGGAGCTAGCCAAGTTTAACGCTATATTTTATTTTAAACTATATTTGTATATAATATATATATATATATATATATATATATATATATATATATATATATATATATATATATATATATATATATATAAGTAGTATTATTATTATTATAAAAAGGGGTTTTTACCGTTTAATGACCGGTTTGTCGATTTTAAAATTTAAGTCACAATTAAAACCTAATGTAAAATATTAAATATACAAATAACTTAATTTAAAGCGTAAAGTAAATAACGATAATAAAAGTGCGATAATTTAAAGTGCGATAAATAAAATGACAGTAAATAAAATTGCGATAATTAAAAGTGCGATAAATAAAATGACAGTAAATAAAAATGCGATGAAATATAAAATAAAGGAATTATGCTTATTTAAACTTCCGTAATCATGATGTTCGACGTGTTGATTTTAATTTATTACCATGGGTTAATTGTCCTTTGTCCTGGATTATTCGATATGTCCATACGGTTTTTGTCCATAACAGTCCATCAGTCATAAATATAAAGTGCGAGTGTCCTTGTCAAATTATCCTTATACTCGAAGTCAAATATTCCAACTAATTGGGGACTTAAACTGTAACAAGGTCTTAATACTTTGTTTAATAATTACACCAGGATATCGACTGCGTGTAACCCAAGGTTTTAATACTTTGTTAACAATTACGTCAAATGTCCTTGTACATAATTCACCCCTGTTTTAATGAGTCCATTGACTATTAATCCATTCCCGTGTCCCGTTAAATGAACGATTATTAGTATTTATAAATATCACGCCCATCGTGTCTGATCGAGTGTATATAGTTATTTATAGATACGTCAAATTGTAAATCTCTATATTAAATTAACGAACTATCATTCAGTTAAACAAATATAAAGCCCAATAATAGTCAATAGTCCAATTTCCACAAGTGTCGGTCTTTTGTCCAAACCCCAATTATGGTACAAAGCCCAATAACCCCGTCTTTAATATTTAGTCCAACATCATGATTACTTCGATTTAAATAAGCATAATAATAACTTAGCTACGAGACATTAATTTAAAAAGGTTGAACATAACTTACAATGAGTATTAATAGCGTAGCGTTACACGGACAGAATTTCGACTTACAACCTTAAAACATTCGCCACTATAACCTTATTATTATTAAACTTTAAATTAAAATTAAAATTAAAATTATATATATATATATATATATATATATATATATATATATATATATATATATATATATATATATATATATATATATATTTTACGTATATAGAAAAGAAAGAAAAGGGGTAATGAATCGATCAGAATGCGCGGCCTTTTATAGGCCTACGTTTCACTGTTGAGCTCCGCGAGTGTGGAGGTTTTCTTCATCAAAGCTCCGCGAGTGCGGAGGTCTGGAATCCAGCTCATAGATTAAATCCGAAATGTGGGCTGCATATAATTATAATATATAATAATATATATAATTAATTATATATTATATTATATTCTTGCGCATAGTTGACTTGTAATTTTTCGTCCATTGCGTCGCACGCTGAAAGTTGGTTCATGTCTCGGTTCTGAATTTTCGAACGCCTTTTCGGACAATTTAATATCTTGTACTTTGTGTTTCACGGCTTGTACTCTTGTAATTTTTAGACGTTTCACATCAATAATTTGAACCACTTTGATTGTACTTTGTACTTTTTAGCTTTTTGGTCATTTGCGTCTTCAATTCGTCGAATCTGTCTTTTGTCTTCACCTTTTATTATTTAAACGATTATCACTTGTAAATAGAACAATTTCAACTAAAAGCTTGTCTTTCTTGAGGGATAATGCTATAAAATATATGTTCGTTTTTAGCATTATCAAATATTTCCACACTTGAGCGTTGCTTGTCCTCAAGCAATATAGAACTTGAATATAGCTTTACAAGAATCACTTCTTTATTCTTCACACTTTGTACATCAGTGATTTCTATACGGCGGTATGAACAATGATAGTAACGTTGTGATTTACAGTCCCACATGACTATAAAAATTTAGATCCTTTAAGGAAATTGGATCTTTATAAAAACATTTGATCTTTTGAAAAAATCAATCTAGCTTTTACTCTAGATAAGTTTTCCGGAATAACCCTTCACTGGTGTTTGCAAAATGTTTTTGTGAGTTTTGTGGGTTTCAGATTTGAAAATTTTAGCTCAAAACTTATGGTTTTGTTTCACCCACTTGCTAACCTTGTATTGGGAAAGCAACACGTCCAGTATACTTGCTCCGTATATTACCTTTTGGTAAACTACCGTCCGGTTGTAAAGGAAAGCGTTGAACAAGCAACTGTTGAGGCAATGTTTCGTGACATGCTTTTGATTATGGTCTATATCGTGTCAGATGCAATTACTATCCTTTGTAGGAGCAATAGTAAAGATCACCCTATGGTTTTTTTTTTGGGTCTGGCACAAGGTCCTGTCTTCGACTATGCTATGCAACCACCGTTCTTACGGTTGACACTCGATTTGGTTCAGGTGACCTAATGAATTCTAGGTGAATTCCTAGGATTTTACGTTCAATGGTAATGAACGCATTAAAAACGGGCTTTCAGAAAATAAATCGGTTTGTAAATTGATCAAAATATTTTCTCGTTCAAGCTCGAGTTTAGATATCATCGAATTCCATGAGTTTGAATTCTCAATCTTTAAGGTCAATCTCAAGGATTGAGTAATATCAGTCTTAAAAGCTAATTTTTGATCTTTAAGGAGATTATCCTTTCTGGAGATCTGATTCATTAGTCTTATAAGCTAATTTGCATGGTGCCCCCCCATTGTACGAGACAGATCCTCTCATGGTTAGGATAAGTCTGACCACTTGGCGACCCTGTTTGATGCCGAGGTCCGTGGATTTCTAGCTGATTTTCGAGAAAACTTTTCAAGGTTTTTCGTAGATTCTACAACTGGTCTGGACGACAACTTCCTGACCTAAATCAAGAAGCGCGTGTCTTTTTCTCGGAAGACTTTACTTCCTTTTAAATTCTATTACAATAAACTGGGTAAAACTTTATTAAAATCGTCCAAAACAAAAGTATCTTCAATTATTTGTACAAAAATATGTGATATATGTTCTAAATAACTTGGTAAATTTTTCCCACACTTGGCTTTTATTTTCCTTTCTTTGCCTTTTTATTCTCCTCTATTTCATTTTAAATGAATTCAAGCATTTTTGGTTGTTTCTCAATTTATGTTCTTTCCGAGGTAACAATAATTTCGGTGTTAACACCTAGTTTTATCGTTCATAAATATGTATAAACATGATTTTGAATTCATTTAGTTGAAAATTTCCAAATTTTCACAAAATTTGGCAATTAAACCAAGTATAAATCCGAGAGAATTTATAACCATTCCCCACACTTGAGATCATGCAATGCCCTCATTTGCATGAAATCAGACTATAATTATAAATTCATGAGGGTGATTAGTGTAGAAAAGTGATTAAAAATACCGAGTTTGCAAACATATTATTTTATATCACATTTGATATTTTACGTCTTGTTGTTAAAATTAGTAGCTTTTGCTGAACTTAATGCCATTCTTTGAAAGTGCGCTGTTGTACCCTTTTTGTACATAAGATAAACAACAAACATATATATACATAATATTTTTTTTATAAATCCTTTAACTATTAAAACAATTAATTAATTTATTTTTAAAATTTTGTTTCTTTTTAGATTGAGGTCGTTTCGGTACGTTGACCTAGTTCGTTCCCTCGACAAAATTTAAAAATTTGTCATTTTAAAACGTTGTTTTCATAGAAAAGATTTTTGAGTTTTTCAAATATTTTTGGCATACTTTAAATTAATAAGAATAAAAATAATGATAATAAAATTTCTCATCCTGCCCTTGGGTAAAGCAATTTCGGTTCAACAACCTAGTCTTCAACTTACGACGAATTTTAGAAATCAATTTTTAACTTAATAAAATAAAGTACATTTTTGTTTTTAAATTCACACCAAACTTAAATTTAAAATGCATAAAATTAAAACTTCATTTAAATATAATTAATATTTTTAATTTTACAAACTTATATTGAAAATATTAGTTTTTAAAATATTTACAAACTTAAATATATTTATTTTAAAAAATTACAATATTAATTTAATATTTATATATTAATTTTTAAAAACAAGGTAGAAATAAAATTAAAAATCTTTTTGGTCTTTTATCCCACTTTAATCAATCAAATATTATCGAAAATATACGCCCCTCTTTTGGGTAAAGTAATTTTGGTTTCATAACCTAGTTTTACTCTTGACGAATTTTTAAAATATTTTGAATTGATTGATTAAAGATATTTATACCTTATGAATAAACGGTAAATTTCGCAGTGATGCATTAAAGTTTTGTATGATATCAATAATTTCGGTTGCAAAACCTAATTTTATTGAATATCGATTTAATACTTTATAGCGACAATTTAGCGTTTATTATCAAAAGGTTAAAAGCAATAAATAAAAATAAAAATAAAAACTGTACATACTTACCTGTGAGATAGAATTCTCAGTGACCTGCTTTAGCCGACTCATAGGAGAGTCGTGTGATTTGGTTTTCCATAGCTACGTAGGAAGAACCTCGATTCTTCAATAACTTTTCTTCTAAACATATGAACGGTCCTTCTCTAACAAATTCGGTATTTGAATATGTTTGATTGTTCGAACATTTACCTTCGTGTGACCATTTTCCGCATTTATGACATCTTTCAAGGTGTCGTGCTCTTCTTTTTGTTGCGGATTTTGATTTTCCTTTACCAAAATGTGTCTTATGATGATCTTTCCTGAGTTCTTTCCTTACTTCGTCCATTTTTCCTCTTATGAATGATACCAGTTCACTCGGAAAGATGTTATTATTACGTTTAGTAATCATAGCGTGTAGTAGTAGACCATGATTCAGATCAAAGGAATTCTTCATCTCGTAAAACCTAAAAGAAATAAAAATTCAGAATGGAGGGAGAAGACTAGTTCTTTAGGGTCTACTAGGGAAAGACCATTCGGATTCCATTTTCGGAAACTACACGAAAACAGAAAATCTAACTTTAACAGAAATACATATTACCCTAAAAAGATTTGAATCTTCCCACACTTAGTTAGCTGTGGTGTCAAAATTGTGATTAACTTCATCTTCAACTTCCATTGGATTATCTATGTAATGTTTAACTCTGTAACCATTAACCTTAAATTCAATCCTATTTGAATTTATTAATTCTACTGTTCCGTACGGGAAAACCCTTTTGACTATAAATGGTCCAGACCATCTTGATTTCAATTTTCCAGAAAATAGCTTGAATCGTGAATTGAAAAGGACTCTGTCTCCTTCCTTAAATTCTTTTGAACTTCTGATTCTTTTATCATGCCATTTCTTCATTCTTTCTTTATAGATTAACGAATTTTCGTATGCTTCATGTCTTAGTTCTTCTAATTCGTTTAGTTGACTTAACCGTAGACGTCCAGCTTCATGTAAATCAAGATTACATGTCTTCAAAGCCCAAAATGCTTTGTGCTCAATTTCTACTGGAAGGTGACATGCTTTTCCGTAAACGAGTTTAAAAGGTGTGGTTCCAATTGGAGTTTTGTAGGCTGTTCTAAAAGCCCAGAGTGCATCCTCCAATTTCATGGACCATTCCTTCGGATTTGATCCTACGATTTTCTATAGAATACGTTTTAAAGCTCGGTTGGTATTTTCAACTTGTCCACTTGTTTGTGGATGATAAGCGGTTGAGATTTTATGAGTTACTCCATATCTTTGGAGAACTTTCTCAAGTTGATTATTATAAAAATGAGTACCCCGATCACTTATTAAAGCTTTCAGTGTTCCAAAGCTAGCAAAAAGACATTTTAAGAAGTTGACTACAACTCGTGCATCGTTAGTTGGGAGAGCTTGTGCTTCCGCTCATTTAGATACATAATTAATGGCAACGAGAATGTAGAGATTATTATGAGATTTTGGAAATGGACCCATAAACTCAATACCCCAAACGTCAAATACTTCACATACTTGAATGACATTTTGTGGCATTTCATCACGTTGACTTATTTTTCCGGCCCTTTGACATGCATCACAGGATTTACAAAGAAGGTGTGCGTCTTTGAAAATTGTAGGCCAATAGAATCCAGCATCGTAGACTTTTCTTGCTGTGAGTTGAGGCCCATAATGCCCTCCTGTTAGTCCTGTGTGATAATGGTTTAAGATTTGACTAGCTTCATCTCCGAATACACATCGGCGTATTATTCCATCGGGACAACTTTTAAACAAATGTGGATCTTCCCAGAAATAGTGTTTTATATCACTAAAGAATTTCTTTCGTTTTTGATACGACAATCCTTTTTCAAGGAATCCACATACTAAGTAGTTTGCATAGTCTGCAAACTATGGAATTTCATTATAATCGATCTTCAAAAGATATTCATCAGGAAAGTTATCTTGTATAGCCGATTCATTTAGAACTTCTAATTCAGGATTTTCAAGACGAGAAAGATGATCAGCGGCGAGATTTTCTGCTCCCTTTTTATCTCGGATTTCAATATCGAACTCTTGTAAGAGTAAGATCTAAAAGATTAATCGTGGTTTGGCATCTTGTTTCGAAAATAGGTATCTAAGAGCAGAATGGTCGGTATAGACCACCGTTTTAGCTAGAACGAGATATGAACGAAATTTGTCAAAAGCAAAGACAATAGCAAGGAGTTCTTTTTCAGTAGTTGTGTAATTCGTTTGTGCTCCTTGTAATGTCTTACTAGCGTAATAAATAGGTTGAAATTGTTTTTCAATCCTTTGTCCTAAAACGGCTCCCATTGCAAAATCACTTGCATCGCACATGAGTTCAAATAGTAGATTCCAATTTGGAGTTATCATGATCGGCGCATTAGTGAGTTTTTCTTTAAGAATATTAAAAGATTTGATGCATTCATCTGAAAAGATGAATGGATCATCCTTTTCTAGGAGTTTATTCATAGGAGTGGCAATTTTAGAAAAATCTTTTATGAAACGTCGGTAAAAACCGGCATGCCCTAGAAAACTCCTAACTCCTCTAACATTGGTGGGATGTGGAAGTTTAGCAATTACATATACTTTAGCTCTATCCACTTCAATTCCTTCCTTTGAAATTTTATGACCAAGAACGATGCCTTCTCTAACCATGAAATGGCATTTCTCCCAATTAAGTACTAGATTTGATTGTTCGCATCTAATAAGCATTCGTTCAAGATTAACTAGACATGTTTCAAATGTATCACCGAAGACTGAAAAGTCATCCATGAAAACTTCCATGCATTCTTCTTTCATGTCGTGAAAAATTTCCATCATGCACCTTTGAAAGGTTGCAGGGGCGTTGCAAAGTCCAAATGGCATGCGTTTGTAAGCAAAAGTACCATAAGGGCACGTGAATGTGGTTTTCTCTTGGTCCTCGGGTGCTATTGGAATTTGAAAATATCCGGAAAAACCGTCAAGAAAACAATAGTAACTATTTCCGGCTAATCTTTCTAACATTTGATCAATGAAAGGTAAGGGAAAGTGATCTTTTCTGGTGGCGTCATTTAATTTTCTATAATCAATACAAACACGCCATCCTGTTACAGTCCTAGTAGGAATAAGCTCATTTTTTTCATTTGTGATGACAGTCATGCCACCCTTCTTAGGTACACATTGAACTGGGCTTACCCATGGACTATCAGAGATTGGATAAATTAAACCTGCATCTAGCAGTTTAATAATTTCTTTCTTAACAACATCTTGCATATTAGGATTTAGTCTTCGTTGGCGTTGCACATATGTTTTATGACCTTCTTCCATAAGGATTTTATGTGTGCAATACGAAGGACTTATACCTTTAATATCATGAATCTTCCATGCAATAGCTGGTTTATGAGCTTTTAGCAGAGAAATGAGTCGAGATTTTTCATTTTCCGTAAGAGAAGACGATATTATTACAGGTAATTCAGATTCACCATGTAAATAAGCGTATTCCAAATGGTTTGGAAGTGGCTTTAACTCTAATATCGGTGGTTCTTCTATCAATGATTTGTATCGATATCTGTCTTCCTCTTTTAGCATTTGAAGTTCTTCTGTTGTTGGTTCATATCCATTAGCCATAAGTGTAGCTAACATTTCAGCTTCATCAATTGGTTCAGTTCCTTCTCCTAAAGAACATTCTCCTGTTCCTTGTAATTCTGGAAATTCTTCTAACAATTCTGCATGTGAATCTATAGTTTGAATATAATAACATGTATCATCTGCAGATTGTGGTTGTTGCATGGCTCTATTAACAGAAAAGGTAGCACTCTCGTCCTCTATACTTAGGGTCAATTTCTTACCAAACACGTCTATTATTGCTTTAGCCGTGTTTAAGAATGGTCTTCCTAATATGAAAGGAACTCGAGAATCTTCTTCCATATCCAGAATAACAAAATCTACTGGAAATACTAAAGTACCAACTTTTACTAGCATGTTCTCCATTATCCCTCTAGGATATTTTACTGATCGATCAGCTAGTTGTATGCTTATTCGTGTTGGTTTCAATTCTCCAAGGTCTAGTCATCAGAAATTACAGGTATTTCAGGTGGTTTAAGTGTAATACCACTTCTTGTGGTAATGGCTTTAGCTATTTCATTCCGGGGATTAGCATTTGTATCGCTAGGTAGACTTCCCAGTTTTCTTTCACCTATCAATCTTGCTAGGTTACTCACTTCTTGTTCCAGATTTTGAATAGAAGCTTGTTGATTTCTAAATGCTTGAGCATTTTGTTCATTGGTTTGTTTCTGAGATGTGAAAAACTGCGTTTGAGATTCAACTAGCTTCGACATCATATCTTCTAAATTTGGCTTTTTATCATCGGTTGGTGGTGGTTTATTTTGAAAAATAGGTCTTTGCTGATTGTAAGTATTATTGGATACTAGTTGATTGCTAGGACCTTGTTGGTTGTTGTATGAAACATTTCAGTTATAATTCTGATTTTGATTGTAGTTTGGTCTTGGCGGTTGATAATTATTCTGATAATTATTTCCAGACCTTTGGTTCATGTATGAAACATTCTCTCTTTGTTCCATTGTTTGTTCAATACTGAGACAATCTTTTGTCAAATGTGGTCCTCCACACTGCTCACAACTAATTCGTATTGAGTGAATATCTTTAGTCATCTTTTCCATTCGTCTCTCGAAAGCATCTATCTTTGCGGACATGGAATCAAAGTCATGGCTAGAATCGGCTCTAGCCGCTTTAGATGATCTAACGATATCTTTTTCTTGGTGCCACTCATGTGAGTGGGAAGCAGTGTTATCAATAATTTTGTAAGCTTCAGTTGCGATTTTCTTCATAATGGTGTTATGGCTTAATCTGCCTAATCAGAGTAGAAACCCTAATAATCACAAAACACAATAGCCGAATAATAAACACAGAAAAAAGAAAAGAACACGAGAATTATAGTGGTTCGGTTTCTAGGTGAAACCTACATCCACTTTGGAACTAGAGAGTATTTTATTAATTTGGAGGTGATACCATACATGTACAATTAAGAGACTATATATAGACTTAGAACCCTCAATAAAAAACGGCCCAAACAATTAGGGTTGGCCAAACCCTAACTTGGTCACCAAGTAAACTCCTGGCCCGTTTTTCTTGGGCTTAAACTACCGAAGCCTACACACATTAACAATCTCCCACTTGGAGGCTTCGAATACATCGATCTACACTCTTGTACTTCTGCAATGCAAGACCTAGCTCATCTCTTCTCTCTCTAGTTCCTGCCTTCTCTTCAATGTTCCTGAAGGCCAGTTGAAGCTATGCACAGCTTCAACTTATCCATCGTTACTGGTTTGGTGAACATATCTGATGGATTCTTTGAACCTGGAATGCTCTCCAGATTAAATGTTCCTTTGCTTATCCGTTCTCTGATAAAGTGATACTTCATGCCAATGTGCTTCGTCTTAGCATGATAGACTGGATTCTTTGCTAACTTGATTGCGCTCTCATTATCACAATATAAGACAAATTCTGTCTGTTTGCTGCCCAGTTCTTTCATGAACGTCTTCAACCACACTAGTTCTTTACTGGCTTCAGTCAAGGCCATGTATTCTGCTTCAGTAGTAGATAGAGCCACGCTCTTTTGAAGCCTAGACATCCAACTCACTGCTGTTCCTCCTATAGTGAATACATACCCGGTGGTGCTCTTAAAGGTATTATTGCATCTACCCAGATCTGCATCAGAATAACCCCTGAGAGTAGTATCCCTGCCCTTGAAACATAACCCAACTTTGGGAGTACCCTTTAAATACCGCAGTATCCACTTCACTGCTTCCCAATGTTCTTTCCCCGGAGCTGACATAAAGCGACTAACCATCCCAACTGCATGTGCTATATCAGGTCTTGTACACACCATAGCGTACATTAGACTACCCACTGCGGATGCATAAGGAACCTTAGCCATTTCTGCTTTTTCTACTTCAGTTTTAGGAGACTGATGTTTAGAAAGCTTTAGATGACTTCCCAACGGTGTGTTTCTTGGCTTTGTAGACTCACCGTTCATTCTGAAATTTTCAAGAACCTTGCGAATATACTTTTCTTGAGATAAAGAAACTGACCCATCTTTATTCCTGCATATACTGATACCGAGAATCTGCTTAGCTGGCCCAAGATCCTTCATTTCAAATTCTCTAGATAATTGCTTCTTCAAATTGCGTATTTCAACCATATCAGAACCTGCAATTAACATATCATCGACATAAAGAAGCAATATAATATAGGAGCTCTTGAACTTCTTCAAATAACAGCAATGATCTGTAGAACTTCTCACGAATCCTGTCTTCTCCATGAAATTATCAAATTTTAAGTACCACTGTCTGGGAGCTTGTTTCAAACCATACAAGCTTCTCTTTAGATTACACACAAGACTCTCCTTTCCTTTGACACGAAACCCCTCTGGTTGAGACATGTAAATGTCTTCTTCAATGTCGCCATGCAGGAAGGCTGTTTTAACATCCAACTGTTCTAAGTGTAACTTCTCGATTGCAACCATACTTAGAACCAATCTGATAGTCGTCATCTTCACTACTAGAGAAAAGATTTCAGCATAGTCGACTCCTTTCTTTTGTTGAAATCCTTTGACAACTAATCTTGCTTTGTATCGTTTAGAACTATCCCCTTCATCTTTGACTCTAAAAACCCATTTATTCTGTAAGACCCTTTTTCCTGGTGGTAACTTGGTCAACTTCCAAGTTTGATTTTTCAATAAAGATTCCATCTCGCTTTTCATAGCCTGCTCCCACTGGAACGAATCTTTCACCTTCATTGCCTCAGAATAACTTTCTGGTTCCCCATTTTCTGTCAAAAGAAGATAGTTAACTGTTGGACTAAATCTAACTGGCTGTCTTGTGACTCGTGTAGATCTCCTGACCCAATTGGACTGGTCAGATTGTGGTGGGGACTGTGGGGTCTGCTCATCATCAGACTCTGAGCTCCCACTATCTGAAGTCTGCTCGTGATCAGACTCCGAGCTTTCACTGTTAGGAACTCCCACTGGAACTTCAGTTTCATCCTCTGGAGTTTCCCTTTCATCTTCTCTAGTTGTCTCTGTGTCAACCTCAAATTCAACTGATTCTTTTTCTTTTGTTGTTGAGTTGAAATCCTTGTACAATTCTGCTTCATTGAAGGTGGCATGTTTACTTCTGATAACATGTTTTCCCTTGTTATCCCATAACCTGTAACCCATGTCGTCTCCCCCATAACCAATGAACACGTACTTCTTTGCTTTTGCATCAAGTTTGTCACCATCTTTATTAATATCATATGCACTGCACCCAAAGATTTTTAGATGCTCATAACTGATTGCTTTACCTCTCCATTCTTCTTCGGGTATTTTGAAATCAAGCGGAGTTGATGGAGAATGGTTGATCAAATAAGCGGCAGTGCTTACTGCATCAGCCCATAGAGTCTTTGGTAGCCTACAATTAAGTCTCATGCTACGTGCTCTCTCATTTAAAGTGTGATTCATTCTTTCTGCAACTCCGTTTTGCTGTGGAGTACCTGGAACCGTCTTGATCATCCGAATACCATGATCAGCACAATAGTTAACGAATTCGGTGCTGATGTATTCTCCTCCATTATCCGACTTCAAGCATTTTACCTTCAAATCACAAGATAATTCAACAGCAGATTTCCATTTCTTAAAAGCTTCAAATACATCAGATTTATTTTTAAGAAAGTAAACCCATACCTTGCGTGTTGAATCGTCAATGAAAGTAACATAATAGCGTGCTCCTCCCAATGAAGAAACAGGAGTAGGCCCGAACACATCCGTGTGTACTTGCTCCAACTTCTGAGCCTTTAAAGTTCTGCCTGCTTTTGCAAAGGTGACCTTCTTCTTCTTTCCTAGAACACCTGACTCGCAAAAGTCCGATTCAACTCTCTTTAGACCAGGAATTTTACCATTAGACACTAGCATTTTCATTCCTTTGTCACTCATGTGACCTAAACGTTGGTGCCACTGACTGGTTAAGCTTCGATCATTGGAAACTGTATTTACTTCATTAGCTGGAACTTCTGCCATATAGAGAGTGCCTCTCTTCTTACCCTTGGCTATTACTAAGTTCTCCTTTATTACTTTCCACTAACCTTCACCAAATAGCACACTAGATCCTTGATCATCAAGCTGTCCAACAGAGATTAGTTTTTTCTTTAGGCCAGGAATAACTCGGACATTTTCCAAGGTCCAATTAGTGCCCAAAGAGGTCTTCAGCTCTAAGTCTCCAATTCTTGTAATGTCAAGACAATGATCATTAGCCAAACGAACTTTACCAAGGTTACCTGTTCGTAGATTCTTCATCAAATGTGGACTTGGGGTAGCATGAAACGATGCTCCTGAATCCATAACCCATGCATCAATTGTATTCTCAATGCAGCAAATAAGGACGTTATCATAATCATCTGTTGAAACTGCAACATTAACTTCCTTTGGCTTTGATGATGTTACTGGCTTAGTGCACTGGTTTCGGAAGTGTCCAGTCTCCTGAAAATTCCAACATTTAATATCATTCCTCGTTCTCGACACACTCCTCCTTCTTGACTTTGACCTGCCCCTGGTGGTGTTACTTCTGCCTTTTCTCCTACCCCTCTCTTCTGTGCTCAGCAAGTTTCCTGATGGTTCTCCTGAACTCTTTCTTCTTATATCTTCTCCAAGAATAAAATCACGAATGCTCTCAAACTTTAGCTTTGAGGACTCTGTGGATCCACTGATAGCTGTGACTGAACCTGACCAGCTTTCAGGTAACGAGGATAATATCAAAAGAGCTTTAACTTCGTCATCAAACTTGATATCAACAGACAATAATCGAGAGATAATATTGTTGAAGTTATTGATATGGTTTGTTACCGAAGCACCTTCTTTCAACCTGACGTTTACCAACTGTCTAATCAAAAACACCTTGTTTGAAGCAGACGGCTTCTCATACATATTCGATAAGGTCTTCATCAAACCATGTGTAGTGGTTTCATTCACAATATTAAAGGCAACACTTTTTATCAGTGTGAGCCTGACAACAGCTAGGGCTTTCCTGTCAAGCATCTTCCATTCATCGTCTTTAAATTTTTCTGGTTTATTCTCACTCAAAGCATCAATCAAATCCTTCTAACATAACAAGTCTTCAACCTGCATCTTCCACCACCCAAAATCTTGCCCATCAAACTTATCAATTTTAATCCTCCCTTCTTCAGCCATTGAACTAGCTTAGATCTGAGGAATAGTAGCAGCTGTGGTGAACCTGATCTGTAACAGCACAGCAGCAATAGCCTGATATGCAATTTTAATCGTACTAGCAGCAACAGCACGTGTTTGGTGGCGGCTAGGGTTGATCCTGCAATTTACAGCAGCTGTAAACAATAAGAGAAGGGTAACGGCTGCACCTTTTATTGAAAAACAGCAGCAAGATCTGCTCAGAAAAAAAAACAGCAGCAACAGCAGCGGTAGATCTGATCTGATCTATAAAAAACAGCAGCAGACTTGATCTTGTTGTCTGTAATCGGCTAGGGTTAGAACCTGAGCTCTAGATACTAGTTGTTATGGCTTAATCTGCCTAATCAGAGTAGAAACCCTAATAATCACAAAACACAATAGCCGAATAATAAA
The DNA here is from genome assembly GCF_046630445.1 of Rutidosis leptorrhynchoides. Lineage (NCBI taxonomy): Eukaryota > Viridiplantae > Streptophyta > Magnoliopsida > Asterales > Asteraceae > Rutidosis > Rutidosis leptorrhynchoides. The sequence goes on from NC_092336.1 coordinate 441,163,653, forward strand.
CACAGAAAAAAGAAAAGAACACGAGAATTATAGTGGTTCGGTTTCTAGGTGAAACCTACATCCACTTTGGAACTAGAGAGTATTTTATTAATTTGGAGGTGATACCATACATGTACAATTGAGAGACTATATATAGACTTAGGACCCTCAATAAAAAACGGCCCAAACAATTAGGATTGGCCAAACCCTAACTTGGTCACCAAGTAAACTCCTGGCCCGTTTTTCTTGGGCTTAAACTACCGAAGCCTACACACATTAACAAATGGAACCACCAGCTGCTATATCGATATCTTTTCTTGTAGTGATGTCGCATCCTTGGTAGAATATTTGTACTATTTGATAAGTGTCTAAACCATGTTGCGGACATCCTCTCAATAACTTTCCAAATCTTGTCCATGCCTCATATAGAGTTTCATTTGGCTTTTGTGTGAACGTAACTATTTCTCCTTGAAGTCTTACGGTTTTAGATGCCAGAAAGAATTGTTTAAGAAAATTTTCAACTAAAACATCCCATGTATCAATCGCCCCTTCAGGTAATGATTCTAACCAATCTTTGGCTTCTCCCTTTAAAGTCCAGGGAAATAACATGAGATATATCTGTTTATCCTCCACTTCTCTGATTTTAAATAAAGTACAGATCCTATTAAAGGTTCGAAGATGTTCATTTGGATCTTCCTTCGGCGCACCACTAAATTGGCATTGATTAGTTACCATGTGTAGCATTTGTCCTTTGATTTCATAATCTGGTGCATTAATGTCTGGTTAAGTAATTGCGTGACCTTGGCCAGTTCGTTTAGCTCTCATTCGGTCTTCCATACTTAGAGGTTCCAGATTTTCCATTATTGAATTTGTTGAATCTGAATCACTAGAGGATTCTGACTTAATGGTTTCTTCCTCGATAATCTCTGGATGAGTGATTTGTGGTCCAGGTGGAATGATTAGTGATTCAGGATCTCTGAATTGTCCCTGAATATCCTCCGGATTCTCAATTGTGAGGTCGGGTTTAAAAAATGGATTATTGGAAATTTGAATTGGAGTACTTGGTCGACTAGATGACGATTCTAAAGAAAAATCAACGGTGACAATATTGGCTAAATGTTTTGATCTAGTTACAGGTGGTGAAAGTATAAAAGGTGGTGAACGTTTGCTCGGTGCATTCACTGAATATCCTATTAGTTATAAAAATAAAAATTATATAAGTTATCAAATTAATAGACTTTTCTGATTTTGCCCACGTTTCGAATAGCCAATAGATGCAGCAGGTAGCCAGGACCCTTTAAATCGGAAGCCCACAACTCACCACTAACAAATCCAACTATTACTACGAACCAGAAAATTTTGGATGTCTATCAATTTAACCGCTTAAAATAATTTTTCGTTTTGAAATTTTAGAGAAGAAATAGAAAATTCTATGTCCTAAAAACTAGAGCATCGAGAAATAAGAAAGAAAAAGAGTGTGTCATAAAACGTCGAAAAATAAAAAGTCGAAAAATAAAAGGTTGAAAAACAAACAATCGAAAAATAAAAATAAGAAAATAAGCGTCGAAACTTAAAAGTCTAAAAACTAAATATTAAAAGTTGCGTCTAAATGTATTAAAGCTTAAAAGGAATTCTATATCTAAAACGGCAATAACTTAAAAGGGTACTAAAATCTAATAAATATTTAAGCGATAAGCGACGTCGTAAAATTCTAAAGCGCCTAAGTCTTAATCTAAAGAAGAAGCACTTAAGGGATTTCACGGCAAAGCCTAAAAATTTAGAAATAAAAATAACTACGGCAAAAACTAAGTTTAAAACTAATTAAGAACGATAAATATATAAATTACGATTAAACGATTAAAAATATACAAAATATAAAAATAGGTTTAAAGTTATAAAAATACAATTTTACAAAAATATTATTTTTATATTATTATTTTATAAAAGTATTAATTTATATATTAATAAAACTAATTAAAACTTAATATTATAAATAAAATAATAAAACTAAAACTAATATTAAAAACTAATTAAATAATTAAACCCTAATTAGGGTTGATTAATAATAATAATTAATAATACTCCGTTATTAATGTTGTACGATGTTGAAACCTGGCGTGTCAGAATAGGCTCCGCGAGTGCGGATTTTTTCTGCCCAGGAGCTCCGCGAGTGCGGAGTATGCAGGTTCAGAAGAGATGCAGGCCAGAAATCGCAGGTTCAGTTTTAATTTTTTTTTTAATTTTTACTTTATAATTTTACAAAATTTAAAATAAGTAATTTAAATATACTTATATTTTTAAGATCTAAAAAAAAAATTACTTTTATACTTTATAAAATATATATTTTCGTTTTACTCTTTTTTTTATGTTTTAAATTTTATTTTTAATATTTAAAACGTATTTTTATGACAATAAATTAAAACTTAATAAATTTTTTTTTAGAAAATAGCGTTTCGCTTCGGCGTTAAGTGTCCCCGGTAGCAGCGCCAAAAATACTTGATGTTAAAGCAGAGGGGTACGAAATAGTTATATTTTTGTTGCGAAATACTATTAAATACGATACAATTTTACACAAGTTATTTATTTATTTATTGAATGGAATATACCTAAACCTTGCTACAACACTTATAGGCAGTGTACCTAATCGCACAGTAGTGTAGTTTTTAGTAAGTCCGGTTCGTTCCACAGGGAGCTAGCCAAGTTTAACGCTATATTTTATTTTAAACTATATTTGTATATAGATATATATATATAAGTAGTATTATTATTATAAAAAGGGAGTTTTACCGTTTAATGACCGGTTTGTCGATTTTAAAACTTAAGTCACAATTAAAACCTAATGTAAAATATTAAATATACAAATAACTTAATTTAAAGCGTAAAGTAAATAACGATAATAAAAGTGCGATAATTTAAAGTGCGATAAATAAAATGACAGTAAATAAAATTGCGATAATTAAAAGTGCGATAAATAAAATGACAGTAAATAAAAATGCAATGAGATATAAAATAAAGGAATTATGCTTATTTAAACTTCTGTAATCATGATGTTCGACGTATTGATTTTAATTTATTACCATGGGTTAATTGTCCTTTGTCCTGGATTATTCGATATGTCCATACGGTTTTTGTCCATAACAGTCCATTAGTCATAAATATAAAGTGCGAGTGTCCTCGTCAAATTATCCTTATACCCGAAGTCAAATATTCCAACTAATTGGGAACTTAAACTGTAACAAGGTCTTAATACTTTATTTAATAATTACACCAGGATATCAACTGCGTGTAACCCAAGGTTTTAATACTTTGTTAATGTAACACCCTAGGCAAATCCCACATCGCCCACAGACATGAGTGATCATGGGATTATAAGGTAATACTCACGCTTAAATGACACAACGCGTTTTGGGATCACAGGCAGAGCAGATGTATGAGTACGTTGCAGTTAAGCGTGCTCGGGTGAGAGCACTACCAGGATGGGTGACCTCCTGGGAAAGTGCTTCTCGTGTGTGGTCGCCAAGAAAAAGTCGTGCGCCTGCGGGCAAAGCGGACAATATTGTGGTCATGTTAAGCTAGGGTGTTACAGAATGGTATCAGAGCCACTCATGAGATGTTGGGGGTGGTGGGGCAAACCTCATCAAGGACGATGAGTCCCTGAGGGGGGGTGAATGTAACACCCTAGGCAAATCCCACATCGCCCACAGACATGAGTGATCATGGGATTATAAGGTAATACTCACGCTTAAATGACACAACGCGTTTTGGGATCACAGGCAGAGCAGATGTGTGAGTACGTTGCAGTTAAGAGTGCTCGGGCGAGAGCACTACCAGGATGGGTGACCTCCTGGGAAAGTGCTTCTCGTGTGTGGTCGCCAAGAAAAAGCCGTGCGCCTGCGGGCAAAGCGGACAATATTGTGGTCATGTTAAGCTGGGGTGTTACAGTTAACAATTACGCCAAGTGTCCTTGTACATAATTCACCCCTGTTTTAATGAGTCCATTGACTATTAATCCATTCCCGTGTCCGGTTAAATGAACGATTATTAGTATTTATAAATATCCCGCCCATCGTGTCTGATCGAGTGTATATAGTTATTTATAAATACGTCAAATTGTAAATCTCTATATTAAATTAACGAACTATCATTCAGTTAAACAAATATAAAGCCCAATAATAGTCCATAGTCCAATTTCCATAAGTGTCGGTCTTTTGTCCAAACCCCAATTATGGTACAAAGCCCAATAACCCAGTCTTTAATATTTAGTCCAACATCATGATTACTTCGATTTAAATAAGCATAATAATAACTTAGCTACGAGACATTAATTTAAAAAGGTTGAACATAACTTACAGTGAGTATTAATAGCGTAGCGTTACACGGACAGAATTTCGACTTACAACCTTAAAACATTCGCCACTATAACCTTATTATTATTAAACTTTAAATTAAAATTAAAATTAAAATTATATATATATATATATATATATATATATATATATATATATATATATATATATATATATTTTACGTATATAGAAAAGAAAGAAAAGGGGTAATGAATCGATCAGAATGCGCGACCTTTTATAGGCCTACGTTTCACTGTTGAGTTCCGCGAGTGCGGAGGTTTTCTTCATCAAAGCTCCGAGAGTGCGGAGGTCTGGAATCCAGCTCATAGATTAAATCCAAAATGTGGGCTGCGTATAATTATAATAGATAATAATATATATAATTAATTATATATTATATTATATTCTTGTGCATAGTTGACTTGTAATTTTTGGTCTATTGCGTCGCACGCTGAAAGTTGGTTCATGTCTCGGTTCCGAATTTTCGAACGCGTTTTCGTACAATTTAATATCTTGTACTTTGTGTTTCACGGCTTGTACTCTTGTAATTTTTAGACGTTTTTCATCAATAATTTGAACCACTTAGATTGTACTTTGTACTTTTTAGCTTTTTGGTCATTTGCGTCTTCAATTCGTCGAATCTGTCTTTTGTCTTCAGCTTTTATTATTTAAACGATTATCACTTGTAAATAGAACAATTGCAACTAAAAGCTTATCTTTCTTGAGGGATAATGCTATGAAATATATGTTCATTTTTAGCATTATCAATGACTTAGAATGGTTTAAGATGTGAGTTTCGGGTGAAAAACGTTAATATGTCGCGTTTGGAGTTGAGTTATCGCGTTTTGGACAGTCACGATACGCGACAAAAGCGTCTGGAATGCGACCACTTCAAAACACCCTCTCCTATCCAAACTATCGCGTTTAAGCTAATCTTATCGCATTTTGTGTCATCGTGGGTCGCGATCGAGTGTTGCGGTTCGCGACAAGTGCACAGATCTGATATTAAAGTCGACTTTTAATGCAACTTTTGAAGGTGTAATGGTCTTTTCACATTGTGAATGGTTTGAGACATTAAAATCTGATCCAAGGCTTATCCTTATCACATTTATTACTCTTTTACCTACACACTTTCATTCTAGAGAGAGATACGATTTTAGAGAGAGAAAGCTTACTTTTGGGAATAAAGAGACCAAATCTTGCCCAAGTCCAAGTATTAAAGTTGTTCACTACGTCTCTAGCTACGTTTTGGTAGCATTGGTAAGTGTTAATTCCGAGTTTTAACTCTTAATTGATTTATGACTAGTGATTTGGTTATGGGTTTTGTTGTAAGTAATGGTGTATCCTATCGTATACATGCATAAAAGGCATAATGGTTGCATAAAAATAGTATCAGGAAGATTGGAAACAACAGTTTTGTGAAATTATCCATCCACCGTTCTCCGCTGTACCGGCTGCTCCGTCATGCGTAAGCCCTGAAGGCCGCCTAGCGCGTAAGCCCTGGCCGGAGAATGCCACTTTCAGCATGAATTTCGGATCACAAGTAACAGAACGTATCATCATCTGACACGTGTTCCCGAATAATCCGGTGGATCTGACACTATAAATAGACCCCTTGGGTCGTCATTTTACACAGTTCAGACATTCTGACAAATTTGAGAGCTGAGACTTCATCTCTCTCTCTAGCACTTTCTCTCACTAGAAGTCATCCGGCTAGAACTTTTACACTCTACGGATGACAAATTGATTAAGCCACCCCACAAGTTTCTACACTTGTGAACCGGGTCTGCAGGGATTATTTCCCAAGAGCAAACATCAATCGGCAACACTCGCTCACCTAAAGCTAGATTACTTCTAGTATCATGTTGACACACTAAGCCTTACCTCATAAGGAAATAGATGTTAACAATGGCGCCATCCACTAATGCAAAGAACACGCGAAACGGAAAAGGAATAAAAACAACTGAAGCTCCATTTGTACTTGAAGCAGTCAATAATCCATTAACTGAAGACATGATAACTGTTGAAGATGTGCCTGTTCTGCCACCGGACGGTACAATTGAAGAAACAGTGGCTGAAACTGCAGAAAAGCTTAAGCGTTTGGCAACTAATTCAGAGAAAAGGCCAGTAATCGAAGAAACAACAACCAAAAGTGCAGAAAGGCTTCCAAACGTTGTCACTAATCCAGAGAGACGGCCATTGATGTAACCACGGCGATATCCATCATTTATACCTTTTCGACGGATGGCGGATGGAAAATACAGGCAACTTATGAAAAGGCAATCTATATCAAAGTACAGGTTTTCCAGACTACTTGACAAGCTGGGCAGTCTTGTTGATGATTCTGAGGATGATAATGACTTGAGCTATATTAATAATGATTCTGACGATGAAATTGACAAAGATGAGTTCATGTCTGAGAAGCAGGCAGTGTTGCTCTTAAATGATATCCTTAAGCAGACAGCTCCGGCAAAGTATAAGCAACGCTTAGCGCAGCCCGCTGTCCGTGCTGTGGCTATAGATAATTTCTTCGCCCTCATTACTGGAGAGCAAGCTACAAAGCCACCAGCTATGGCAAAATCCACTCAGTGTTTCATTGATCGAATTGCTAACAATTCGTTGCCCAGGAATCTTGGCATACCGACAATTGGAGTTATGATGGTATAACAGATCCTGAGGATTTCCTCACTATGTTTGAAGGTGCAATGAGGTTGCAGCATTGGGTTGACGAGGTAGCTTGTCATATGTTTCCAATGGTGCTGTAGAAAATGGCAAGGGAATGGTTTACTAGCTTGCCGCCTAGAAGCATCACAAGTTATTTGGACCTCCGTGCAAAGTTTGTTATGCAGTATCAAAATCTTCGCAGCTGCACTTTGACACATCTTGATGCACATGAGATCACAATGCATCACAATGAGTCCATGAGTAATTTCATGAAGCGATACACACTTGAAGCACAAAAGATACTTGATTGTCTAGAATCTCAGCTAGTATCTGGTTTCATTTTCTGTCTGGATCAATGACGGTTTAGTGCACTTGTCCATGCGTTAAGGTATGACTTTCCAAAAACTCTGCATCAGGCGTTGGAAGTTGCAGAGAAGCATGTTCGAGCCGGTGAGCGGGGGACGAACAAGTTTGATGGCAGCAGTAGCAGCAAGCAGCACAACGGAGGGCGGTACTTTGATCGAAGTCAGAGAAGGAATGATAATTCTAATTTTGGATGGAGAGGCAACAATCATCCCAACGATTTTCATCACAACAGGAGGCCAATAGAAAGGCATCCTTTGATAATGGCGCTGACTAAAACTCCCAAAGAGATTCTTTTCACCGAACCAATTCGGACCACTTTCAATCCTCCGGCACCTATGGAAGAAAAATAGGGTCTAAAAAGTGAGCTATGGTGCAACTTTCATGAGGCATGGGGTCATGATACAGATAATTGCAAATCTCTGAAGATAGAAATCATTGCAAAGATCAAAGCAGGAGAGTTAAACCACTTGTTGCCAGGAAAACAATATAGGAGAAATGATCCTCACAGGAAATTTGGATTGCAAAAGAATGATGGTGGAAGAGGTCGTCGAGGTGAGAACAGGGGAAGGGAAGAGCATGGCAGAAGAGATAACAGAAACCAGTACGGAAACCGGATCACGGAGCGTGAGTCAACTCCAGATGTTGTAATCAAAATGGTGTGGTTGAATGGAAGTCACTATGAGGACGGTGAGCAGTCGGATAACAATGTTGATAGCTGGAGATATGCCCCAATCATTTTTCAACCAATTCAAAATTGGGCCTTGTCCGTTCAGCCAGTGGTCATTTCAGCAGAAATTGCAAACAAGTTCATCAGCCATATCTACACAGATACAGGCAGTGAGGCTGACATCATTTATTGGCATTGTTTCAAGGCTTTTCCAAGGCATGTGCAGGTTAGATCTAGGCGGACGAGTTTGAAGGTTTCAGAGCTAACAGGAATGCCAGTGAATGCAATGGGGCGATTTCGTTTAGAGGTCATTTTGGGAACATTTCCACTATTGAGAACCGAAACAATCGATTTCACTATTCTGGATGGAAACTCTCGATTTAATGTCCTTTTTGGACGGGCAGCGTTAGCTAAATTTGGAGTGATAACATCAACGGCTCATGCACAGATCAGATTCCCAACTCTAAATGGAGTAGTCGCCATACACTCACAGTATGTGGTACCAACAAGGGAACGATCCACCTTTGCAAACTTACCAGAAGGCAATATGAATCAGAAGAGGCGTAATCGGTTGTTCAGGGAGGATGAGGTTCAGGAGTTCTTTATACCATGATCAATTGTTCAGGCCGGACAGCGCTAGGCGCTTGGCGTTTGAAGAAACAATTTCCAGCATTTTATCAAGAGCAAAATTTATCATTTCAATAAGAGCAATTTGTTAGCATTTTTGAAGAACAAAATTTATCAATTTACTGTAGACCATTGTGGTCATCTTTACAGTGCCTATATTTTTAATTGCATACACTAAACGTTCATGATGTACTAATTAGGCTTGATCCACCTAAATTCGTCATCAATTATTTATGTATTGCACAGTACTGATCAATAAAATTTTATATTTTTCTTATGCAAAGTGCTGCCTGTTACAAATGTAAAACATTGCATTTATATCCTGCCTTCAGAAGCAGAGTATTTTTATACCTCTGATGGCGGTAGCTTTTGTGCCGGCCAGCAAAGGCACAAGGGATCGGCTAGAAAACATTAAAGTTTTACTAGAACGCACCGAGGAAAAATACAAAACTCAGATACTTGTCATGACAAACATTATAAAAACTTACTTCACAGAACAAAAGAAGTTTATATTTTATATGAAGGCCAAAAATATTACACAATTCTTCCTCATGTATTTTATGACGGAAGGCGTATGACGGATAAGTCACTAACCCATAGCTAATCTTCACACAATATTTCAAAAATTCTTCCTCATGTACTTTATGATGGAAGGCGTATGGGGGAAAGATTATTTTATAATCACTCTTCAAAGAACACTTCATAATTATTCCTCATTAATTTGATGATGGAAAGCGTATAACAGATTACGAGTGTCCTACTGAATATTTGAAGGCATAGTGTTTGCAAAGTGAATTTTTGATATGTTGCTCATTCAACTGAAGTTAACAATGCAAGACACCCAAAAGCGAATTATCTTAAACACTTTTAAAAATGCTTTGTTAAGTTGTACAATATACAATTGTACGTGAAATTTTATGATACGCTCAATGCATAGCAGATGGGTTATAAACAACAAACATCAAAGTATTTGGCATAATTACTACAATAAGCATATGTTTATGGCATTCAAATTATCAACGTTCATTACAAACGGTTGTTCATCAAATAGTTGCAAGTTTGTGAAAATTGAACATTGAGTACATCCTGAGCAGATGACTCCTCTCTGCTACACACTTAATCATAAACATCTATCTTCAGATTAATCAATCTGTCTTTGGCTTCATCCACCTTCTCCATGGTTACAGGACGCATAAGGTTGGAAATAGCAGCAGGAAGCGTCTAGTTTGGGGTAAGGCGTTTGGTAATTTTGTTTGTAACATCAGAAATGAAATGAGTACGAATAGCTTCAACATAATCATTGTAGGGATTCCCCACAAGATTGGATCCAAGCACCTTCGCTATCACACCCGGTATCCGCTTCTTAAGCTCAGCAAAATTACTCTCACCCTTCTCCGCCCTCTGGAGAAGCTCAGCAGATTTCTCCCTCTCTGCACTCAACTCCTTCTCTAGCTCACTCACCTTCACCTGCTCCTCCTCAAACTTTTTCTTTTCAGCATCCACCAACCTATCCTTCTCCTCTTGCAGAGCAACAGCGGCATCTTGAGCACTTTTCAGTTCAGCTTCTCTAGCCTTCAATATATTCTGAGCATCAGTCAAGGCACGTTCAGCATCAATTGCTCTTTTGCGAGCATTTGCACCTTGAGCAATCTCAGCACGGGCAAAGGCAAGTATGGATTCCTGTTGCTTCTGCAGTTGCAACACAGAATCCAGATGGTTGGTTAGCAATACATGAGATGCAGCAGTTGATTCCCTGAGCTGCTCAGAGCGGAGAGCGGTGAACTGGGGTTTTAGCTCAGGGATAGCATAACCCTGTAGAAGAAAATTTTTATGGTTAATTTCAAGCGACTCACATAAATAAATTGTAAGCATATACATGCAGGAAGTTTTTTATCATTCATACCTGAAGAAGAGTTGAAATTTCGTTGTCCTTAGTAGCAGGATTCTGAATGATCGCCTGCAATGTCCTCACATGAGCAGGAAGAGATGGCTCTTGAACATTGGAAGATGTGACAGTAGGGTTAGTGGTAGTAGGAGGAGGGGAATGATAAGCAGAGTAGCCTTTCAGCCTCTCTTCATGGATTTCAGATTCCTCAAATGGAGTAAAGTTTAGGTCAGGAGTTTTCAGACCCTTATCTCCTTCACCTTCAAGGTTCTCCTCCGGCCTCTGCTCACCGCCTTCAGTAGCCTTCCCTTGGCTATCGTCAGATTCTGCTAAAATCACTAGCAGAAATAAGTTAGCATTATGACCAAATATAACAGTTATAAGCAAAGACATGTGCATTATCAAGAAAGAGCAGAATGGACATACTTCTTCTGCGTTTCTGCTTTTGGTTCCCCTCTGTACTTTTCACCCTCTTAGAGCCTATGCTCTTCTTCCTTGTCTTTTGGGTTGGAGGATGAGTGGGGTTTGTTTCACCTGTGATGTCAACTGAGCCTGATGTCTGCTGCTCGACGGTGGTGGTGTCATCCACTGTCTGTTCAGTGTCTATCTGTTCAGACCCGGACTCATTGTCAGAGCTGCTAACAATGATTTCTTCACCCTTTTCAGCAGCAGCAGCATCAGAAGCAGCCTTAGCCTCAGCTACAGCCCTCTCTGCCTCTAGCTCTTCAGCAGTTTTAGCACGGTCAGTGATTTTTACTTCATCCTCAAGATCGAGGGATAAAAGAGCAGAGCGAACCTGCATCTCGGAGTTGGCTGCAAAAATTATACATGGACAGCAATATAAGCAAACATGGTAAACAATAGACGAGCATTTATATATATATATATATATATATATATATATATATATATTAGGATGATCATATCACATCCTACCCTGATTCTTCTTACGGAGTACTGGCACAGAAGTGCTTGGCCATTCTTGGCTCACTCTACACAGCACAAGAATCCCCTCATACTTCTCGTATGATCTGGGCGGAATGCGGAGCTCTTTCAAACTATTTACTATTCGCTGCTCTGTGGTAGAAATCTTAACACCCTTTCCTACACCAGCATCAATAGCACCCCATTTTCGGACAACGAAAAACTCCTCCGGAATAACAGTTTCATCAACAAAGAAAAACGGACTCTTTCAGTCCTTCAAGTTTGATACTCTATTTGTACCAACAAAATGGGTATTTCGTTTACTATCAATAGTAAGCCAGCAGTCGCTAATTGTACGAATTCTAAACAAAGAAATAAAAACTTTAATGCGAGGCTTAATATTGCTGGCATTACAGTACATTTCAAAAAGGATAATTTTTTGGAGGCCATGGGGATGCATTTGACTAAGGCATGCCTTATAATATCTAAGAAGGCGAAGGAGAAAGTTAGTAAGGGGAACTCGGAGGTTGCTATGAGTAAGTTACAAGGCATATAAAGTAACTTTTCTGTCAGGAGGATGGTTGGCAGTTTGCCTGTTGGTAGGAAGAACAGGGTTGTATTGATTAAGATGGCGAAAGGCAATTTTCAAACCGTCTAAGTATTCTCCTATTAGTGATGAAGCCATCGTGCTAAATTCTGGAATGTTAGCAGCAATTGAAGAAGAAGGTTCTGCGTGTTCTTGGCTAGTACTCGGTGTAGAAGCCATGATAATACAGTAAAAAGATATCAACAAGAAGAAAATAGCAGTAAGATGAAGTGTAACTGACCTTGGAAGACGGTAAACCTTAAAAAGTTGAAGGATGAAGAAAGCGATGAAGATTTGGGAAGAAATATGATTTTTGGATCTTGGCAAAGGTAAAAAAGTGAAGATAAAAGGGTTATGCCGGTTTATATAGGGGTTCGTTGATGCATTTTTTGTGGACACGATTATGACACATGTACGGGTAAGTTTAAACGTGGGGTACGAAATGACACTTTTTACAGCTGGAGGCGCGTGGAGATTCTCAACCATTTAAATTTAATCATCACAGCGTCAGTAAAATTCGTCTGCATGTAATGCCTGTAACGTTTTCCCCGATGCAAATGGGCAATGAACATGCTAGTTTGGCATGCGTTATCAAAAGTTTAACAACTTAATCATTTTTCAAATGCTTAAGTCATTAAACTGGGGGGACTTAATGGTGTATCCTATCGTATACACGCATAAAAGGCATAATAGTTGCATAAAAATAGTATCAGGAAGATTGGAAACAACAGTTTTGTGGAATTATCCATCCACCGTTCTCCGTTGTACAGGCTGCTCCGTCATGCGTAAGCCCTGAAGGCCACCTAGCGCGTAAGCCCTGGCTGGAGAACGACACTTTCAGCATGAATTTCGGATCACAAGTAACAGAACGTATCATCATCTGACACGTGTTCCCGAATAATCCGGTGGATCTGACACTATAAATAGACCCCTTGGGTCGTCATTTTACACAGTTCAGACATTCTGACAAATTTGAGAGCTGAGACTTCATCTCTCTCTCTCTAGCACTTTCTTTCACTAGAAGTCATCCGGCTATCACTTTTACGCTCTACAGATGACAGATTGATTAAGCCACCCCACAAGTTTCTACACTTGTGAACCGGGTCTGCAGGGATTATTTTCCAAGAGCAAACATCAATCGGCAACACTCGCCCACCTAAAGCTAGATTACTTCTAGTATCTTGTTGACACACTAAGACTTACCTCATAAGGAAATAGGTGTTAACATGTCGTAAGACTCATTTTAGGGTTAAATGGGCGAATTTGGGGTAATCTTGGTGTATGGAAACCCTAAGGTTTGTAATCTCGGGTTTAGCCTTGTGAATTGAAGTTTGTAAGGTTGTTCGTGTTGTTGAATCACTAACACACTTATGTGTTAGTGAAAGAATTGTTGTTGAGTTATATGTTTGACTTAAAATGAGTCAAATGGGTAAGTTTGACCTAGTGGGTTAAATGAGCATGAAAAATACCCTAGACTTGTATTGATGGAGGTCTTAGAACCATAATCACTAACTTTTAGTGATTAGTTATAAATTTGACCTTGATTGTGTGATTCTAGTGCAAATGGGTCATAAATACCCTTTTGGATCATAAATGCGATAGTGAGGTTAGTTGGTAAATAGTCCAACTTGTTATGTGTATTAATTGGGCATTAATTGTATTAGCTGACTTACTTTGAAGGTTGCAAGTTTATTATTGGAATCTCACAAAGATGACAAGGTGAGTGGAATAACTATACGTGTATGTATATAATGTATTTATTTGGTTGGGGGGGGGGGGGGTAGGGCCGGATATGTGTTGTCTAAACCGCCCAAGAGTTGGTGTTATATGCGTTGTACAATAACGATTTCTATGAACGGATATGTGTTGTCCACACCACCCAAGAGTTAGTGATATATGTCGATGTACACTAACGGTTACTATGAATGGATATGTATTATCCATACCACCCAAGGGTTAGTGATATATTCATTATATACTAACGGTTGTTACGAACACCGATGGGAAATTTGAGTACCATTCCCTTGTACTATTGGTTAACCATGGTTATGTGTTGTAGTGTAGCATATTGTATTGTTCGAGTTATATATGCTATTGTTTGTGCTAGCTTGTGGTCTTGAAAGTTTAGCGTTATACTTTGCGATGGTAAGCTATAATTTGCTAGTGCGTATGAGATAATTGTGTATGTGATTGCAAGTAGGTATATTATATATGTATGTGTATAATTATCGCATTCACTAAGCTTTAGCTTAACCTCTCGTTGTTTCTGTTTTTTATATGAGGGCGCGGATCGTGGCAAGGGTAAAGTTGTGGACTAGGCTTTCCCTATTTAGTGCCTTGTGGATGCTTTTGGAAGTTCGACCTAATGTTTGGGTAGTTTAACCCCAAACCCATGCTCTAGTGATGTTTGGAACTTAAACTAATCGGTTGAAACTTACTTTTTGGGAATTGTAAAATGGGTCATCGAACCCGAATGTTGATGTAACTTTTAATTAACATGTATGCGCCTTTTGAACATGAAACAATTAATTAATGATATGATGGTTCGATATGTGTAACGCCTTGTTGTATTGTTAAAAAAAATATGATCGTTTTTCTTAATATAACGGGTTGGGTCGTTATAAGTGGTATCAGAGCATAGTCTAAGGGATTTAGGTGACTTGAGATAGGCTCCTAGACTTAGAATTTTGTGTTGTTATTTTATATGCGGGACTTGTAGGACTACGGGTCGCTACGGGCTTTGGTTAGTGCATTGGTGAATAGGTGGACTAACTATGCTATGTTATGATGTTACTAATCATGCGTTATTGTTTTGAACACCGAGCAAGATGGTTGTGGGGTTGAGCATGGCACGGCATGCGAGCGTAATAGTGAGTCGCGACAACTATTACGGTTTCAAGTCAAGTCAAGCAAGGACGTGTGACAAGTATTGAGCTAGGTGTGGTGTGCGTGCGGTCATATGATTATATATATGGATGTATTATTTTGTTGGTGATTGTCTAACCCGTTTCGATCTTTAGAATGAAGATGAGAAATGGGACGGAGACAAGCAACGGTGGTGGTACTCAACATGGTGAAAAAGATGAAATGACCACCAAGATAAAGGCCGCTCTAGAAAACTACGTCTCGGTTTTCTCTCGAAAAGTTAAGCAAATACTCGAAGAGTCGGTTTCGGAACAAATAGTCTATTTGATTCGAGAACAAATGGCCGATGCCGTGAAAGAAGAGGTTGAAAGGAGGTTTCCTAGACCTCAAAATGGGGGCGAGATGGTGTTTAGCTATAAAAACTTTATGGCAACTAATCCTCCTCTCTTTTACGGGGATCCCGACCCCATGAAAAGTACGGCTTAGATCTTTGAAGTTGAAGGTTGTTTTTGCACTAGCGAATACCCACCCGAAAAGAAGACAAGGCTTGCCACTAGTTTGATGAGGGGCAATGCAAAAGATTGGCTTGATGGTAAACTTGACATGGTGGGTGAAACGGATTTTGTAGGGTTGTCTTGCGAGGAGTTCAAGAAGGAGTTTTTCCTTGAGTATCGTATGCAAGCGGATCTTTCTAAATTGCGCAACGAGTTAAGAAATATGCGTCAAGCGTCTTTGGACTTAAACACTCTTAAAACTAACTTTCTCTCCAAAGTGCGTTTTTGCCCAGAGTATGTGGGGAATGACCAATTGTTGATGGAAGATTTTCATGCGACCCTTAGAGATGAGTTGAAGGGTAAGATTAGTATCGGTCATGTTGAGACTTTTGCTAAGCTCTTGGCGGTGGCGAAAGGGTTTGAAGCGCAAACTCCGAATCCGGTTGGTTATGGGTCGAGTAAAAGAAAATTTGAAGCTTTTAGTTATTCGAACATGAAGAGTAGAGGTGCATCCAAAAGTGTCGGTAGTGCGAAGAAAGGTATCTCCGGTGGGCACGTGGCCACATGCTACAATTGTGGGCAAAAAGGTCACATCTCTCGTGATTGCCCAAAATCACGTATTAATATAATCACGTGTTTTAATTGTCAAAAAGAAGGGTAGCTTTTTAAATTAAGTTAAATGATGGGGCATTTTGGTCTTTTCACTTGAGGCCGGTTTAGGGCATTAGTGGCCAGTTGTGTGTGGTTGAAAAACGCATTCAACGCTCCACCAAACACCTCTTCTCTCCAAGTTGAATTCCTAGAGTGAGAAACCCATTTAAGAGAAAGAAAGCTCGAATCGAGAAGGAAGAAGTTGATTTCGGGTCAAAGCGCGTGTGTTAAAGTTGTTCATCTAATCACTAGCTATGTTGTGATTGTGGTGGTAAGCTCTAACTTTGATTTCCTTATTTTAATTGGTTTAAGGGTTAGGGTTTGGGTTAGTGATGAACATAAAACCCATATTTGGTGATTTTGGGTGTTCTTGGGTAAGATTGAGTCATGAAGACTCAATAGTAACTAACCTAGGGTTTCAAAGTGTTAATTGGTGTTTATGAACCTTGATTGGTTAGTTAATTACTAGCACATCTAGTTATTATACAAATGGGTGTTAATGGGGTTAGTGGATGACCCGAAATGGGTGCGTTGACTTTAAAATGGTCGAATGGGTAATGATTGGCCTAGTTGGGAAAGATGGGTATGAAATACCCTAATTGTGTATTAGTTAGTGTTGTTGGACCTCAGTTACAAAATTTTGGTGATTTATGATGGTCTTGACCTTAAATGGACGGTTTTGGTGTAAATGGGGTATTTAATGCATTAAGTCATTAAATGCACATAAGTAAGTTGTTGGTGTTTAGTCCAACTAGTTTGTGTGTTGATCGAGTACTTATTGTATTAGGTACTTTGCTTTGAAGCTCATGGAAGTATAAAACCGTCACCGAATCATTAAGGTGAGTGGAATGATTATACGTATGTGTATATGGCGTATTTATTTGTGAATGTTATTGTATGAACCACGAGCCGGTAGTACCATAGCATGTATGTGACGAGTGTCATGATGTGAACCACGAGCCGGTAGCATCAAGTGTGAACCACGAGCCGGTAGCACTATAAAAAAAAGTGTGAACCACGAGCCGGTAGCACTATAAAATAAAGTGTGAACCACGAGCTGGTAGCACTATAAAATGAGGCGTGAACCACGAGCCGGTAGCGCCAAAGTGTGAATCACGAGCCGGTAGCACTATAAAACAAAGTTTGAACCACGAGCTGGTAGCACTATAAAACAAAGTGTGAACCACTAGCCGGTAGCACTATAAAATAAAGTGTGAACCACGAGCCGGTAGTACTATAAAATGAGGCATGAACCACGAGCCGGTAGCCCAAAGTGTGAACCACGAGCCTGTAGCACTATAAAAGAGTGAGACTCAAATGCGTATGGTGTGAACCACGAGCCGGTAGCACCATAGCGTTATGGTTAACCATATTATGTTGTTGGATATTGTTTAGCATGCTATATATATATATATATATATATATATATATATATATATATATATATATATATATATATATATATATATTGTGTTGAGTATATACTAATGTGGTATTGTGATAGTGTACGAGTCGTTAGCATTATGAGTATGACGGCATGCTATTTGAGTTATATTTTCATATGAGGTATTTGGTGGGTGCGATTGCAAATAGATGGGTTATATATGTGTATATATAATTGTTGCACTCACTAAGCTTTGCTTACCCTCTTGTTGTTTATCTTTTTATAGGCTCCGGCGAAGACAATGGTAAGGGCATTCGTATGGATTAGAGATCCCGCTTTGTTTGTAGGGGACGCTTTTGATGTGAGAGCCATTGGAGTTAACCGATATTTGGGTAGTTTAACCTCCAAACATCATGCTCTAGTGTCGTTTGAAATTTAAACTAATTCAGTTAAAACTTATATATTTTGTACGAAACTCCTATTTCGGCCATATGTGGGCTCGGGTTTGTAAAACTTGTTTTATCATTGAAATGTGTTAGTTTTACATATTTGAACATGTTGTGAAAAGCGTTTCGTCTAAATACATCGAGAAGTGGGAGATCTTTATTTGAAAAATGACCAAACCGGACAGAAGCTGGAATGGCCTGTGCGCGCCGCCCACTGTTCTATATAAAAAAAAATTATTACGCGTATTCGAATGTATATTGGTTTGGGTTGTTACAAGTGGTATCAGAGCATGGTCTAAGGGATTTAGGCGACTTGAGATAGGTGCCTAGACTTAGACTTGATTGTGTGTGCGCTTTATGCGGGACTTGTAGGATTTCGGGTTGGACCGGGAGTGGTTAGTGTCTAGGTTTATGTGAACTAACCTTGCGCTAATTGTTTTGTGTTGTGGTTGCAATCATCAAGCGAGATAGACGTTGTACTAGCAAGTTAATGCGACGTGCTCTCGTAACAATGATTAGCTACCATTGTTACGGGTTCAAATCGTGTCAAACGAGCGATGTACGATGAATGTCAAGCAAGATGGGGCGGTGTGGTATATGCATGTCGTTTCCTTTACATTTCGTTGTTTAATCGGTGTGCATTCTTTAGAATGAAGATGGAAGATGGAATCGAAACTGACGCGCCTGCTCATGAAAGGAAGGATGAGTTAACGGTGAGGGTTGAGGCTGTGCTCGGACAATATGTCTCGGGTTTGGCCAATGAGGTTAGACAAGTAGTTAAAGAGTCAATCGAAGGACGAGTAACCGAATTGGTCCGAGACCAAGTGACTAAGATTGTAAGGGAAGAGTTTGAGAAGAGGTTTTCCGAACCTCGAGGTAGTGGTGATGAAGAAGTACTTGCAAGGTTAGAGTCAAGTGCTCCTGGTAAGAGGACGAGAAGTGCGCTGGAAGGCGTCAGAAACGTGAAAAAGAGGAGTAAGAGAGGTTACATACCTTCGTGTTATAATTGTGCGCAATGGGGTCATTTGTCGCGTGATTGCCCAAATGCACCTTCTAACAACGAGACATGTTTTAAGTGTCAAAAAGAGGGACACCGAAAGGCGGAGTGTCCCGAGTTGTTTAATGATCAAGGTAAAAGTGTAGTGGAGAGCACGGGTAGTGTGGTGAAGGGAGTTTCAGGATCCAGTGTGTCAATATGTTACAATTGTGGGCAAAGGGGACATAAGTCTCACGAGTGTCCGTCGGGCAAGACAATATGTTTTTACTGTCGGGAGGAAGGGCACAGGAAGTCAGAATGTCCCGAATTAGTTGTTAGACAGATTTGTAAGTTGGGAGATTTCGTGCCTACGTGTTATAATTGTCTACAACGAGGTCATTTGACACAGGATTGTGCGAGTATACCTTTGAGCACGATCAAGTGCTTTATTTTCCAGAAGGAGGGACACCAAAAGTCAGAGTGTTCTGAATCATTTGCCGATTGGGTTGAGAGGTTAGAGCGCAAGTATTCGAAGGATAGTGAACACGGAAGTCTAACGACGCTGCCTCAGGTACTTTCATTTTCGATACAAATATGCCTTATGATTAATTGTTGAGTATCGATGGATTCGGGTATGCGTTAGAAAAATTAATCCTCGTTTTGAGATCTAACTAGTCTCGAGTGAACGTGTATGTAATTAGTACCCATAAGGGCCCAGGGTTAGTGAACTCGGTGATGATCTGATTTGTTAGTGAGTTCGATGACGGTGCACCGGGGTGATGCTTGAGTCGTTGACTCGTGACAGTGTGACCTAGGTCGAATGCATTGTGTAAATACGTAGTATAGTTATGGGTAACATTCCTAATGGAATTACCCTACATTGACGATTGGAGGGACGGACGAAGGGCGTAAGACTTATCTTTTCTAAGCATTCCTTAGTGTTTGGGAAAATATTTCTACCAAGCCATGGAGACGGGCTTCGGTGTTAGAATGTTAGAACGTGTTCTCTTTCGTATGGAAGTTGATGAGCCATGAGGTTCGTCAGGTGGATGAAACCATTAAGACCAAGTGTTTGATCTAGATGAGTGTTGGTAATGGAGTCTACGGGATGCAACGTTATGTGCCTCTTTCATACCTACAAGCGTGGTATTTGACTCCGATGCTGTTATGGTTACATTGAACATAGGGTACCGGCAAGAAACCCTTAGGTGTTCGAGTGATGGTGTGGAAGTTACAAGTGATAGCAACTCGATTATTGCTAGAGTAATACTCGTACGGTTAGGTAAGTGCTTCGGTTGAAGTAGCAAGGATAATCCGAAATACTCCGTATGCTCAAGGGTGGAGCAAAGTTTGGTGATGTGCTTGTTTTGAGATGCAAGATGGGTGAACCTCGTCTCTCTTTTATGTGATGGTTGTGTAAGATGTGAGTTACGCAATTGTTATGATAACATTGTTCACTCTTTTACCAGAGGTTAAGCATAGGTGTATTGTCGGTCAGACAAATTCAGGTACAATGGGTCGAATGAACCCATTAGCTGGAAAAGTCTACCCTGTGGGTAGTGGCGTTTTGTTATACGAGGTGCGAGTTATGTGGGCATTAGGTCGTTGCTTAATTGATGTCAACGGGTGAAAGTGGGCGTCGGTTTTATGGCAAAATGAGTTTGCGAGAGTTGATGGGCTATGATCGATGAGGAGATTAGTTGTATAGGTCGGTGCGCTGTGCCTTGGCTCTGTTGTTTGAGTCTTTTATCGTCTAGGCTTTTTGCTTAGTGACATTTAGGTCGTTAAGTTCGTTTGAGTGAGACCCGTTGGATTTGTCGATTGTGTCGTGTATTGTTGCGCATGTAAGAGCTTAACAACATAACGTATGGTGATGAAACCATGTAGGGAGTAGCCATAATGCAAATGTATGTTGGATGATGTTAACATGTTAGGTTTTACATGTTAATTTGACGATTTGGTAAGTAAGTGTCGGGTGACATCCCGGCATACGGATTCGGCTTTCGACGGCTACGTGATACAGTGTGGTGAGTGATTCCGTAAGTTCTCACTCTGCGTTAACCGCGACTGGGTTCGATGCGGTGCGTGTAGCAAGTGTTCATAGACTTGATGTGAGAAGGTAACCGTGATGGTGATTAGGACGAATTGGAAGAGTATAAGCCTTGGTGTATCCAAGCATCTCCTTAGTGATAAGTTGAAAGGTTAATAGGCTAGCTATGCGACCTAGAAGAAATTGTGGCTAGCGGGTGTTGCTAGAAATTGTGGGCCTTGAGCAGTAAAGTTCTTGGAAATTTAATGATTTCGAGTAGCCGGGAGACGCGTAACACCAAAAGTAGACCCCTTAAGGGTCGAGCTTTTGATGACTCAGTGGTAGTAATGGGAGTTGCATAACACTGTGTCAGGTACCTCCTTATACCTGCTAGTGAAATGCTCCACTCCGATGGTATGATTACTTTGTAATTGGGTACCGGTGAAAAACCCGAAGATACAACTATGGTTTATTATGGTGTTTAGCGGGCGTTAACACTTAACTGATTTGAAATATCGAGGTTCGAATACCTTATAACGAGTCCTTGGAAGGACTATTGAGTATGACCAACGTCGGAGAAGGTAATGTACGTTGTGGAATGTCGGAATTCCGCGGGGTGTTATCATCTCAACGGTGAACGTATGGGGGTTAAAACCCTAAATGGGGGAGTTAAGTACCTAAGAATTTGCAAAAGTCCCTATACAGTAGATGTGATGAGCGAACGAGTGTCGCTTATTTAGAAAAGAAAGACTTTGATGGTCTTCAAAAAAGTCCCAAGTTGGACTTTGGAATGAATTGTGAAGGTAGTTAGTGACATGAGTCAAAATGGGGAGTTTCCCAATGATAGTTACGGGAGATTTTAGGAAGGTGTCGGGATGATTCTTGAATATTCCATGGTGGAAAGGCATGATGACGGAGGTCGTCAGGAGATTATTCCACTTTTGGATTTACTGTGAATGTAGTGTACGAGTTAGATACTCGGTGTAGGAGCAAGCGGTTGCGGTTGTTTTGTCTCGAGAGATGATTACCTTTCGTTGTAATATCATGCATTAGTGTATGAAACGAGAACCCGGATGGGTGATTACTACATGTGTAACTCCGCATTGGGGGCAGAAATGTTCAAGGTAGAAGTGCTTAACTTCTAAGTGTTTGGTGCTGATCACGAGGACGTGATCCAATCTAAGTGGGGGAGAGTTGTAAGACCCGATTATTTATTGTACAGAAGTATAAATAGGGTACATGAAGTGTGGGTAACTTGGTGTAATTAAACAGAGGTCTGGGGCTGTCCAGACCATGGTGCGCTCAGCGCACACTTAAGGGTGCGCGTGGCGCACTACACCTGTGCACAGTTTTTCCAGCTTTTTAAATTAAGCTAAATGATGGGGCATTTTGGTCTTTTCACTTGAGGCCGGTTTAGGGCATTAGTGGCCAGTTGTGTGTGGTTGAAAAACACATTCAACACTCCACCAAATACCTCTTCTCTCCAAGTTGAATTCCTAGAGTGAGAAACCCATTTAAGATAAAGAAAGCTCGAATCGAGAAGGAAGAAGTTGATTTCGGGTCAAAGCGCGTGTGTTAAAGTTGTTCATCTAATCACTAGCTACGTTGTGATTGTGGTGGTAAGCTCTAACTTTGATTTCCTTATTTTAATTGGTTTAAGGGTTAGGGTTTGGGTTAGTGATGAACATAAAACCCATCTTTGGTGATTTTGGGTGTTCTTGGGTAAGATTGAGTCATGAAGACTCAATAGTAACTAACCTAGGGTTTCAAAGTGTTAATTGGTGTTTATGAACCTTGATTGGTTAGTTAATTACTAGCACATCTAGTTATTATACAAATAGGTGTTAATGGGGTTAGTGGATGACCCGAAATGGGTGCGTTGACTTTAAAATGGTCGAATGGGTAATGATTGGCCTAGTTGGGAAAGATGGGTATGAAATACCCTAATTGTGTATTAGTTAGTGTTGTTGGACCTCAGTTACAAAATTTTGGTGATTTATGATGGTCTTGACCTTAAATGGACGGTTTTGGTGTAAATGGGGTATTTAATGCATTAAGTCATTAAATGCACATAAGTAAGTTGTTGGTGTTTAGTCCAACTAGCTTGTGTGTTGATCGAGTACTTATTGTATTAGGTACTTTGCTTTGAAGCTCGCGGAAGTATAAAACCGTCACCGAATCGTTAAGGTGAGTGGAATGATTATACGTATGTGTATATGGCGTATTTATTTGTGAATGTTATGGTATGAACCACGAGCCGGTAGTACCATAGCATGTATGTGACGAGTGTCATGATGTGAACCACGAGCCGGTAGCATCAAGTGTGAACCACGAGCCGGTAGCACTATAAAACAAAGTATGAACCACGAGCCGGTAGCACTATAAAATAAAGTGTGAACCACGAGCCGGTAGCACTATAAAATGAGGCGTGAACCACGAGCTGGTAGCGCCAAAGTGTGAACCATGAGCCGGTAGCGCCAAAGTGTGAACCATGAGCCGGTAGCACTATAAAACAAAGTGTGAACCACGAGTCGGCAGCACTATAAAATAAAGTGTGAACCACGAGCCGGTAGCACTATAAAATGAGGCATGAACCACGATCCGGTAGCGCCAAAGTGTGAACCATGAGCCAGTAGCACTATAAAAGAGTGAGACTCAAACGCGTATGGTGTGAACCACGAGCCAGTAGCACCATAGCGTTATGGTTAACCATATTATGTTGTTGGATGATCAATCCTTAATTAGCGATTTTACTTAATTACGGATTGAGTGCAATAAGAATGTAATGGAGGATGGAATGTTTGATGATTATTTTGGGACCCGATGATCGTCTTTCACTTTAACTATCAAGTGATCAACCACCCCGACCCGGTCTTGATTGTTAATTAGCTTAATTCACCTTTGCGCGATGTAAAAATCCCTTGGGCAAGATCACAAGTGAAAATTACAAAGGCTTAGGCAAAATGACAGAGAATCAAAAACCTATAAATGAGAGGCCAAGCTCTCTATTTATAGTGTTCGAGATAACCGCGATCCGCGGATTGCTTATCCTTCCGCAAAAACTCAGCGGATTGAACCGCAGTCCCCGATTAGTGCGGAAATACAGCTGCTATGCTTATTTTCAGCGGATACTTCATGGCTTTGCATTATAATCCGCATAACTCTGCTCTTGGCTTTTGGCAAATAAAATATACATATACAATGCTATGTATATGACCAAGTCCCCCCAGTTTATTATGATACATTTTCGCGAAGCCAATGCATCATGATAAACTCTAAAAATAAAGAAGTATTTCTTAAAATATTTCGCAAACAATATTTAATATTTTTTTACTGCCCATTTATTACCGTTGTTTTTGTTAGGCTCGACACGTAATTACAACGGTAATTTTTCGCCATTCTGTCAAATTAATATGCTGTGACGGCTACAAAATTACCGTTCACACGTTGCGGTAATTTTAGCCATTTAAATGTAATCATTACCTTTTCATCTTACTCGCCCTACTTTCGATTATAAATAACGCAATAATCCGCATAAAAACTTTACTCTTTCTCTTTTGATTTCATCTGCAATCAAATTCCTCGAATCACAATCGTACCGTGCAATTAACAATTCCAACCTTTAATTTCGTCAATTTTATCATCCCATTTATTTTCCTTATTGCAAATGGCGTCGTCTTCATCTATGCATACTCCCGGAGGCTATGTTTCCTATATGACGGAAACAAAACTTCAAACCCTACAAGAATGGTATCCGCCACTTGCCCAATTTGTTCCTACCGCGCCTGCGGCAGAACAGCGAGCCGATACTCCCCCTAAAGGGATGATTTATGTTTACGAGGCTGCCATTTCTCAAGGCAACCTTCGATTTCCACTTACCCCCTTTTTCCGCAGTGTTTGCGAATACTATAAGATTGCCATGGCACAGTTGCATCCGAACGCGATTAATAAAATTGTGCTGTTTGAGATGTACTGCAATGCCACCGGCCAACCACTGCTGCTGAACGTATTTCGTATTTGCAATAGCCTGGTGCTATACGATGTGGGGTGGTTTTCTTTTCGCAGTAAACTTGGCATAATGACTTCGCCAAAAGATTCAATTGGCAATTGGCGCAGTTCCTTCTTTTATATTAACAACACCGCCTATTTGGACAGTGCTATTCCTAAAGCTTGGTGTACAGAGCTTAATCCCGAGCTCAATGAGAGGCCTGTACTCGATGATCTTGAGAATGACACTCTCAAGACACTAAAAAACGCAGGCCTAATTCTACGAGCTTATTCGAATGTACCACTGTACATTGGTAGAGTGTCAATTCAATGGCCATGGAGCGACCATGATGCGCTTTTGGTTGACCAATAAAAAAAATGGTATACCGTTGAAATTTATCGCAGTATATTAACATAATACACTTACATTTTTCGCAATATTTTCACTTTGCATAACACTATGCGCTTTTATTTTTACAGTGGTTGCACTTGACCTTATCATGAGGTCCGTTGATATAAGCAGGATTAGCCCTGCCCGTCGCCTAAAGAATGGCAACGGCGACATTATTCTTATTGATGAACCGATCATCAATACATGTTATATTACTGGAGGCGAGGACCGCAGCAAGCGTAAGGTTGCGGAAACTACTCCCACTCCATGCAAGAAACGTCTGCGCTCTCATTCTGAACAAAAAGCAAGTAAGCAAATGCTATTTCACAGTATTTATTTTATTACGCATTGTTTGTTTTAGCATAAACTTGCTATATTTGCTTATCTGTTTACAGCTATTCTTCCAGAGTCATCCGCTGAAGCTACACCGCTTTACAACATTAGAGGGAGAATCCCTACAGATGTTCTTAATGAACCCGGAAATGAAGATTTATCTCTTCCATCTGACGCAGAAACGTCCAACCAGGAAGAGGAAGGAGAAGCTGATGCGGAAGAAACTGCAGCAGCAAATCGGGCCTTTAGACTATACCAAAGGCTTTATAAATTTGTTCCTGAAGAAACAAGGGAGCAATATCGCAAATTGTCTTATCCCGAGGCTGCCAGACAACAACTACATAATTGCTACAATGCAATTTATCTGACAGTCGACAGCATGGAGCGTTTCACCGAGATGTCAGATGAGTATGATAAAGCAATGAAAGCTGCCAATGCACAAGAGAGAAGGGCGCAAAGGGCTGAGACGCGTCTTGAAAAGGTGATGGAAGAGAACGCCAAACTCAAAAGAAGGGCAGAAGTCGCCGAACATGAGTTCGCACAGCTAGTCAAGTATCTCCCAACATTCGCGGATAAAGTGATGGACTCCGAGCCAGTCACTGAAAAATTTCAAACATACGCTCAAGCTGCAAAGCTTACCACTCGCTGCGAGTGGTATGATTTATTATACAAACTTGGTGATCTTTCACAACCTCTTCCTTCTGACATGGCGAAAGAAATATGCGCCACCGATGATGCTCGCGAAATACTCGAGAGGGCAAAGAAGGAGATTGAGAAAATTAGCATACCTGTCCTTGAGGAGCTCAGTCAGTGTGAATGCGTTTCATTTGCAGATATTAAAGCATTAGAACTTTAGTTTTGCCTTAACTAATTTGTTTTTGAATGTATTTTTGCAACGAATTGCGTTTGTTGTAAGAATCCGCGTTGCGTACACGCTTAATATTAATCACTTATTCACAGTTCACAGTTGCAACTTCTTTTATTTGTATAGCACTTTATTATCAATATTCATAACACGGACTTGTCCTTTGCGATTTCCAACTTTTATTATTGTGCACATAATAAATGTGTACTTTTGCGAAACAATCTGTATGCGTATATACTTATACGTTATGAATCTTCTAAGTCCGCCATAACGATCCTTAGGAAAATTTAGCATTGCGAAGCATCTAAGTATTGGCAAGATCAAATACTTAGGAAGTGTTATCCTTTCGCAATTATTTTCAAATTAACACAAGTGGGCAATTTCATCACTTGGTTTTTAGCAAACTATTCCGCAATGCAGTGTTGCATTTTCATAACACTTAAGCAGGCTATGCTTTGCGAAAATCATGCCACCTTACTTAAAATATCTGCAGAACAAACATTAACTTAGTGTTGTAAAAGACAAGTAATCGCATTCTGCGAAATAAGCACTACGTATGGCCACACGCAGTGTTTTCGCTTTATAAAGAAACAATTACTAACACTGAAATTAACTTTGCTTTATTCATTACTATTTTGCATTCGAAACATAAACACGACTATGATATTCGCATCTTAATACCATGCATTTATGAATTTTGCTTTAGCATCTTATTAAAACTTTTTAAATTTTCATACTACTCAGGATTAACTGAACGTCCTTCAATACTCAAATTCGAATTTGCCATAATCATGGCGCAGAATGACTCTACTTCTGCAGAAATCAGCGTGCCAATGCCCTTGTTGGCAGAAAATTATAGCATACCGTGTATGGTAGATGGTATAGCACCAAACATGCGTAAAGCTGTGCGCCAAAGTATCATATTGAATCGCGATTGATTTCGCATTATGTACAGATTCAATAAAGCTTGGCGCCTTAGCGACTCATCGCTGTCATCAACTAACTCCATTTGTAATTCCAACTGGCCAACGAGCCAGGATGACTCTCCTGAGAACCCGACAAGTGAAACCGCAGTAGGTTTCATCAAAGCTTGAATGTTGGCGGGCAACTTGCTAAAGCATTGTTCGTACATGACGTCAACACTGCTACCCGTGTCCACATGTACCTTCATTATCATTATTCCAGTATTTGCAACGCGACATGAAACCACTACAGGTTTCCCATCATCCGCGGTCAAACTTGCTGGAGGAAACGTAATAGAAGGACATTTTCAACTGACAATCTGTTCTGAAATTTGCATTACCGACGTTTCGCCCTGCACTTCTACCACATTGATTACCTGTATTCCGCGCTGATTTTCTTTTTTGCTCACCATTTTTACTCCCAGATTTTTTACTGCGGGAGCCTTTCGCTCAACCGCGTTTGACGCATTCGAGGTGTTAGCTTCTGTAGGCATTATAATCGCATTCGCGGTGTTTTGTGCGATTAAATGGTCCAGTTTGCCTTGCTCGTACGCTTCTGCGATGAATTCCGCCAAATCTCTGCAATGATTGGTGTCATGACCGTAATCGTCATGGAAAACACAAAATTTTGATCTATTGCGCCTGCTATTTTCTCCCAAAGGCTGCGGATCAGGAAAAGACTTAGCAACTCTTTCTTGCAACAAAATTTCCTTGGGCGTTTTTGTTAACGTCTGAATGATGTTGAATGATTCATTGCTCCACTTTCGCGTAGAATAGCGATCACGGCGGCCATATCCATGGTTATCATTTTGGCCTTGAAACCTGTCATTTCGCGGGTATCCACCGACGCCATTTCTTAGCGAAAAACCTGATCCGCGGTAATTATCACTGTTACCATCGCGAAAAGAGTCATTGTCATCTCGCCAACTTTTGTCTCTACCCCATCCACACGCAGGGGTTATATTGCTATCCTCTCCACCGTGGAGATAATCATATATTTCCTGTTGAACTTTTGCAAAAAGTTGGCGGAACGTCTCTTCGTAATCTCCGCACAAGAGTAGGATGTCGCTGTGGGTTAATAGCATGCAAAAAACCAGAAATTTTCTGATCTTCATTCAATCGTGGAATTTTTTGGCACTCATAAATGTACCGCGTGAGTAATGCGTTCAAAGTCTCCTTGTTGCCTTGCTTAATATCGTGACATTCTATGTGCGTCTTTTTCTGCGGTAATAGATTTTGAAACTGCAGCAAAAATTTTTTGCGCAAATCTACAAAGCCAATGATACTGCGAGATTGCAAACTATGAAACCATTCCCTTGCTGACCCTTGCAAGGCCATGGGGAATACCCTACACGCGACTGGTTCATCCCAGTTATAAGTGCTTACTATGCCTTCGAAGCGTTGCAGAAAATCCAAAGGATCAGTTAGACCCGAATAGACTCCCAGAGTTGCTGGCACGATCGGCGGAGAAACAATTGGATAGTCAGAAATATGCTGGGCAAGCTTGTCCGCAGCAGTAGTGATTTCTGTTGCCTTCTTTGTGCGAGTATCTACATTCTCCGCACAAAACTTGGCAAGCATGTCTTGCAAAAAATTTGGCTGATCAAACTTATATTGCATGGACTTTGGCGCAATGCTTCTAAAAGCATCCGCCATAAAATTCTGAGCATTCTCTCTGCGAGCAGCTTCAGATGTGTCAACTTCTTCCCCATAGCGAGGGAAAGGTGTTGGTGGTCGCTTTCGCTTAATTTGTGGATTTTTAACAAACTCTTCTACGCTGTCCGAATCATCAGAAAATTCGCTCTCTTCTCTTGGTGCTTTTGCCATTTTTGATTTGTACGTAGAATTCAAATGAATGCGATCTTCTGCATTGTCACTATCGCTATCATTATGCTCAAGAACTAGACGATCAACTTGTGATCCTGAATCATTTAATGGCCATAAGTAAGTGCGCGGTATGCGAGATTCACAATTACGCTTAGCATCTCTCTTAGCTTGCTCGATTGCAGTACCAACAATTTTGTCAGTTCGCAGACTAGATTTTCCAGACAAAGCTTTTGGTCGCTTCCCAACAGCGATTATTTCATTGCGATTTTGCAGCAAAGTTCTTCGCGCAATCATTTTTTCAGCAGCAACTTCTGGCTGCAAATCACTAGCATTGTTTTCAGCAGGTGTTTTAGCGATCGGTTCTTGAATCGATTTTTCCACGGTTATACTAGCAGTTGTTTGCAATGGAAATATCACAGTGTTCTGCGAAACACCGGGCAGTACATCAGCATTCACAGAAACGCAAGCTTGCTTTGCATTTGTCATCGCGATTGTCGGGCAGATTGACTGATTGCGTATTCCAAAAGCACCTTCAAATCATCACAACAAAAAAAACACGATTGAAATTAAACCGTCGAATTAATTGTTTAACGGCATAAAACAAAAAAATTTTAGTTTAATTCATAAAACGGGTCCCACGGATGGCGCCAATTGATCAATCCTTAATTAGCGATGTTACTTAATTACGGATTGAGTGCAATAAGAATGTAATGGAGGATGGAATGTTTGATGATTATTTTGGGCCCCGATGATCGTCTTTCACTTTAACTATCAAGTGATCAACCACCCCGACCCGGTCTTGATTGTTAATTAGCTTAATTCACCTTTGCGCGATGTAAAAATCCCTTGGGCAAGATCACAAGTGAAAATTACAAAGGCTTAGGCAAAATGACAGAGAATCAACAACCTATAAATGAGAGGCCAAGCTCTCTATTTATAGTGTTCGAGATAACCGCGATCCGCGGATTGCTTATCCTTTCGCGAAAACTCAGCGGATTGAACCGCAGTCCCCGATTAGTGCGGAAATACAGCTGCTATGCTTATTTTCAGCGGATACTTCATGGCTTTGCATTATAATCCGCATAACTCTGCTCTTGGCTTTTGGCAAATAAAATATACATATACAATGATATGTATATGATCATTGGATATTGTTTAGCATGCTATATATATATATATATATATATATATATATATATATATATATATATATATATATATTGTGTTGAGTATATACTAATGTGGTGTTGTGATAGTGTACGAGTCGTTAGCATTATGAATATGACTGCATGCTATTTGAGTTATATTTTTGTATGAGGTATTTAGTAGGTGCGATTGCAAATACATGGGTTATATATGTGTATGTATAATTGTTGCACTCACTAAGCTTTGCTTACCCTCTCGTTGTTTATCTTTTTATAGGCTCTGGCGGAGACAAGGGTAAGGGCATTCGTATGGATTAGAGATCCTGCTTTGTTTGTAGGGGACGCTTTTGATGTAATAGCCTTTGGAGTTGACCGAGATTTGGGTAGTTTAACCCCAAACATCATGCTCTAGTGTCGTTTGGAATTTAAACTAATTCGGTTGAAACTTATATATTTTGTACGAAACTCGTATTTTGGCCATATGTGGGCCTGGGTTCGTAAAACTTGTTTTATCATTGAAATGTGTTAGTTTTACATATTTGAACATGTTGTGAAAAGCGTTTCATCTAAATACGTCAGGAAGTGGGAGATCTTTATTTGAAAAATGACCAAACCGGACAGAAGCTGGAATGGCCTGTGCGTGCTGCGCACCCTAGGGTGCTGCACGCCGCGCACTGTTCTATATATAAAAAAATAATTTATTACACGTATTCAAATGTATATTGGGTTGGGTTGTTGCAAGTTAAGAGGTTAGAGAAGGCGGCGGGTACGGCTAGGGGACGAAATTATTTGATGACTAATGATGAAGCCAAACAATCCAACGAAGTTGTCTCAGGTACTTTCATGGTTAATTCTAATCCGGCAAGGATACTATTTGATAGCGGTGCTAATTTATCGTTTGTGACTCCACGATTTGTGTCTAAGCTTGATAAACCGCTAGCTAAGTTAAGTCATCCGGTAGAAGTCAAAATAGCGGATGGTAAGACGGTGCTAGGGGTTGATGTTTGTAAAAATTGTAATGTTGTGTTTGGTACCGAAACGTTTAAAATCGATCTTATTTCGATGACTTTGGGTGAGTTCGATTTGTAGTGGGTATGGATTGGCTCGATCGTTATAGAGCCGATATTGCATGCCATGAAAAGTTTATTCGTGTGAAGACCCCAAGTGGGGGAGAGTTAATTATTCATGGCGAGAAATGGAGAAGACTCGTGCCATTATGCACTTATGCACGGGCACGTCGTTTACTTAGTGGTGGTGGAATGGCTTTTCTTGCCCATGTGGTTGATACTCGTGAAGAGCCACCATCCATTCGTGAAATTCCGGTGGTTAGTGAATTCGAAGACGTTTTTCTGGAAGAATTACCGGGTGTTCCGGCGGAAAGACAAGTTGAATTTTGCATTGAATTGGTTCCGGGAGCTAATCCCATTGCTAAGATGCCTTATCATTTAGCACCAACGGAAATGCAAGAATTGATGAACCAAACCCAAAGGTTGCTTGAAAAGGGTTTTATTCGACTGAGTGCTTCGCCATGGGGTGCTCCGGTTTTGTTTGTGATGAAGAAAGATGGTAGTATGCGGATGTGCATTGACTATCGGGAGTTGAACAAAGTGACGATCAAAAATCGTTATCCATTGCCTTGGATCGACGATTTGTTTGACCAACTTCAAGGTGCGACTTACTTTTCTAAAATTGACTTACGGTCCGGTTATCACCAAATGAGGGTCCGTGAGGAAGATATTGAGAAAACGGCCTTTCGAACTCGTTACGGGCATTTCGAATTTGTAGTTATGCCCTTCGGTCTTACGAGTGCACCCGTGGCATTCATGGATCTTATGAACCGAGTGTGCCATCCTATGTTAGACAAGTCGGTAATCGTGTTCATTGATGACATACTTGTCTATTCCAAGAGTATGAATGAACATGAACACCATTTGCGTGAGGTGTTGAAGGCGTTGCGAAGAGAGAAGTTGTATGCTAAATTCTCCAAGTGTGAATTCTGGCTAAGGAAAGTGCAATTCATTGGCCATATTGTGAATAAAGAAGGCATTCAAGTAGATCCGGGGAAGATAGAGACGGTAAACAGTTGGGGACAGCCGACTACACCTACGGAAATCAGAAGCTTTCTCGGATTGGCCGGTTATTATAGTCGGTTTATCCAAGACTTTTCTAAGATCGCCTCTCCATTGACAAAGTTGAAAAGGAAGAACGCAAGGTTTCGTTGGGAAAATGAGCAAGAGATTGCTATTCAATTATTGAAGGAGAAATTGAATCAAGCTCCGATTTTGGTGTTGACGGAGGTGTAGAGGATATGACGGTTTATTGTGATGCCTCATTAAATGGGATCGGATGTGTTCTAATGCAACGGGGTAAAGTGATCGCTTATGCATCTAGACAATTAAAGGAACATGAAAAGAATTACCTGACGCATGATCTCGAATTAGCGGCGGTGGTCCATGCCTTGAAAATTTGGTGCCACTACTTATATGGTGTCAAGTGTACGATTTATTCGGATCACAAGAGTTTGAAACATCTTTTTGATCAACGAGATTTGAACTATCGCCAATGTAGATGGATGGATGTGGTAAAGGATTATGATTGTGAGATACTTTACCATCCGGGTAAGGCGAATGTGGTCGCGGACGCGTTGAGCCGAAAGAGTCAACATCCGGCGATACGAGTAGGGTCGTTACGCATGACAATTACTAACGATTTTCTTGTTAAGCTCGGTGAGATTCAAATTGAAGCTTTTATTAATAACAAACATGAAGAACGAATCATGAGGCAAACGGAGTCTATTCAATTAGGCCCTCACGGGTTGTTGTCCTTTCAAAATAGAGTGTGGGTGCAAAAGATGGGGGATTACCGAAAGGTGCTTCTTGATGAAGCGTACAACTCAAAGTATTCCATTCATCCGGGTGCAACGAAAATGTACCTTGATTTGAAGAAAGAGTATTGGTGGCCCGGAATGAAACGCGATGTGGTTAAGTATGTTGAATAATGCGTTACGTGTTTGCAAGTAAAAGCTGAGCATCAAAAACCTTATGGTAAATTGCAACCATTAGAAATACCGAAGTGGAAGTGGGAGCATATTACCATAGACTTTCTTACAAAGTTGCCAAAGACGACAAGTGGTTTATTCCTTCCGATTCGTGAAGCGATTACGTCGGAGGCACTTTCGAAGTTGTTCCTTAAGGAAGTGGTAGCGAGACATGGGGTTCCCATGTCTATTGTTTTGGATCGAGACACCCGCTTTACATCTCGGTTTTGGAAGAAGTTTCATGAAGACATGGGTATAAGGTTGAACATGAGCACGGCGTACCAACCTCAAACGGATGGTCAAATCGGACGTACTAATCAAACCTTGGAGGACATGTTACGAGCGTGCATGATTGATTTTGGAGGTAGTTGGGACGAACATTTACCATTGGTGGAATTCTAGTACAATAATAGTTTTCATACTAGTATTTGAATGCCACCATATGAGATGTTATATGGTAGAAGGTTTCGAACTCCGATTTGTTGGGATGAAGTGGGTCAAAGGGAATTCGGGAGCACCGACTTGGTATTAGAGACTAATGGTAAGATCGAAATGATTCGAGCTCATTTGAAAGCGTCGTAAGATAGACAGAAGTCTTATGCGGATAAACGTAGGCGACCGATCGAATTTGTAGTAGGTGATATGGTAATGCTTAAGGTTTCGCCATGGAAGGGTATTATAAGGTTCTGAAAATGAGGGAAACTTGCCCCTCGGTTTATTGGACCTTTCTGAGTTTTAGCTCGAGTTGGTGAAGTGGCGTATCGTTTAGAGTTACCCGAAGAACTTGCGGGGTCTATAACACATTTAATGTTTCCCATCTTCGTAAGTGTCTAGCGGACGACTCGGCGTGGGTTCCTTTAGAAGAAATTGTGTTGAACAACAAGTTAGAGTATGTTGAAGAGCCGATTGCAATATTAGATGAGAAAGTGAAGATGTTGCGAAACAAAGAAGTTAGAACATACAAAGTACAATGGCGACATCGAAAGGGTTCCGCGTTTACGTGGAAGCCCGAAGAATTTGTTTTGGTGTATCTTCCGGCTTGTCATGCAGCTTGGATCGCGAGGACGCGCTCCGATTTAAGTGGGGGAGAGTTGTAACACCCGTTTTCCGAAATGTCGCTTAGAACGCCTCACGTAGTCCAAAGGTATGTAATTAATCTTTAAAACATGCATATATTGTTACTTTTGACTTAGAATGGTTTAAGATGTGAGTTTGGGGTGTAAAATGTTAATATGTCGTGTTTGGAGTTGAGTTATCGCACGCGACCACTTGAAAACACCCCCTCCTGTCCAAACTATCTCGTTTAAACTAATCTTATCGCGTCTTGTGTCATCACGGGTCGCGATGGAGTGTCGCGGTTCGCGACAAGTGCACAGATCTGATATTAAAGTCGACTTTTAATGCAACTTTTGAGGGTGTAATGGTCTTTTCACATTGTGAACGGTTTGAGACCATAAGATCTGACCCAAGGCTTATCCTTATCACATTTCTTACTCTTTCACCTACACACTTTCATTCTAGAGAGAGAGATAGGATTTTAGAGAGAGAAAGCTTACTTTTGGGAAGAAAGAGACCAAATCTTGCCCAAGTCCAAGTATTAAAGTTGTGCACTACATCTCTAGCTACGTTTTGGTAGTATTGGTAAGTGTTAATTCCGAGTTTTAACTCTTAATTAATTTATGACTAGTGATTTGGTTATGGGTTTTGTTGTAAGACTCATTTTAGGGTTAAATGGGCGAATTTAGGGTAATCTTGGTGTATGGAAACCCTAAGGTTTGTAATCTAGGGTTTAGCCTTATGAATTGGAGTTTGTAAGGTTGTTCGTGTTGTTGAATCACTAACACACTTATGTGTTAGTGAAAGAATTGTTGTTGAGTTATATGATTGACTTAAAATGGGTCAAATGGGTAAGTTTGACCTAGTGGGTTAAATGAGTATGAAAAATACCCTAGACTTGTATTGATGGAGGTCTTAGAACCATAATCACTAACTTTTAGTGATTAGTTATGAATTTGACCTTGATTGTGTGATTCTAGTGCAAATGGGTCATAAATACCCTTTTGGGTCATAAATGCACTAGTGAGGTTAGTTGGTAAATAGTCCAACTTGTTATGTGTATTAATTGGGCATTAATTGTATTAGCTGACTTGCTTTGAAGGTTGCAAGTTTATTATTGGAATCTCACAAAGACGACAAGGTGAGTGGAATAATTATACGTGTATGTATATAATGTATTTATTTGTGGGGCGGGGGTAGGGTCGGATATGTGTTGTCTAAATCGCCCAAGAGTTAGTGTTATATGCGTTGTACACTAACAATTGCTATGAACGGATATGTGTTGTCCACACCACCCAAGAGTCAGTGATATATGTCGTTGTACACTAACGGTTACTATGAATGGATATGTGTTGTCCATACCACCCAAGGGTTAGTGATATATTCGTTGTACACTAACGGTTGTTACGAACACCGATGGGAAATTCGAGTACCATTCCCTTGTACTATTGGTTAACCATGGTTATGTGTTGTAGTGTAGCATATTGTATTGTTCGAGTTATATATGCTATTATTTGTGCTAGCTTGTGGTCTTGAGAGTTTAGCATTATACGTTGCGATGGTAAGCTATAATTTGCTAGCGCGTATGAGGTAATTGTGTATGTGATTGCAAGTAGGTATATTATATATGTATGTGTATAATTATTGCATTAACTAAGCTTTAGTTTACCCTCTCGTTGTTTCTATTTTTTTTTAGATGCGGCGCGAATCGTGGCAAGGGTAAAGTTGTGGACTAGGCTTTCCCTATTTAGTGCCTTATGGATGCTTTTGAAAGTTCGACCTAATGTTTGGGTAGTTTAACCCCAAACCCATGCTCTAGTGATGTTTGGAACTTAAACTAATCGGTCGAAACTTACTTTTTGGGAATTGTAAAATAGGTCATCGAACCCGAATGTTGATGCAACTTTTAATTAACATGTATGCGCCTTTTGAATATGAAACAATTAATAAATGATGCGATGGTTCGATGTGTATAACGACTTGTTGTATTTTAAAAAAAAAAATAAATATGCACGTTTTTCTTAATATAACGGGTTGGGTCGTTACACTCGAAGATCGACTGAGATCCACACGGATCACTCCTCCCTTTCTCCGGCGAGGTTCAACTCCTGTGGAGCCTAATTTTTAACGACTCTCTCAAATGATAACAATCTTTGGTTGTTACCTTTGAGGCTATTATAATTTTCTTTTGCTATTATAAACAAAAAAAAAAGTTAGACAATCTCTTCCGTTCACCACTTAAACGCGTAAACGTGAGAAGGCTTTTTTTTCCATGCACATGCATGCATAGATTCAAGGGAACTCATCATGTACCCATACTTTTTTCCATACTTTTTTTCCTCTTCAAATGAAAATAAATAAGATGATTCTTTCTCCATGGACTAGCCTAGAAGCAAAGACTCGTGAGATTCTCTTCCACGATCTTTTATCTTTTATAATAAATAAATAAATGACAAAACTAGTAGAAGGCATTTTTTTTTTCCATAGTTTTCCAATATTTTTTATGGGACTACGGGCTTTTTTTTTTTTTCTTTTTTTTTCCCTATCTTCATCCTTTTATAAACTAAATAAAGAGTTCTCATGTTCAACATTTTTAAAAATGTAAACATAGCAAATAGTTTTTTCTTCTTCATACCCTTTTTTTTTGATGTTGTCTTTTTCTTCTTCTTCTTGGTCATTCCAATGAAACTTTGAAC
Organism: Rutidosis leptorrhynchoides; assembly: GCF_046630445.1. Lineage (NCBI taxonomy): Eukaryota > Viridiplantae > Streptophyta > Magnoliopsida > Asterales > Asteraceae > Rutidosis > Rutidosis leptorrhynchoides. The sequence continues at coordinate 441,200,841 of NC_092336.1, forward strand.
AAACTTGCGGAAGTTTTTCTTTTTTAGTTTGTCACACATTGGAAGGAACCGCTCTGATACCTTTGATCTGTTACGAATAAAAAAAAGGACGCGATGTAATTCGCAAGGATACAATATGTTTATAAAGAGTATGACTGTATTGTTTGTTAACGAATCAAATTATATGAATGATAATAGAATAATTGAAATGAAGTGAAGTAAGATAAGAAGATAAACTATTTGAGGTTAAAACTTTTGTTTTATTTCTCTCTAGTTTCTTGCATATACGTACAATGAAAAACAAGAGGCTACCCCTCTCTTTCTTTTACATTCCTCTTTATAATAACATGTAAAAGAAGCATAAATATCTCTCCATATCCCCTTGTATGCTGATCATGGAAACATGGGTGTGTGGTCGTGGGTTTTAATCCCACGTTTTGTTTTGTGGAGCTAAAATATTGTAACCAATCCAATGATTAATTCCTTTGACTTGATCCAATTTTTTTGTGACTCCTGAATTCTCGAAGACCGGTTGAGATCCACACGGATCAAAAACTAATTTACTTAGTACTTCTACATCACAATCACAATAATTATTATTTACTATGAGATAATTTCCAATGATCTTTTTTATTCACATATATGGCTATTTATACAATAAGAAATAGGGTATACAAATGGGCTTAACATACATGCTAATATGGGCTATCCTAATATGGTACATCAAATACAATAGGTACACTAATACACCCCCGCAGTTTAAACGGGAGTTGGAGAACGAACGTTCAAGCTGGACTTGAAATCTGTAAAGATGCGAGTAGGCAGTCCCTTAGTGAATATGTCAGCGTACTGTGAAGTTGTAGGGACATGCAATACACGAATGGCTCCTGTAACAACCTTATCACACACAAAATGTATGTCAATCTCTATGTGTTTGGTGTGTTGATGTTGTACCGGGTAGGTGGAGAGGTAAACAGCACTCACGTTATCACAATATACTAATGTAACATGAGAGAGTGGTGAGTGAAGCTCGCGGAGGAGGTTACGAATCCAACAAGTCTCATCAACAGCGTTGGCAACCGCTCGATATTCTACATCAGTCTAGAGCAAGAGACGGTAGCGTGACGTTTAGATGACCAAGACAATAGGTTATCACCCAGAAAAATGCAATAGCCAGATGTAGATCGGCGAGTGTCTGAACTATTTGACTGATATTAGGTTTTTGAAAATGTTAGGTGTGACAACGATTTTATTTAGGTGGAGAGGTCGGTATGGGTTAGGTAATGTGGCATTAACGGAAGTGAGAACCGGTATGGTGGATCCGTAACCTACAATAACTGATGAAATAATGTTTTTATTAAAAATACTATTGAGTCTACCTGAGTCCGAGGCTAGGTGAGCAGTGGCCCCGGTGTCCATGTACCATCCGTCATCACCCAAATCCTAAAGTGTACATGCACTAAATGCCTGAGGTAGAGAAGTAGCATCACCGTTGCTATGAGGCGGGAACCAAGTCCAAGGAGGTGGCATGGAATATGTCAAGTTGGGTCTGTTGTTAGCAACTATATAAGCGTGTGGTGGTCTGCTATTTTCTGCTGCTGGCCTAGACCCAAGTAGCACATTAGGATAGAAATTGCTTAACCCAACATGTTGCTGAGTAAGCTGGCCATTATGTTCGCTAAACGTGTAACTTGGTCCACCATAATTCCGACCTTGATTCCATGCTTGTTGAGGTGAGTATCCACCCCAATTTTGAATGGATCCTCCACTAACACGTAAACTATGACTATTTTTATTATTATTTCCAACGCTAATATCCCTTATTTCCATTACTTTGATGCCTACTATTCTTAAGGTTAATTAAAATAGACCTGGCAAACAAAATCCAAAGTTTCAAAAATGGGTTCATTGAGTTTGCTTGAAGAATAGGCTCTATTGAGTCGACAGCAATCGTCGATTTATTGGCGACTTGACTGACTCTTAGAGCCTAAATTAAATTCTAGGCATGAGTTAAAACCCATGGAAATTTGATTCTACCATTTTCACGGCGTCTACTTATTTTTATTTTATTATATTTTATTTTTAAAAAAAACTTTTTCCTATTTAAAGGCCGGAGGTCCTCTCGGAAGCAATCTCTTTATCCGTCGAATAGAGAGAGGGATGACTTTCTCTACTTTTGAGAGTGTTTCACTCTGGGTGGAGAAATGACTTGTCTTTATTCTCGGATAGGGGAAGGATTGTCTACATCTCACCTCTCCCATACACCACTCATGTGGTATTGGGTTTTGTTGTTGTTGTTGTTGTTGAGTTTGCTTGAAGACCCAAATGATCCAAGCATATAATATATAAAATTACATGAAGACCCACATGGGTCCAATCACATATTAAAAAATTACTTAAAGACCCAAATGGGTCCAAATGGGTTTACTTCAAAAGATTCGATTTTGACACGCTATTTCGACGCGCATTTTTCCAAGCGCATTTTTTGACGTGCGTTTTCGGTGCTCGTTTTCTGCGCGCGTTTTCGACACCAGTTTTCGACTCGTGTTTTTCGGGACGCGTATTCGGAGCGCGTTTCCGGCGCTCGTCTTCTGGGGGCGTTTCTGGCCCGTGCTTTTCGGCGGGCTTTTTCAGCAGGCGCTTTTAGGGCGAGTTATCGGGACGCGTATTTCGGAGCGCGTTTTTGGGACGGGTTTTCGGGGCATATTTTTCGACGAGCGTTTTTCGGGGCGTTTTTGACGCGCGTTTTTTACCAGCATTTTCGGGGCGTGTATTCAGGGCACGTTTTCGGGACGCGTTGTCGGCGCACATTTTCGACGCGCGTTTTCGACGCGCGTTATCGGAACGCGTTTTTTAGGGTGCTTTTCGGCGCACATTTCCTGCCGGCGCTTTTCGGTCTGCGCTTTTCGACTCGCGTTTTTGACGCGCGTTTTCGGTCCTTGTTTTCGGCTTGCTTTTTCGGCGGGCGTTTTTGGCGCCGGTTTTCGGATCGCGTTTTTCGGGGAGCCTTTTCGGCGCGGGTTATCTGCGCATGTTTTTTACCAGCGTTTTTTGGGGCGCGTTTTCGGGGCGCTTTTTCGGCGCGTGTTTCCGGTGCGCGCTACAGCGCGCGTTTTCGGTGCGCATTTCCTGCCGGCGCTTTTCAGCCTACACTTTTCGGCTCGTGTTTTCGACGCGTGTTTTTGGCGCGCGTTTTCGACATGCGTGTTCGATGCTCGTTTTCGGGGCGCGTTTCCGGCCCGCACTTTTAAGCGGGCATTTTCGGCTGGTGCTTTCGGGGTACGTTTTCGACACGCAAATTTCTTCGCACGTTTTCGGCTCGTGTTTTTGGGGCGCGTTTTCGTCGTTCATTATTTACGCGCGTTTTTTATCAATATTTTCTGCGCGCAATTTTTCGACGCACGTTTTCGGGGCGTGTGTTCGGAAGAGATACATCAAAAGAATACAAACAAGAATAATTTTACTAGCCCGACCCAACCCGTCCGACCCATTTTAATTCTGACTCATTTCAACCAATGACACATTTTGACCCAAGCCCATTTGATCTTTGACCCAACCCGACCCATCTCGACCCGTTTGCCAAGTATAATTTAAAATACGATTATTACCACGATTTCGATTATGAGAACCTGAAGAAGATGCATTTTTGTAGAGAATGGAGTTGCTTGATGAGTGAACATCGTGAGCAGTAGTGGGGATGTTAATGCAATTTTGTATACGTGTCTCCGCAAGTAGAAGCATTGATCGAGCTTCAAGGAAGGTTGGGATCGAGACATTGTAAGTTGTGATTTCGGCAGTGTTGTCAAATTTTTCGGGCAACCCATTAACCATATATGTAACCAGGTTCTTATCGGATACACCAGAATCAATGTTTTCAAGTAAATCTGAGATCGTTTGAATCTTACAGCAATACTTGGTTATAGTGTTGTCACAGAGAATGATGGTTCTAAGCTCGTTTTCTAACTCCATTGCACGACTTTCCTTGTTATTTCTGAAAAGTTGCTCGATGTGATCCCACGACTGATGCGCATAATACTTTATTTTCATAATAGATTGTAGAAGAGGCTTGCTAAGAGTGCCATAGATCCAAAGCTTAATCAGCGATTCTGTTTTCTTCCAAGTTTTGTCGTCCGGTCCGCTTGCAACAGAAGAGCCATCAAGGTGCCAGATCAAGTCAAATGACATACAGTGGGTTTCAAAGAGTTCTCTCCATGAATCATAATTTAATTCTTCAAGAATGAGATTGAGAGGAACGTAGGTGCGTATATTAGCGACTCCAAAATTGTTGGAGGCATTGAATTCTGTATCTTTGGCCATCGAATCAGTAAACGAAGAAGAAAAGCTGAACATATGTTGATTTTATGGCCAGGGTAAAAGCCGTAGGGTTGAAGATGAGAAAAAGGGAATGAATGTGATTTAGGGAGAAAAAGAAGGAAAGGATTCGTTAGGCTAGCGATACCATATTATGAGATAATTTTCAATGATCTTTCTCATTCTATGTGGCTATTTATACAATAAGAAATAGGGTATACAAATGGGCTTAATATACAAGCTAATATGGGCTATCCTAATATGGGAGATAAATACAATAGGTACACTAATATTATTTAGAGCACAAGAAGTAATGGTTGGTTCTTCATCACAGTTCATGAGTGTTCTTTGATCGAGAGCTTTGATGCTAAAAAACTAAATGAACTTATTAACGCGAATCCTTTTTTTATTGATTGCATGATCTACCCAATAAAGCTCTCGATGCTTAATCGTTTCATTTAGGCAATTACTGATACTAAAACCATTCCACTAGTAATTCTCTAACGAAAACCACTTCGTTCCATGCTCCCAACATGCCAATGGGATTATGTATTCAAGTCGTGTTTATCTAACGAAAACCTATGAAAATTTGATTCTACCATTTTCATGGCGTCTCTGTTTATTTTATTTTTATTGTATTATTACAATTTTTTATCTATTTATTTCATGCTTATTCTACTTTTTTTTCTATCTTTTTGGCCGGAGGTCCCCTTGAAAGCAATCTCTCTACCCGTCGAATAGAGAGATGGAGGACTTTCTTCGCTCTTGTGAGTGTTTAACTCGGGGTGGAGAAATGATTTCTCTTTATTCTAGGATATAGAAAGGATTGTCTACATCCCACCTCCCCCATACCCCACTCATATGGGATTGGGTATTATTGTTGTTGTTGTTGTTATTGTTGTTGTTGTTGTTGTTGTTGTCGTGTTTATGTTGGTGCATAATGTTAGTCCCCAAGTTCATTATAGCATGCGGTGTGTAATAGTATACGAGTTGTCATACGTTAATGTTTAATTTACACACCTGGAGTGCAATCGCACGGATGCAGCATGCATCCGTACGGGGTCCAATAGACTACCGCATGGTTGCATCCTGCCACCGCACTGTTGCACTTACTATTAGTATTTAATGAACAATTCGGTTTCATTGTTAGGGTTACGTATTCTAAACCTGTCTAAGCATTGTATCCAAATCCCTGGTCATCTAGCACTCTTGTGGGTTGATCTTAATAATCCTAAGTAATTATATTGTTAAGATCATTGTTTCGATTAGTTGTTTTTGATATAAAACCCAATATCGAGTTATTCCGTACTCGATATTGAAGATAAGATCGTTTAATCATGTTTACGCGATCCTACTAGTGGTATCAGAGCTTTGAGTTGTAGGATCGATCTTCATCTCAGCGAATTCGTGTTTGAGTAGTTAGAATTTTTGATTTTTGTGTTTTTGTCGCGTTTTTGCCCTTATATCGTAAAAATCGTTTCGTATGTTAAAAGTAAAGATTGTTTTGTGCAAAACGTTCCTTATCATCATACAAACCTTCTCAAATTTACAGATCTAATTTTCGTTGTGTAATCGATCCGAAATCATGATTTTAAGTTTGAAAAAGTCAAGTTTTTGGTCCGATCGATTTGCACAATCTAGAGTGTTTTGGGAAAAAGTAAAAATGTTGTTGTGTTAGGAATCAAAAACCGATCAGATCTACATTTTTTCAAGTGTTAATTCGAAGTTTTTAGTCACTTCCACCGTTGCACCACCATACACCACCGCGAACCACTACCGGACACTCAAGAACGCAACCGTACGGATACACAATCAATCCGTATGGTTTAAGAGTGTAACCGGACGGACACAAGCAACCGTGTCTTGCAACTGTACAATTTCATAAGTGAAAAAAATATTAGCTTTATTTAACGAGGAAGAAGGAGTTTTGTCAACATTTTAACGGAAAAGGACTGCTGTTGAAAAGTTCCTGTTAAGTTTAGGGACCGTTTGGTAAAGTTTTAGGACTGTCAGGGCTAAGTTGCTGTTTTTTCAGGGATTGGTTGTGTAAATTCGTGTAATTGAAGTCAGTTTTCACTACAGGACAAAATAGTCGGGGGGTATTTCTACCAACCTTTGAAACTTGTTCCAAACTTGTACTTTTCACCCCCTGTTTCACTTTTGGACAGTTACTACCCAAAGTTTAAGTTGTTTGACTTTTGTGATCCTAAACTTCAAAGTTGATTGAATTCTTGACAAGGGTTGACCATATTTGACTGTTTGACTTTGACTTTGACCATATAGTCTACCTTTGAGCAAAAAGTCAACTTTTGACCAAAAAGTCATTTTTCAGTTTTTCGCGAATTTTTCAGATTTCACTTTTTTAATCAGTTTTTCGCGCTGAATCCAAACTTAAAGTCCGATTTTGACCAGAAAGTGAACTCGTTGACCAAAAAGTCAAACTTTGACTTTTTTCGGAATTTCGCGAATTTTTCAGATATTCAGATTTTGTCAGGTTTTCACAGGAAAACTCGATAGTTCGTCCAATTGACTCCGATAATCAATTTTTGATTGTTTTTATCGGTATTTCGCGCTTTTTGTTAGAGTTTGAGCATTCAAAAGGTTTTATTCACTGTTATGATGGATGAAATTAAGGGGAAGATTCTTAAGAAGGAATAGAAACAGTTTGATGTGTTACCTAATGAGAGTATTGAAGATGCAGTGGCAAGATATCGACATTTGTTGGCTGAGTTAAAGAATTTTGGGATTTAGTTATCAAATCGAGACATTATGAAAGGTTTTAAAGATGGACTACCAAAGAAGTGGGACCCTGTTATTATGATACTTGAATCGAAATACTCTCTCGTAGATTACAGTCTCAGTCCAGTTATATCAATGTTGAGGGAGAATTAATTTTATGTATATAGAAAAGAAAGAAAAGGGGTAATGAATCGATCAGAATGCGCGGCCTTTTATAGGCCCACGTTTCACTGTTGAGCTCCGCGAGTGCGGAGGTTTTCTTCATCAAAACTCCGCGAGTGCGGAGGTCTAGAATCCAGCTCATAGATTAAATCCAAAACGTGGGCTGCGTATAATTATAATATATAATAATATATATAATTAATTATATATTATATTATATTCTTGTGCATAGTTGACTTGTAATTTTTGGTCCATTGCGTCGCACGCTGAAAGTTGGTTCATGTCTCGGTTTCGAATTTTCGAACGCCTTTTCGTACAATTTAATATCTTGTACTTTGTGTTTCACAGCTTGTACTCTTGTAATTTTTAGACGTTTCTCATCAATAATTTGAACCACTTGGATTGTACTTTGTACTTTTTAGCTTTTTGGTCATTTGCGTCTTCAATTCGTCGAATCTGTCTTTTGTCTTCACCATTTATTATTTAAACGATTATCACTTGTAAATAGAACAATTGCAACTAAAAGCTTGTCTATCTTGAGGGATAATGCTATGAAATATATGTTCGTTTTTAGCATTATCAATGACTTAGAATGGTTTAAGATGTGAGTTTGGGGTGAAAACTGTTAATATGTCGCGTTTGGCGTTGAGTTATCGCGTTTTGGACAGTCGCGATACGCGACAAAAGCGTCTGGAATGCGACCACTTCAAAACACCCCCTCCTGTCCAAACTATCGCGTTTAAGCTAATCTTATCGCATTTTGTGTCATCGCGGGTCGCGATGGAGTGTCGCGGTTCGCGACAAGTGCACAGATATGATATTAAAGTCGACTTTTAATGCAACTTTTGAAGGTGTAATGGTCTTTTCACATTGTGAACGGTTTGAGACCATAAGATCTGATCCAAGGCTTATCCTTATCACATTTCTTACTCTTTTACCTACACACTTTCATTCTAGAGAGAGATACAATTTTAGAGAGAGAAAGCTTACTTTTGAGAAGAAGGAGACCAAATCTTGCCCAAGTCCAAGTATTAAAGTTGTTCACTATGTCTCTAGCTACGTTTTGGTTGTATTGGTAAGCGCACATTTCCTGCCGGCGCTTTTCGGTCTGCGCTTTTCGACTCGCATTTTTGACGCGCGTTTTCGGTCCTTGTTTTTGGCGTGCTTTTTCGGCGGGCGTTTTCGGCGCCCGTTTTTGGATCGCGTTTTTCGGGGAGCCTTTTCGGCGCGGGTTATCTGCGCATGTTTTTTACCAGCGTTTTTTGGGGCGCGTTTTCGGGGCGCATTTTTGGGGCGCGTTTCCGGTGCGCGTTACAGCGCGCGTTTTCGGTGCGCATTTCCTGCCGGCGCTTTTCAGCCTACACTTTTCGGCTCGTGTTTTCGACGTGTGTTTTTGGTGCGCGTTTTCGACGTGCGTGTTTGACGCTCTTTTTCAGAGAGCGTTTCCGGCCCGCACTTTTAAGCGGGCATTTTTCGGCTGGTGCTTTCGGGGTGCGTTTTCGACACGCAGATTTCTTCGCACGTTTTCGGCTCGTGTTTTTGGGGCGCGTTTTCGTTGTTCATTATTTACGCGCGTTTTTGATCAATATTTTCTGCGCGCAATTTTTCGACGCACGTTTTCGGGGCGTGTGTTCGGAAGAGATACATCAAAAGAATACAAACAAGAATAATTTTACTAGCCCGACCCAACCAGACCCGGGTCTCGACCCAACCCGTCCGACCCATTTTAATTCTGACCCATTTCGACCAATGACACATTTTGACCCAAGCCCATTTGATCTTTGACCCAACCCGACCCATCTCGACCCGTTTGCCAGGTATAATTTAAAATACGATTATTACCACGATTTCGATTATGAGAACCTGAAGAAGATGCATTTTTGTAGAGAATGGAGTTGCTTGATGAGTGAACATCGTGAGCGGTAGTGGGGATGTTAATGCAATTTTGTATACGTGTCTCCGCAAGTAGAAGCATTGATCGAGCTTCAAGGAAGGTTGGGATCGAGACTTTGTAAGTTGTGATTTCGGCAGTGTTGTCGAATTTTTCGGGCAACCCATTAACCATATATGTAACCAGGTTCTTATCGGATACACCAGAATCAATGTTTTCAAGTAAATCTGAGATCATTTGAATCTTACAGCAATACTTGGTCATAGTGTTGTCACAGAGAACGATGGTTCTAAGCTCGTTTTCTAACTCCATTGCACGACTTTCCTTGTTATTTCTGAAAAGTTGCTCGATGTGATCCCACGACTGATGCGCATAATACTTTCTTTTCATAATAGTTTGTAGAAGAGGCTTGCTAAGAGTGCCATAGATCCAAAGCTTAATCAGCGATTCTGTTTTCTTCCAAGTTTTGTCATCCGGTCCGCTTGCAACAGAAGAGCCATTAAGGTGCCAGATCAAGTCAAATGACATACAGTGGGTTTCAAAGAGTTCTCGCCATGAATCATAATTTAATTCTTCAAGAACGAGATTGAGAGGAACGTAGGTGCGTATATTAGCGACTCCAAAATTTTTGGAGGCATTGAATTCTGTATCTTTAGCCATCGAATCAGTAAACGAAGAAGAAAAGCTGAACATATGTTGATTTTACGGCCAGGGTAAAAGCCGTAGGGTTGAAGATGAGGAAAAGGGAATGAATGTGATTTAGGGAGAAAAAGAAGGAAAGGATTTGTTAGGCTAGCGATACCATATTATGAGATAATTTTCAATGATCATTCTCATGCTATGTGGCTATTTATACAATAAGAAATAGGGTATACAAATGGGCTTAATATACAAGCTAATATGGGCTATCCTAATATGGGAGATAAATACAATAGGTACACTAATATTATTTAGAGCACAAGAAGTAATGGTTGGTTCTTCATCACAGTTCATGAGTGTTCTTTGATCGAGAGCTTTGATGCTAAAAAACTAAATGAACTTATTAACGCGAATCCTTTTTTTATTGATTGCATGATCTACCCAGTAAAGCTCTCGATGCTTAATCATTTCACTTAGGCAATTACTGATACTAAAACCATTCCACTAGTAATTCTCTAACGAAAACCACTTCGTTCCATGCTCCGAACATGCCAATGGGATTATGTATTCAAGTTGTGTTTATGTTGGTGCATAATGTTAGTCCCCAAGTTCATTATAGCATGCGGTGTGTAATAGTATACGAGTTGTCATACGTTAATGTTTAATTTACACACCTGGAGTGCAACCGCACAGATGCAGTATGCATCCGTACGGGTCCTGTAGGCAACCGCACGGTTGCATCCTGCCACCGCACGGTTGCACTTACTATTAATATTTAATGAACAATTCGGTTTCATTGTTAGGGTTACGTATTCTAAACCTGTCTAAGCATTGTATCCGAATCCCTGGTCATCTAGCACTCTTGTGGGTTGATCTTAATCATCCTAAGTAATTATATTGTTAAGATCATTGTTTCGATTAGTTGTTTTTGATATAAAACCCAATATCGAGTTATTCCGTACTCGATATTGAAGATAAGATCATTTAATCATGTTTACGTGATCCTACAAGTGGTATCAGAGCTTTGAGTTGTCAAAGAGTCAAATATGGTCAAAGTCAATTAAAATGAATTACAATATTGATTATAACATATGAAACTAAACATTTCTTCAAGTTTGCCACTTGACTTCATCTTAAACCTCATTTGTATCTTGACAAATACAATCTGCGTTCAAACCTTTTATGATTCTTGAAAACACCTCAATCGAGAAGATGAACCAACCGCACTTCATCTACGGAAGAAAAGATTGATGCATATAGTTATGCACTTGAAAACACTCGGAACCTGAGTAAACGTTTAACACGTATCTGTGCTAGTTCCTCTGGCATTGTTATTACCGAAAATAACTTTGCAAATTCCTTTCCAAATTAGCAAATTTTGTCACAGCTCCAACAAGTCAACTCCGACTTTCATTCGGATTAGCCTTATTATAACCTTGACATATAAGATTGCCTTTCGAAATCATTACCGGAGAACCGTTTATATTCCACCACATTAGCAGTAAACTTACCAGTAACTTCATTACTCATTGGCTTAAGTCTCTCTAAAGAACCATTATATATGTTCATTAAAACCTATCATATACTCATCCGCATCTTGCAACGATAACTGTCATACCAATTGCCGGGAATTAGCAATCAGTATTTTGAAATCTCGCAGCATGTCTACATCAACAGTTATATGTATACATATAACATTTATCTCTTAGAATTATGATCTTCCATTCTGAAATTCTGAAAAAGCTGAATACATCGGCAAAAACTGTACACGGCCTTAACCGTCGAAAGTTTGATGATAAAAAATGGAGTATTGGAAACATTCAATAGAAAATTTAGTACCGAAAAGTGGATTATGCGAAACTATGAAGGAAGCCATGGACAAGTCACAAAGAATAAGTTTGACTTCAAAGAATCCAAATGATTCAATGCCTGCTAAAGTCTTTAGTGAATATCTTGCACCTTACTCTAAACCCTTGCGGACAATAATTTATATCATCCTCTGATCTTAGATATTCTGAGATATTATCGTATCTTTCATTATAAATATCCTCGATATTTTTGAATATATTTTCATAACTAATTTTATCTGAAATCATTAATCTATTCGTGCTATCAGTGTTACATCATATAGAAACTGTTAGTTTCTATATTCTGTAAACTTTCGAGCTTAAAATATGAATGTTATTGAAGTAATGTTGAGAACTGATGCATGAGTTAGTATAATATAATGACACTTGATCAACGTGATTATATTACAGTAAGTCATGCTGAGTTCTAAGTGAAACGTGATGATTCACAGATCATAACGTCATCATGTGCCATGTTACACGACTCTTACATTCTATCTAATCTCCAAACATATCAAGAATATATCTTCTTGATAGTTCTCTCTTTTTCCTTGAATTCTGGTAATTTAATCAACCAAGATCGTGCTATAACAATCTCTCTCTTAGGACATTAACTATGTTCATTCTGAAATTCATATTTACGAATTCTGGACCATTACATACGGTGTTTAATCGCAAGAAGAGGAAACGAAAGAATAAAGCTCCGAAATAGAAATGGGAGTATAAATCGCAGCAAATAGAAGGGAGCATTAACTGTGGATGACAATGATTATAGAAGACAGAAGTAGGGACTTCGAAATATAAAGGAGGATATAAAACCCAACAACAACCCAGAAATTATAAACCATATATATCGATGCATATAGCAATATAAAGACACGAGAGAACTAAAAACACTATAAAACCAAGAGTATAGCAAAAGTAAATAGATTCTTCTGGTGGTAGATGAAAGAGAAGAATGACAGATATAAAGGTTAGAAGTATATCAAGGATCAAAACGGGATAGAGCATATTGAAGAATACTTTAAAGTATGAGTTGAGGGAGAAAGAATAGAAGGTGTGAGTTGTAAGGAAATGACGGGGGTGGATTTATAGTAAAATATCCGACAGAGCAATCAAAATAGATGATCGCATTTAAGGCGGATCTTAATTCCCTTGATTACCAAAGAATCAAATCTTATTACAAAAATTTCCTCCAAATCTCTTGAACTTGGAAATCAATCATATCTACGTCAAAAGATATGACGAATCTATACCTACTCATTTCACTCTTTGGTGATAACTTCACTCGTACTTTTCACAAAATCAAATGGTTTTATCCATATTACTCAATGATGATAAAACTCTATTTATCAACTCATAATTGTCATGAAAACATTCTTATTGTTATCCACGACGATCTCTATCAAATTTCGGGGACAAAATTTCTTTAACGGGTAGGTACTGTGATGACCGGGAAATTTCCAACCAAATTTAAACTTAATCTTTATATGAATTCGACACGGTAAGCAAATTCTATAATGTCGAGTCTCGAAAACTTTGAACTATTTCATATATTCAATTGACCTTCGACTGCTCTCGACGATTCACGAACAATGTGTGTAAATAAATATGTAAATATAAATGTAAGTATATATAATAATAATTGAAAATAATAAAAATATAAATTAAACATTGAAAATTAAATATGTAAAATAAAATATAAAATAATTATGTTGAAATTTAAAATGAATCTATATATAAATAGTTATGATATCTAAGTATAATTATTATATGTATAGATTGTAATATATATGTATAGAGTATAAATATTCAATTAACAATTGGTAAACATTACATAAGTAATGACACACACACACACACACACACACACACACACACACATATATATATATATATATATATATATATATATATATATATATATATATATATATATATATATATATATATATAACACAAGTATAAATATAATTTTATAATACTAACATTTGTGTTATTACTAATCTAAAGATACGAACATGATATATATATATATATATATATATATATATATATATATATATATATATATATATAGATTGATATAGTATTAGTATTAACATGATTACTAAACTGTAATATTAATATATCTAAGATATAAATGTTATATTATTTACTTTCATTATTATTATTAATATTAGCATATTCTTATCTAATATAATATACAGAAGTGAAACATTTAAATTGTTATATCATTTTAATTTGTAGTAAAATTTTAATTTTAAGTTATTATGATTATTTTGTTATATTTATATTCTTTATCATTATTATTATTATTATTATTATTATTATTATTATTATTATTATTATTATTATTATTATTATTATTATTATTATTATTATTATTAGTATTATTATAGCTATATTTATTAGAAAATAATACGATCTATTATTATTACCATTAATAATATGGTTATTATCATTTTATGATTATTAGTATTACTATTATCTATAATCATTATTAATATAATAATAATAATTATTATTAAATATTTATTAATTATTAATATTAAATATATATAAATTATATATATAAAAAAATGGAAAGTTGTACAACCCGTGACCTGTGACCATCAGCCTGTAGAGGATTTGTAATTGTCTCTAAATTGATTGCAAGTTGAAATTGAATCCTCACAAGAAACAAAATTCTGTTTTCAATCCTTTTCCCCTTTTTATTTTCTTTTCTTATTATATATTTCCTGAGTAATTTTCACTGTAAAATCTTTAATAAATAAATCAATCGATACATTTTGTAGTAAAAACACTTCATTCAATTTTCCTTTTCATTACCAATCACACAATACCAGTTAATGGCAACTAATCGAAGAATTAAACAAAAAATTTAAGAAAAAAGGCATCGTATATCTCTGTTCTTCATAATCTTTTTATTCAAAGCTCAAAGTCGATTTTAATTTCAAAATGTATAAATGAGGTCTTGTTAGGAATCATTTGTTCAAACAATCTGTAAAGTAGCAACTTCTAATTCCTGTTATTCATTGCGAATTTTCGAGTCAAACGTTTTGAATAAAAAGTCAACTGAGCATTCTAAGATCAAATTAAAGTTTTTCGAGTTATTTAGGTTGGAATTAACGATTCAAAAAGTTTTTAATCATGATTTACAACACTTTTTATGTTGTAATTATAATGTGAAACAGACGTGAAATCGAAATCAAGTTTTGGGTTGGGTTTATTCTTCGCGATGCTACAACAGCAGGTTTCCATATTTTTTTTTTAGTTGTCTGTTGAACAAATGAATCCAAAACATAGGTCGTTTAAGTTTCAATTAAAAGTTCTCAAACCAATTCAATGATTTACTGATTCCGGCAATTACCTTTGATCGATTTAAATGGCGAAGAAGGAGGAAAAGCAGGAGACTGAAATAATACGAATTAAATATAAATAAGTTGTGGTATTAATCAGATAAGCAAGGTAGAGGGACTGGTTTGGGTGTTGGGACGGTTAACGAGAGATCGGGGGTTCGAGCCTGGTTCGGGGCATTTCTTTTTATATAAGCTTTGGAAGGTATATATCATTACCAAAATTATTATTATTACTACTATTATTATTATTAGTATTATAATTATTATTGTTATTGTTGTTATTATTATTATTATTATTATTATTATTATTATTATTATTATTATTATTATTATTATTATGATTGTTATTTTTATTGATAATATTAATTGTATTGTCAAAAATTATAAATTACTAATATTATTACTAATTATTACATAGGTTTTATTATTATTATTATTATTATTATTATTATTATTATTATTATTATTATTATTATTATTATTATTATAAGTTATGATCATCATCATCATCATTATTATTATTATTATTATTATTATTATTATTATTATTATTATTATTATTATTATTATTATTATTATTATTATTATTATTATTATTATTATTATTATTATTATTATTATTATTATTATCATTATTATGAACCTAATACAAATTACCAATATAAATACTATTATTAGTATCGTTTTATAAATTGATAGTATTATTATGGTTATTATCAACAAAAGTAATTGTAATAAGAATCATTACTGACGTTATCGTTATTTTCATTAATATTAGTATTAGTATCATTTTCGTAACTAATAGTATATTTATTATTATTACTAAACAAAAGTGTCATTATTATCAAAATCATTATTTTCATTACCAATGCTATTAAATTATTCACTCTATTAAAAACTACTATTATTATCGTTATTATGAAACTTATTATAAAAATTATCATCAATATTATCATTTATAGAATTAGTAATACTATTATCATTATTATTAGTACTATCATTATTATTATTGTCATCACTTAAAAGATTATCTTAAAATACTACTTTAATAAATAAATGATATTTATATAAATATATTTAATACACATCACATAACAAAAAAAAATTAAATATCTTTTTATGTACAAAAAGAATATATGAAACAGATATATATTTAATATAAAAGGATATAACTAATAAACTTATAAACATATTTGTTCGATTACCATTATGTATATTAATAAATATACAAATGATATAGGTTCGTGAATCCGAGGCCAACCCTACACTTGTTTAATGTCGTTATATGTATTTTTACTACAAAATACATTAGGCGAGTTCATTTGCTCCCTTTTACTCTTTACATTTTTGGGCTGAGAATACATGCAAATGCTTTATTAACTATTTTACAATATTTATATGCGTGAATTCATTTGCTCCCTTTTACTCTTTATATTTTGGGACTGAGAATACATGCACTGTTTATATAACTGCTTTATTAAATGCTTTTGAAATATATTTTTGAAAAGTTAATACATGAAATGCTTTTATAATTGTTTGACGAGATAGACACAAACAAAACATTCCTCGAATGAATTATTATGCAGACAGAAGTTCTGCGGATTATTATTGAATTATGTGGACATGATAATTGCCACCATTGAATTATGTGGACATGATAATTGCCACCATTGAATTATGTGGACATAATAATTGCCACCAGTTGATGTGAATGTTATATATCGAGAGAATGATTTTATACACAGGTTATGTGTATGTTATTTTTGTGCACAAGATATGTGTACGGTTACTAAGATTTATGAAAAATGATTTCGTACACGAGAAAGGTGTACTGTATTTAAAAGA
Organism: Rutidosis leptorrhynchoides; assembly: GCF_046630445.1. Classification (NCBI taxonomy): domain Eukaryota; kingdom Viridiplantae; phylum Streptophyta; class Magnoliopsida; order Asterales; family Asteraceae; genus Rutidosis; species Rutidosis leptorrhynchoides. Next base: position 441,217,616 of record NC_092336.1, read on the forward strand.
TATCGCATGTACATTACAGGTAGGTGTAGGATTCGGGCCCATTTGTATCATGCAGGATTTAAATATTGTGGTCTATCAAAATGATGAATTTTATTGTTTTATGATAAACCTATGAACTCACCAACCTTTTGGTTGACACTTGAAAGCATGTTTATTCTCAGGTATGAAAGAAATCTTCTGCTGTGAATTTGCTCATTTTAGAGATATTACTTGGAGTCATTCATGACATATTTCAAAAGACTTTGCATTCGAGTCGTTGAGTTCATCAAGATTATTATTAAATCAATTATAGTTTGATATATTATAAAATGATATGCAAGCCGTCAACTGCTGATGTAATGAAAGTTTGTCTTTTAAAAATGAATGCAATGTTTGTAAAATGTATCATATAGAGGTCAAGTGCCTCGCGATGTAATAAACTATTGTGAATCATTTGTAATCGAAATGGACTTCGTCCGGATGGATTAGGATGGGTCACTACATGTTAGGAATCAAAAACCGATCAGATCTACATTTTTTCAAGTGTTAATTCGAAGTTTTTAGTCACTTCCACCGTTGCACCACCATACACCACCGCGAACCACTACCGGACACTCAAGAACGCAACCGTACGGATACACAATCAATCCATATGGTTTAAGAGTGTAACCGGACGGACACAAGTAACCGTGTCTTGCAACTATACGATTTCATAAGTGAAAAAAATATTAGCTTTATTTAACGAGGAAGAAGGAGTTTTGTCAACATTTTAACGGAAAAGGACTGCTATTGAAAAGTTCCTGTTAAGTTTAGGGACCGTTTGGTAAAGTTTTAGGACTGTCAGGGCTAAGTTGCTGTTTTTTCTGGGATTGGTTGTGTAAATTCGTGTAATTGAAGTCAGTTTTCACTACAGGACAAAATAGTCGGGGGGTATTTCTACCAACCTTTGAAACTTGTTCCAAACTTGTACTTTTCACCCCCTGTTTTACTTTTGAACAGTTACTACCCAAAGTTTAAGTTGTTTGACTTTTGTGATCCTAAACTTCAAAGTTTACTGAATTCTTGACAAGGGTTGACCATATTTGACTGTTTGACTTTCACTTTTTTAATCAGTTTTTCGCGCTGAATCCAAACTTAAAGTCCGATTTTGACCAGAAAGTGAACTCGTTGACCAAAAAGTCAAAATTTGACTTTTTTCGAAATTTCTCGAATTTTTCAGATATTCAGATTTTGTCAGGTTTTCACAGGTAAACTTGATACGTTCGTCCAATTGACTCCGATAATCAATTTTTGATTGTTTTTATCGGTATTTCGCGCTTTTTGTCAGAGTTTGAGCATTCAAAAGGTTTTATTCACTGTTATGATGGATGAAATTAAGGGGAAGATTCTTAAGAAGGAATAGAAATAGTTTGATGTGTTACCTAATGAGAGTATTGAAGATGCAGTCGCAAGATATCGACATTTGTTGGCTGAGTTAAAGAATTTTGGGATTTAGTTATCAAATCGAGACATTATGAAAGGTTTTAAAGATGGACTACCAAAGAAGTGAGACCCTGTTATTATGATGCTTGAATCGAAATGCTCTCTCGTAGATTACAGTCTCAGTTCAGTTATATCAATGTTGAGGGAGAATTAATTTTACGTATATAGAAAAGAAAGAAAAGAGGTAATGAATCGATCAGAATGCGCGGCCTTTTATTGGCCCACGTTTCACTATTGAGCTCCACGAGTGCGGAGGTTTTCTTCATCAAAGCTCCGCGAGTGCAGAGGTCTGGAATCCAGCTCATAGATTAAATCCAAAACGTGGGCTGCGTATAATTATAATATATAATAATATATATAATTAATTATATATTATTATATATTCTGTTGCATAGTTGACTTGTAATTTTTGGTCCATTGCGTCGCACGCTGAAAGTTGGTTCATGTCTCGGTTCCGAATTTTCGAACGCCTTTTCGTACAATTTAATATCTTGTATTTTGTGTTTCACGGCTTGTACTCTTGTAATTTTTAGACGTTTCTCATCAATAATTTGAACCACTTGGATTGTACTTTATACTTTTTAGCTTTTTGGTCATTTGCGTCTTCAATTCATCGAACCTGTCTTTTGTCTTCACCTTTTATTATTTAAACGATTATCACTTGTAAATAGAACAATTGCAACTAAAAGCTTGTTTTTCTTGAGGGATAATGATATGAAATATATATTCGTTTTTAGCATTATCAATGACTTACAATGGTTTAAGATGTGAGTTTGGGGTGAAAACTGTTAATATGTCGCGTTTGGAGTTGAGTTATCGCGTTTTGGACAGTCGCGATACGTGACAAAAGCGTCTGGAATGCGACCACTTCAAAACACCCCCTCCTGTCCAAACTATCGCGTTTAAGCTAATCTTATCGCGTTTTGTGTCATCGCGGGTAGCGATGGAGTGTCGTGGTTCGCGACAAGTGCACAGATCTGATATTAAAGTCGACTTTTAATGCAACTTTTGAAGGTGTAATGGTCTTTTCACAATGTGAACGGATTGAGACCATAAGATCTGATCCAAGGCTTATCCTTATCACATTTCTTACTCTTTTACCTACACACTTTCATTCTAGAGAGAGAGAGATACGATTTTAGAGAGAGAAAGCTTACTTTTCGGAAGAAGGAGACCAAATCTTGCCCAAGTCCAAGTATTAAAGTTGTTCACTATGTCTCTAGCTACGTTTTGGTAGTATTGGTAAGCGCACATTTCCTGCCGACGCTTTTCGGTCTGCGCTTTTCGACTCGCGTTTTTGACGCGCGTTTTTGGTCCTTGTTTTCGGCGTGCTTTTTCGGCGGGCGTTTTCGGCGCCCGTTTTCGGATCGCGTTTTTCGGGGAGCCTTTTCGGCGCAGGTTATCTGCGCATGTTTTTTACCAGCATTTTTTGGGGCGCGTTTTTGGGGAGCGTTTTCGGCGCGCGTTTCCGGTGCCCGTTACAGCGCGTGTTTTCAGTGCGCATTTCCTGCCGGCGCTTTTCAGCCTACACTTTTCGGCTCGTGTTTTCGACGCGTGTTTTTGGTGCGCGTTTTCGACACGCGTGTTCGACGCTCGTTTTCGGGGCGCGTTTTCGGCCCGCACTTTTAAGCGGGCATTTTGGGCTGGTGCTTTCGGGGTGCGTTTTCGACACGCAGATTTCTTCGCACGTTTTCGGCTTGTGTTTTTGGGGCGCGTTTTCGTCGTTCATTATTTACGCGCGTTTTTGATCAATATTTTCTGCGCGCAATTTTTCGACGCACGTTTTCGGGGCGTGTGTTTGGAAGAGATACATCAAAAGAATACAAACAAGAATAATATTACTAGCCCGACCTAACCAGACCCGGGTCTCGACCCAACCCGTCCGACCCATTTTAATTCTGACCCATTTCGACCAATGACACATTTTTACCCAAGCCCATTTGATCTTTGACCCAACCCAACCCATCTCGACCCGTTTGCCAGGTATAATTTAAAATACGATTATTACCACGGTTTCGATTATGAGAACCTGAAGAAGATGCATTTGTGTAGAGAATGGAGTTGCTTGATGAGTGAACATCATGAGCGGTAGTGGGGATGTTAATGCAATTTTGTATACGTGTCTCCGCAAGTAGAAGCATTGATCTAGCTTCAAGGAAGGAAGTTGGGATCGAGACATTGTAAGTTGTGATTTCGGCAGTGTTGTCAAATTTTTCGGGCAACCCATTAACCATATTTGTAACCAGGTTCTTATCGGATACACCAGAATCAATGTTTTCAAGTAAATCTGAGATCGTTTGAATCTTACAGCAATACTTGGTTATAGTGTTGTCATAGAGAACGATGGTTCTAAGCTCGTTTTCTAACTCCATTGCACGACTTTCCTTGTTATTTCTGAAAAGTTGCTCGATGTGATCCCACGACTGATGCGCATTATACTTTTTTTTCATAATAGATTGTAGAAGAGGCTTGCTAAGAGTGCCATAGATCCAAAGCTTAATCAGCGATTCCGTTTTCTTCCAAGTTTTGTCGTCCGGTCCGCTTACAAAAGAAGAGCCATCAAGGTGCCAGATCAAGTCAAATGACATACAGTGGGTTTCAAAGAGTTCTCGATATGAATCATAATTTAATTCTTCAAGAACGAGATTGAGCGGAACGTAGGTGCGTATATTAGCGACTCCAAAATTGTTGGAGGCATTGAATTCTGTATCTTTGGCCATCAAATCAGTAAACGAAGAAGAAAAGCTGAACATATGTTGATTTTACGGCCAGGGTAAAAGCCGTAGGGTTGAAGATGAGAAAAAGGGAATGAATGTGATTTAGGGAGAAAAAGAAGGAAAGGATTCGTTAGGCTAGCGATACCATATTATGAGATAATTTTCAATGATCTTTCTCATTCTATGTGGCTATTTATACAATAAAAAATAGGGTATACAAATGGGCTTAATATACAAGCTAATATGGGCTATCCTAATATGGGAGATAAATACAATAGGTACACTAATATTATTTAGAGCACAAGAAGTAATGGTTGGTTCTTCATCACAGTTCATGAGTGTTCTTTGATCGAGAGCTTTGATGCTAAAAAACAAAATGAACTTATTAACGCGAATCCTTTTTTTATTGATTGCATGATCTACCCAGTAAAGCTCTCGATGCTTAATCGTTTCATTTAGGCAATTACTGATACTAAAACCATTCCACTAGTAATTCTCTAACGAAAACCACTTCGTTCCATGCTCCCAACATGCCAATGGGATTATGTATTCAAGTCGTGTTTATGTTGGTGCATAATGTTATATCCCAAGTTCATTATAGCATGCAGTGTGTAATAGTATACGAGTTGTCATACGTTAATGTTTAATTTACACACCTGGAGTGCAACCGCACGGATGCAGCATGCATCCGTACGGGTCCAGTAGGCAACCGCACGGTTGCATTCTGCCACCGCACAGTTGCAATTACTATTAGTATTTAATGAACAATTCAGTTTCATTGTTAGGGTTACGTATTCTATACATGTCTAAGCATTGTATCTGAATCCCTGGTCATCTAGCATTCTTGTGGGTTGATCTTAATCATCCTAAGTAATTATATTGTTAAGATCATTGTTTTGATTAGTTGTTTTTGATATAAAACCCAATATCGAGTTATTCCGTACTCGATATTGAAGATAAGATCGTTTAATCATGTTTACGTGATCCTACAAGTGGTATCAGAGCTTTGAGTTATAGGATCGATCTTCATCTCAGCGAATTCGTGTTTGAGTCGTTAGAATTTTTGATTTTTGTGTTTTTGTCATGTTTTTGCCCTTATATCGTAAAAATCGTTTTCATATGTTAAAAGTTAAGATTGTTTTGTGCAAAACGTTCCTTATCATCATACAAACCTTCTCAAATTTACAGATCTAATTTTCGTTGTGTAATCGATCCGAAATCATGATTTTAAGTTTGAAAAAGTCAAGTTTTTGGTCCGATCGATTTGCACAATCTAGAGTGTTTTGGGAAAAAGTAAAAACGTTGTTGTGTTAGGAATCAAAAACCGATTAGATCTACATTTTTTCAAGTGTTAATTCGAAGTTTTTGGTCACTTCCACCGTTGCACCACCATACACCACCGCGAACCACTACCGGACACTCAAGAACGCAACCGTACGGATACACAATCAATCCGTATGGTTTAAGAGTGTAACCGGACGGACACAAGCAACCGTGTCTTGCAACTGTACGATTTCATAAGTGAAAAAAATATTAGCTTTATTTAACGAGGAAGAAGGAGTTTTGTCAACATTTTAACGGAAAAGGATTGCTGTTGAAAAGTTCCTGTTAAGTTTAGGGACCGTTTGGTAAATTTTTAGGACTGTCAGGGCTAAGTTTTTGTTTTTTCAGGGATTGGTTGTGTAAATTCGTGTCATTGAAGTCAGTTTTCACTACAGGACAAAATAGTCGGGGGGTATTTCTACCAACCTTTGAAACTTGTTCCAAACTTGTACTTTTCACCCCTTGTTTTACTTTTGGACAGTTACTGTAGTGACCCGAACTTTTCCATGTTTATATATATTAATTGAGATTGATATTTACATGATTAAATGTTTCCAACATGTTAAGCAATCAAACTTGTTAAGACTTGATTAATTGAAATATGTTTCATATAGACAATTGACCACCCAAGTTGACCGGTGATTCACGAACGTTAAAACTTGTAAAAACTATATGATGACATATATATGGATATATATATAGTTAACATGATACTATGATAAGTAAACATATCATTAAGTATATTAACAATGAACTACATATGTAAAAACAAGACTACTAACTTAATGATTTTTAAACGAGACATATATGTAACGATTATCGTTGTAAAGACATTTAATGTATATATATCATATTAAGAGATATTCATACATGATAATATCATGATAATATAATAATTTAAAATCTCATTTGATATTATAAACATTGGGTTAACAACATTTAACAAGATCGTTAACCTAAAGGTTTCAAAACAACACTTACATGTAACGACTAACGATGACTTAACGACTCAGTTAAAATGTATATACATGTAGTGTTTTAATATGTATTTATACACTTTTGAAAGACTTCAATACACTTATCAAAATACTTCTACTTAACAAAAATGCTTACAATTACATCCTCATTCAGTTTCATCAACAATTCTACTCGTATGCACCCGTATTCGTACTCGTACAATACACAGCTTTTAGATGTATGTACTATTGGTATATACACTCCAATGATCAGCACTTAGCAGCCCATGTGAGTCACCTAACACATGTGGAAACCATCATTTGGCAACTAGCATGAAATATCTCATAAAATTACAAAAATATGAGTAATCATTCATGACTTATTTACATGAAAACAAAATTACATATCCTTTATATCTAATCCATACACCAACGACCAAAAACACCTACAAACACTTTCATTCTTCAATTTTCTTCATCTAATTGATCTCTCTCAAGTTCTATCTTCAAGTTCTAAGTGTTCTTCATAAATTCCAAAAGTTCTAGTTTCATAAAATCAAGAATACTTTCAAGTTTGCTAGCTCACTTCCAATCTTGTAAGGTGATCATCCAACCTCAAGAAATCTTTGTTTCTTACAGTAGGTTATCATTCTAATACAAGGTAATAATCATATTTAAACTTTGGTTCAATTTCTATAACTATAACAATCTTATTTCAAGTGATGATCTTACTTGAACTTGTTTTCGTGTCATGATTCTGCTTCAAGAACTTCGAGCCATCCAAGGATCCATTGAAGCTAGATCCATTTTTCTCTTTTCCAGTAGGTTTACCCAAGGAACTTAAGGTAGTAATGATGTTCATAACATCATTCGATTCATACATATAAAGCTATCTTATTCGAAGGTTTAAACTTGTAATCACTAGAACATAGTTTAGTTAATTCTAAACTTGTTCGCAAACAAAAGTTAATCCTTCTAACTTGACTTTTAAAATCAACTAAACACATGTTCTATATCTATATGATATGCTAACTTAATGATTTAAAACCTGGAAACACGAAAAACACCGTAAAACCGGATTTACGCCGTCGTAGTAACACCGCGGGCTGTTTTGGGTTAGTTAATTAAAAACTATGATAAACTTTGATTTAAAAGTTGTTATTCTGAGAAAATGATTTTTATTATGAACATGAAACTATATCCAAAAATTATGGTTAAACTCAAAGTGGAAGTATGTTTTCTAAAATGGTCATCTAGACGTCGTTCTTTCGACTGAAATGACTACCTTTACAAAAACGACTTGTAACTTATTTTTCCGACTATAAACCTATACTTTTCTGTTTAGATTCATAAAATAGAGTTCAATATGAAACCATAGCAATTTGATTCACTCAAAACGGATTTAAAATGAAGAAGTTATGGGTAAAACAAGATTGGATAATTTTTCTCATTTTAGCTACGTGAAAATTGGTAACAAATCTATTCCAACCATAACTTAATCAACTTGTATTGTATATTATGTAATCTTGAGATACCATAGACACGTATACAATGTTTCGACCTATCATGTTGACACATCTATATATATTTCGGAACAACCATAGACACTCTATATGTGAATGTTGGAGTTAGCTATACAGGGTTGAGGTTGATTCCAAAATATATATAGTTTGAGTTGTGATCAATACTGAGATACGTATACACTGGGTCGTGGATTGATTCAAGATAATATTTATCGATTTATTTCTGTACATCTAACTGTGGACAACTAGTTGTAGGTTACTAACGAGGACAGCTGACTTAATAAACTTAAAACATCAAAATATATTAAAAGTGTTGTAAATATATTTTTGAACATACTTTGATATATATGTATATATTGTTATAGGTTCGTGAATCAACCAGTGGCCAAGTCTTACTTCCCGACGAAGTAAAACTCTGTGAAAGTGAGTTATAGTCCCACTTTTAAAATCTAATATTTTTGGGATGAGAATACATGCAAGTTTTATAAATGATTTACAAAATAGACACAAGTACGTGAAACTACATTCTATGGTTGAATTATCGAAATCGAATATGCCCCTTTTTATTAAGTCTGGTAATCTAAGAATTAGGGAACAGACACCCTAATTGACGCGAATCCTAAAGATAGATCTATTGGGCCTAACAAACCCCATCCAAAGTACCGGATGCTTTAGTACTTCGAAATTTATATCATATCCGAAGGGTGTCCCGGAATGATGGGGATATTCTTATATATGCATCTTGTTATTGTCGGTTACCAGGTGTTCACCATATGAATGATTTTTATCTCTATGTATGGGATGTGTATTGAAATATGAAATCTTGTGGTCTATTGTTACGATTTGATATATATAGGTTAAACCTATAACTCACCAACATTTTTTGTTGACGTTTAAAGCATGTTTATTCTCAGGTGAATATTAAGAGCTTCCGCTGTTGCATACTAAAATAAGGACAAGATTTGGAGTCCATGTTTGTATGATATTGTGTAAAAACTGCATTCAAGAAACTGATTTCGATGTAACATATTTGTATTGTAAACCATTATGTAATGGTCGTGTGTAAACAGGATATTTTAGATTATCATTATTTGATAATCTACGTAAAGCTTTTTAAACCTTTATTTATGAAATAAAGGTTATGGTTTGTTTTAAAAATGAATGCAGTCTTTGAAAAACGTCTCATATAGAGGTCAAAACCTCGCAACGAAATCAATTAATATGGAACGTTTTTAATCAATAAGAACGGGACATTTCAGTTGGTATCAGAGCGTTGGTCTTAGAGAACCAGAAAATTTGCATTAGTGTGTCTTATCGAGTTTGTTAGGATGCATTAGTGAGTCTGGACTTCGACCGTGTTTTCTTTAAAAATGATTGCTTAACATTTTTGTTGGAAACTATATATTTTTAACATATGAATATTATGTGATATATTAATCTCTTAACGTGTTTGATATTATGTGATAGATGTCTACCTCTAGAACAAGTCCCATTGACTCACCTAATAATAATGAAGAGTCAAATGTAAATTGGAATGATTTGTGGACTGATTCACAAGTTCCCGAAGAGGAACCGGAAGAAGAGTCGGAACCGGAAGAAGAATCGGAACCGGAAGAAGAATCGGAACCGGATGAAGAAATAGAACCGGTGGGGGAAATAATAAAACGGTTAAGTAAAAGAAAATCCTCAACCAACCGACCAAAGTTAATTATGGTCAATAGTGTTTCCGCCAAGGAAGCAAAATATTGGGAGGATTACCAATTCTCCGATGAATCGGATTCCGACGAGAATTCCGATGATGTTATAGAAATTACCCCAACTGAATTTAAAAAGGCAAAAGAAAATAATAAGGGAAAGGGCATAAAAATAGAGAAATCTAATTCCAACCCCGATGAACTTTATATGTATCGTCAACCCCCGAAGTCCTTAAGTTGTAACAATGACCCGGGAACCTCTAAACCACCAGGTTTTTCTAAACCAATGTGGTCAACGACGGCTCGTATTAGGGGAACATCATATATCCCTAGAAACTTGGCAAAACGAACCAAAACCGAAGAAGAAGAAACGAGCGAGTCGGAATAAGATAGTTGTATTCGTGTGGTGTAATATATGTAATATAGTGTTCTTATGCTTTATGATATATGTAAAAATAGCTTGTATTAATAAGTATTTTTTTTATGAAACTAACTCTTGTCTATTTTACAGTTTAAAAACACAAAATGGATAGACAACCCAATATTTTAAGAGACCTACCCGGAGACATGATTGATGAAATATTGTCTAGAGTCGGCCAGAATTCTTCGGCACAACTATTTAAGGCGAGATCAGTTTGTAAGACATTCGAAGAACGTTCCAAGAATGTCTTGGTTTATAAGAGACTTTCGTTTGAAAGATGGGGGATATCACATTGGGAAACCCATAAGTTACGATGTGTTTACTTTGACGCATATATTGCGGGGAACCCAAATGCTATTTTACGCAACGGGTTAAGAAATTATTTTGACTCAATATATCCGAATATTGGACTTCGTGATTTAGAAAAAGCGGCTAACATGCAACATAAAGAAGCATGTTATGCTTACGGATTAGTAATGTTCGCTTCTCACCAAAGTGAGAACAAGAACATCGGGCTACAACTATTAAACAAAACGTTTCCACAAGTGACGGAGTCGGTAATTGGGGTAAGAAATGAGGTTTTTAGATTATTACGGGACTGTTGGACATTACGTAACCCTCGTCCCTTTGATGACGTTACAACACGCTGTCTTATCAACGGCCATAACGGTTATGTTGCACAAGACCAAGGATGGGAAGTAGTCCTAGTAAAACCAGAATGCATGACTTGTTTCTGGACGTATGAATTACGTGTCTTTATTGCCTTTGCCGAACGACTTGTGTACTAGCTAGAATTGTCTTCACAACTATCTTGTATCAAAGTTATTGTGTGCTATATTTCATGCTTTATGTAAAATAAGCGGTATTGTAAGTTTGTAAAATATTGTATAAAAGTTTGAACGCGAAATATTATTACAATCAGTTTTTCATATAGAATTGTAGTAGTTGAATTGTATATTAGCTACTAAGTATGAACTTAACGGGTAGGTATTACCCGAATTTAAACTTATAAAACGCTAATATGAAGAAAAAGCTTTTATAAATGAGTTCATATTATGCTACGAAATACTATTAACTACTCTTAATATTCTGTATGATTAACTTGTTCCATTTAACTATTTTGAAGGAAATGGCACCGACTACTCGACACACCGTGAATATGAATGAAGAGGAATTCCGTACTTTTCTAGCTTCAAACATAGCCGCAGTACAGGCTGCGCTACATACCAACAATAACCTTGGATCTAGCAGTACAGGAAATCGTGTAGGATGCACCTACAAAGAATTCACTGCCTGCAAACCTTTGGAATTTGATGGAACCGAAGGACCGATCGGATTGAAACGGTGGACCGAGAAGGTTGAATCGGTGTTTGCCATAAGTAAGTGTACTGAAGAGGACAAAGTGAAGTACGCTACGCATACCTTCACAGGTTCTGCGTTAACATGGTGGAATACCTATCTAGAGCAAGTGGGACAAGATGATGCGTACGCACTACCGTGGTCAGCATTCAAGCACTTGATGAACGAGAAGTACCGTCCCAGAACCGAGGTCAATAAGCTCAAGACAGAACTTAGAGGGTTACGAACCCAAGGATTTGATATTACCACGTACGAAAGACGATTCACAGAATTGTGCCTATTGTGTCCGGGAGCATTCGAAGATGAGGAAGAGAAGATCGACGCGTTTGTGAAAGGATTACCGGAAAGAATCCAAGAAGATATAAGTTCATACGAGCCCGCCTCCATACAACAGGCATGTAGAATGGCTCACAAACTAGTGAACCAGATTGAAGAAAGAATTAAAGAACAGACTGCTGAAGAGGCCAATGTGAAGCAAGTCAAAAGAAAGTGGGAGGAAAACGGTGATAAGAATCACCAATACAACAACAACAGCAATTACAACAATAATCGCAACAATTATCCCAACAATCGCAACATCAATCGCAACTACAACAAACGGCCCAACAACAACAACAACAACAACAACAGCAACTACAACAATCATCCCAACAACAATAATAACCGCAACAACAACAACAATCAGAAGCAGCTATGCCAAAGGTGTGAAAAGAATCACTCGGGGTTCTGCACCAAATTTTGCAACAAGTGTAAAAGAAATGGTCATAGCGCGGCAAAGTGTGAGGTCTACGGACCAGGGGTTAATAGAACGAAAGGAACAAATGGTGTCGGAACGAGTAATGGCGGAGCAAGTAGTGTCGGAGCAAGTTATGCCAATGTAGTTTGTTATAAATGTGGAAAACCAGGCCACATTATTAGAAATTGCCCGAACCAGGAGAACACGAATGGACAAGGCCGTGGAAGAGTTTTCAATATTAATGCGGTAGAGGCACAGGAAGACCCGGAGCTTGTTACGGGTACGTTTCTTATTGACAATAAATCTGCTTACGTTTTATTTGATTCGGGTGCAGATAGAAGCTATATGAGTAGAGATTTTTGTGCTAAATTAAGTTGTCCATTGACGCCTTTGGATAGTAAATTTTTACTCGAATTAGCAAATGGTAAATTAATTTCAGCAGATAATATATGTCGGAATCGAGAAATTAAACTGGTTAGCGAAACATTTAAGATTGATTTGATACCAGTAGAGTTAGGGAGTTTTGATGTAATAATCGGTATGGACTGGTTGAAAGAAGTGAAAGCGGAGATCGTTTGTTACAAAAATGCAATTCGCATTATACGAGAAAAAGGAAAACCCTTAATGGTGTACGGAGAAAAGGGCAACACGAAGCTACATCTTATTAGTAATTTGAAGGCACAAAAACTAATAAGAAAAGGTTGCTATGCTGTTCTAGCACACGTCGAGAAAGTACAAACTGAAGAAAAGAGCATCAATGATGTTCCCATTGCAAAAGAATTTCCCGATGTATTTCCGAAAGAATTACCGGGATTACCCCCACATCGATCCGTTGAATTTCAAATAGATCTTGTACCAGGAGCTGCACCAATAGCTCGTGCTCCTTACAGACTCGCACCCAGCGAGATGAAAGAACTGCAAAGCCAATTACAAGAACTTTTAGAGCGTGGTTTCATTCGACCAAGCACATCACCGTGGGGAGCTCCTGTTTTGTTTGTCAAGAAGAAAGATGGTACATTCAGGTTGTGTATCGACTACCGAGAGTTGAACAAACTTACCATCAAGAACCGCTACCCACTACCGAGAATCGACGACTTATTTGATCAACTACAAGGCTCGTCTGTTTATTCAAAGATTGACTTACGTTCCGGGTATCATCAAATGCGGGTGAAAGAAGATGATATTCCAAAGACTGCTTTCAGAACACGTTACGGTCATTACGAGTTTATGGTCATGCCGTTTGGTTTAACTAATGCACCAGCTGTGTTCATGGACCTTATGAACCGAGTGTGTGGACCATACCTTGACAAGTTTGTCATTGTTTTCATTGATGACATACTTATTTACTCAAAGAATGACCAAGAACACGGTGAACATTTGAGAAAGGTGTTAGAAGTATTGAGGAAGGAAGAATTGTACGCTAAGTTTTCAAAGTGTGCATTTTGGTTGGAAGAAGTTCAATTCCTCGGTCACATAGTGAACAAAGAAGGTATTAAGGTGGATCCGGCAAAGATAGAAACTGTTGAAAAGTGGGAAACCCCGAAAACTCCGAAACACATACGCCAGTTTTTAGGACTAGCTGGTTACTACAGAAGGTTCATCCAAGACTTTTCCAGAATAGCAAAACCCTTGACTGCATTAACGCATAAAGGGAAGAAATTTGAATGGAATGATGAACAAGAGAAAGCGTTTCAGTTATTGAAGAAAAAGCTAACTACGGCACCTATATTGTCATTGCCTGAAGGGAATGATGATTTTGTGATTTATTGTGATGCATCAAAGCAAGGTCTCAGTTGTGTATTAATGCAACGAACGAAGGTGATTGCTTATGCGTCTAGACAATTGAAGATTCACGAACAAAATTATACGACGCATGATTTGGAATTAGGCGCGGTTGTTTTTGCATTAAAGACTTGGAGGCACTACTTATATGGGGTCAAAAGTATTATATATACCGACCACAAAAGTCTTCAACACATATTTAATCAGAAACAACTGAATATGAGGCAGCGTAGGTGGATTGAATTATTGAATGATTACGACTTTGAGATTCGTTACCACCCGAGGAAGGCAAATGTGGTAGCCGATGCCTTGAGCAGGAAGGACAGAGAACCCATTCGAGTAAAATCTATGAATATAATGATTCATAATAACATTACTACTCAAATAAAGGAGGCGCAACAAGGAGTTTTAAAAGAGGGAAATTTAAAGGATGAAATACCCAAAGGATCGGAGAAGCATTTTAATATTCGGGAAGACGGAACCCGGTATAGGGCTGAAAGGATTTGGGTACCAAAATTTGGAGATATGAGAGAAATGGTACTTAGAGAAGCTCATAAAACCAGATACTCAATACATCCTGGAACGGGGAAGATGTACAAGGACCTCAAGAAATATTTTTGGTGGCCGGGTATGAAAGCCGATGTTGCTAAATACGTAGGAGAATGTTTGACGTGTTCTAAGGTCAAAGCTGAGCATCAGAAACCATCAGGTCTACTTCAACAACCCGAAATCCCGGAATGGAAATGGGAAAACATTACCATGGATTTCATCACTAAATTGCCAAGGACTGCAAGTGGTTTTGATACTATTTGGGTAATAGTTGATCGTCTCACCAAATCAGCACACTTCCTACCAATAAGAGAAGATGACAAGATGGAGAAGTTAGCACGACTGTATTTGAAGGAAGTCGTCTCCAGACATGGAATACCAATCTCTATTATCTCTGATAGGGATGGCAGATTTATTTCAAGATTCTGGCAGACATTACAGCAAGCATTAGGAACTCGTCTAGACATGAGTACTGCCTATCATCCACAAACTGATGGGCAGAGCGAAAGGACGATACAAACGCTTGAAGACATGCTACGAGCATGTGTTATTGATTTCGGAAACAGTTGGGATCGACATCTACCGTTAGCAGAATTTTCCTACAACAACAGCTACCATTCAAGCATTGAGATGGCGCCGTTTGAAGCACTCTATGGTAGAAAGTGCAGGTCTCCGATTTGTTGGAGTGAAGTGGGGGATAGACAGATTACGGGTCCGGAGATTATACAAGAAACTACCGAGAAGATCATCCAAATTCAACAACGGTTGAAAACCGCCCAAAGTCGACAAAAGAGCTACGCTGACATTAAAAGAAAAGATATAGAATTTGAAATTGGAGAGATGGTCATGCTTAAAGTTGCACCTTGGAAAGGCGTTGTTCGATTTGGTAAACGAGGGAAATTAAATCCAAGGTATATTGGACCATTCAAGATTATTGATCGTGTCGGACCAGTAGCTTACCGACTAGAGTTACCTCAACAACTCGCAGCTGTACATAACACTTTCCACGTCTCGAATTTAAAGAAATGTTTTGCTAAAGAAGATCTCACTATTCCGTTAGATGAAATCCTAATCAACGAAAAACTTCAATTCATCGAAGAACCCGTCGAAATAATGGATCGTGAGGTTAAAAGACTTAAGCAAAACAAGATACCAATTGTTAAGGTTCGATGGAATGCTCGTAGAGGACCCGAGTTCACCTGGGAGCGTGAAGATCAGATGAAGAAGAAATACCCGCATCTATTTCTAGAAGATTCGTCAACACCTTCAACAGCTTAAAATTTCGGGACGAAATTTATTTAACGGGTAGGTACTGTAGTGACCCGAACTTTTCCATGTTTATATATATTAATTGAGATTGATATTTACATGATTAAATGTTTCCAACATGTTAAGCAATCAAACTTGTTAAGACTTGATTAATTGAAATATGTTTCATATAGACAATTGACCACCCAAGTTGACCGGTGATTCACGAACGTTAAAACTTGTAAAAACTATATGATGACATATATATGGATATATATATAGTTAACATGATACTATGATAAGTAAACATATCATTAAGTATATTAACAATGAACTACAGATGTAAAAACAAGACTACTAACTTAATGATTTTTAAACGAGACATATATGTAACGATTATCGTTGTAAAGACATTTAATGTATATATATATCATATTAAGAGATATTCATACATGATAATATCATGATAATATAATAATTTAAAATCTCATTTGATATTATAAACATTGGGTTAACAACATTTAACAAGATCGTTAACCTAAAGGTTTCAAAACAACACTTACATGTAACGACTAACGATGACTTAACGACTCAGTTAAAATGTATATACATGTAGTGTTTTAATATGTATTTATACACTTTTGAAAGACTTCAATACACTTATCAAAATACTTCTACTTAACAAAAATGCTTACAATTACATCCTCATTCAGTTTCATCAACAATTCTACTCGTATGCACCCGTATTCGTACTCGTACAATATACAACTTTTAGATGTATGTACTATTGGTATATACACTCCAATGATCAGCACTTAGCAGCCCATGTGAGTCACCTAACACATGTGGGAACCATCATTTGGCAACTAGCATGAAATATCTCATAAAATTACAAAAATATGAGTAATCATTCATGACTTATTTACATGAAAACAAAATTACATATCCTTTGTATCTAATCCATACACCAACGACCAAAAACACCTACAAACACTTTCATTCTTCAATTTTCTTCATCTAATTGATCTCTCTCAAGTTCTATCTTCAAGTTCTAAGTGTTCTTCATAAATTCCAAAAGTTCTAGTTTCATAAAATCAAGAATACTTTCAAGTTTGCTAGCTCACTTCCAATCTTGTAAGGTGATCATCCAACCTCAAGAAATCTTTGTTTCTTACAGTAGGTTATCATTCTAATACAAGGTAATAATCATATTTAAACTTTGGTTCAATTTCTATAACTATAACAATCTTATTTCAAGTGATGATCTTACTTGAACTTGTTTTCGTGTCATGATTCTGCTTCAAGAACTTCGAGCCATCCAAGGATCCATTGAAGCTAGATCCATTTTTCTCTTTTCCAGTAGGTTTACCCAAGGAACTTAAGGTAGTAATGATGTTCATAACATCATTCGCTTCATACATATAAAGCTATCTTATTCGAAGGTTTAAACTTGTAATCACTAGAACATAGTTTAGTTAATTCTAAACTTGTTCGCAAACAAAAGTTAATCCTTCTAACTTGACTTTTAAAATCAACTAAACACATGTTCTATATCTATATGATATGCTAACTTAATGATTTAAAACCTGGAAACACGAAAAACACCGTAAAACCGGATTTACGCCGTCGTAGTAACACCGCGGGCTGTTTTGGGTTAGTTAATTAAAAACTATGATAAACTTTGATTTAAAAGTTGTTATTCTGAGAAAATGATTTTTATTATGAACATGAAACTATATCCAAAAATTATGGTTAAACTCAAAGTGGAAGTATGTTTTCTAAAATGGTCATCTAGACGTCGTTCTTTCGACTGAAATGACTACCTTTACAAAAACGACTTGTAACTTATTTTTCCGACTATAAACCTATACTTTTCTGTTTAGATTCATAAAATAGAGTTCAATATGAAACCATAGCAATTTGATTCACTCAAAACGGATTTAAAATGAAGATGTTATGGGTAAAACAAGATTGGATAATTTTTCTCATTTTAGCTACGTGAAAATTGGTAACAAATCTATTCCAACCATAACTTAATCAACTTGTATTGTATATTATGTAATCTTGAGATACCATAGACACGTATACAATGTTTCGACCTATCATGTCGACACATCTATATATATTTCGGAACAACCATAGACACTCTATATGTGAATGTTGGAGTTAGCTATACAGGGTTGAGGTTGATTCCAAAATATATATAGTTTGAGTTGTGATCAATACTGAGATACGTATACACTGGGTCGTGGATTGATTCAAGATAATATTTATCGATTTATTTCTGTACATCTAACTGTGGACAACTAGTTGTAGGTTACTAACGAGGACAGCTGACTTAATAAACTTAAAACATCAAAATATATTAAAAGTGTTGTAAATATATTTTTGAACATACTTTGATATATATGTATATATTGTTATAGGTTCGTGAATCAACCAGTGGCCAAGTCTTACTTCCCGACGAAGTAAAAATCTGTGAAAGTGAGTTATAGTCCCACTTTTAAAATCTAATATTTTTGGGATGAGAATACATGCAGGTTTTATAAATGATTTACAAAATAGACACAAGTACGTGAAACTACATTCTATGGTTGAATTATCGAAATCGAATATGCCCCTTTTTATTAAGTCTGGTAATCTAAGAATTAGGGAACAGACACCCTAATTGACGCGAATCCTAAAGATAGATCTATTGGGCCTAACAAACCCCATCCAAAGTACCGGATGCTTTAGTACTTCGAAATTTATATCATATCCGAAGGGTGTCCCGGAATGATGGGGATATTCTTATATATGCATCTTGTTATTGTCGGTTACCAGGTGTTCACCATATGAATGATTTTTATCTCTATGTATGGGATGTGTATTGAAATATGAAATCTTGTGGTCTATTGTTACGATTTGATATATATAGGTTAAACCTATAACTCACCAACATTTTTTGTTGACGTTTAAAGCATGTTTATTCTCAGGTGAATATTAAGAGCTTCCGCTGTTGCATACTAAAATAAGGACAAGATTTGGAGTCCATGTTTGTATGATATTGTGTAAAAACTGCATTCAAGAAACTGATTTCGATGTAACATATTTGTATTGTAAACCATTATGTAATGGTCGTGTGTAAACATGATATTTTAGATTATCATTATTTGATAATCTACGTAAAGCTTTTTAAACCTTTATTTATGAAATAAAGGTTATGGTTTGTTTTAAAAATGAATGCAGTCTTTGAAAAACGTCTCATATAGAGGTCAAAACCTCGCAACGAAATCAATTAATATGGAACGTTTTTAATCAATAAGAACGGGACATTTCAGTTACTACCCAAAGTTTAAGTTGTTTGACTTTTGTGATCCTAAACTTCAAAGTTGACTGAATTCTTGACAAGGGTTGACCATATTTGACTGTTTGACTTTGACTTTGACCATATAGTCTACCTTTGAGCAAAAAGTCAACTTTTGACCAAAAAGTCATTTTTCAGTTTTTCGCGAATTTTTCAGATTTCACTTTTTTAATCAGTTTTTCGCGCTGAATCCAAACTTAAAGTCCGATTTTGACCAGAAAGTGAACTCGTTG
Source organism: Rutidosis leptorrhynchoides (assembly GCF_046630445.1). NCBI lineage: Eukaryota > Viridiplantae > Streptophyta > Magnoliopsida > Asterales > Asteraceae > Rutidosis > Rutidosis leptorrhynchoides. The sequence goes on from NC_092336.1 coordinate 441,236,964, forward strand.
ACCAAAAAGTCAAACTTTGACTTTTTCAGAATTTCGCGAATTTTTCAGATATTCAGATTTTGTCAGGTTTTCATAGGAAAACTTGATACGTTCGTCCAATTGACTCCGATAGTCAATTTTTGATTGTTTTTATCCGTATTTCGCGCTTTTTGTCAGAGTTTGAGCATTCAAAAGCTTTTATTCACTGTTATGATGGATGAAATTAAGGTGAAGATTCTTAAGAAGGAATAGAAACAGTTTGATGTGTTGCCTAATGAGAGTATTGAAGATGCAGTCGCAAGATATCGACATTTGTTGGCTGAGTTAAAGAATTTTGGGATTTAGTTATCAAATCGAGACATTATGAAAGGTTTTAAAGATGGACTACCAAAGAAGTGGGACCCTGTTATTATGATGCTTGAATCAAAATGCTCTCTCGTAGATTATAGTCTCAGTTCAGTTATATCAATGTTGAGGGAGAATGAACAAAAACATAGTGATGTTTCTACTGAGATTGAAAAAATCCGGTAAGGGATGAAGAGCTGGTTTGTAATGTTACTGAGGATGAAAAAAGGAAAGATGTTGATGATGCTGAGAAGCTGTAGATTGGATCATATGGTTCCGATTTCGAGTCAGATCCCAAGTCTTTATGCGCATTTATGGTTGACATGTCATCTAAGGCCCAGGTATGTAATGAATCCTCTTCTACCTGTAATAAGTGTGTTACACTAAAAGAGCAGGCTAAGCAGTTGACTAATATTTGCCTAAAATGTAATAATTGTGCCGTCTTAGAACAAGAAAATGATTTTCTTAAGAAAGGTAATGAGACACTTAAGAGACAGTATGAGGACAATATGTTTTATAGGAATAGAGAGAAAGAGTTTAGGGAAATCATTAAGACTCTAGATCGAGGATCAGGTGACCGATCTGAAATCTAATGTGATGCTAAATACTCAAACAATCATGAAGTATATCGCTGAGATAGATGCCCTTAAGAGAGAAAAAGAATCTTTAAGGATTAGTTTTGAAACGGAAATAAACAAGGCATATATCTTTAAGAGATCTGCTTTTGTGTTAGAGTATTGTTAGACAGTGGGAGGTAAGGAAACTAGTGTAGACTATAAGCAGTGTCCACCCCCATTTGAGCATGACTATAGCTTCTCACCACCTAAGAAATAATCTGGAGAGGTCTACCTTTAAACCCCACCTATTGTGACTGAACAAGATAAGGGAAAAGGGGTAGATAGCACTGAGACTCCTAAGGAAGTTATAAGAGAGACAAACGGGGAAGATGAGTCAAAGAAAGATAGTACTGGCAAACCACAACCCAAGCCATTTACTATTCTGAAGAAGCCTGCTAACTAGAGACCACTCAGAATTAAGAATAGATCCCCGATTAAGGTTGTTAAAGGCCCTAGTTTTGAGGAGGAGGACTTCCGAAAACCAGCGTGTAACTCACCACCTAAGTTTGTTGAGGGAAGTGTTGAGGATGTGAATTCTGAGGATGAGGTTAGTACTCTAGGTTTAGCATCAATACCTGAGTCCACCCCTGTGCCAAAAGCTGTTGAAAAACCTGAGTCAAAATCCAGTAAAGCTTCTAAACCCAAAACCTCTAAGTCTAAATCAAAATCAAAGGTTAAATCTAATCTCAATCCAATGACCAAACCTGTTACTTCTCCAAAGAAAGAGGAACTATAGTATCAAACTATTCCTGGTGTTCCCTTAAAGACTCCAAATCTCAAAAGTGCGTACATCCCACCACATAGACGAAATGCTAAACAGGAACTTATTTTCAAAGAGAGAAAAACTCACCATCCTAGAAAGTTTGTAGATCGTAGGATATGTTTTGATTGTGGAGAATATGGACATGTTGCTTGGAAATGTCCAAACCATTTGCGAACACCTCATAGGAAGGTTGACCCGAACCAAACGTTTTATGAAAATTCGTCAAGATCAAAATGAAGGAATAATAGATTTTTCAAAAATCGTTCAACGTCACCTGTTAAGAATCATTTTTTTACTCCAAATGTTAAAATTTCCACGCCCATTGATGTTAATGAAACACCATTTTATCATAAAGAGTTGCCATCCAAGCGTCATGTCTGGAGATTTAAATCTGAGGGAAGTAGTAGTTCAAGCGGTGATGATGTGATTACGACACCGTCAGGATCCACAGGAAAATGGGTGAATCTACATGTTGTTGGTGTTGACGGGAAACCCACTGCCATTCGGGCTTGGGTTCCCACTTTGAACTAATTTTGTTTTTCAGATTGTACAGATCAAAATGTTTTTTTAACCTTGTTGATAGTACTTGAATTGTCGACAATGGGGTGGTCCAGCACATAAATGCCCAGGAAGATGGCTTGCATATACCTCAGTATGCAACCCAAAATGAAACGTATGTTGATGACTTCTATATAATTCATTGTAAAACCCGTTAAATAACGTCATTTGGTGTCAAAAATCAGTCTGATATCGTCATCACACAAAACATCAAATGAGTAACCAATTTTTTATGTTTTCCTCCTTGCTTATATTGCATCTGCATCATTCTTTGTTTGCATGATAATTAGGATATTTACTGCTTTGCATGCCAATTTTATTTTCAATGTTGTATATTTTCTTATGTTTCTGTATAGTTAAAATTCAAAAATCCAAAAAGATTTTCAGTTTAAGTATTTTAGGGGGAGAAAATGGTAACATAAGAAAATACAAAAAAATATAAAATGAAAAACCATAAAAATAGAAAGTCTTGAAAATGAGTAGTTGATCTATCTGTGGGGAAATGATTGCATTACTGAACTTGCATGTTTATTATTCCGCGTATAAGGTACGTTGTATATGTTAAGTTCATGATGTATTGGTAGGCTATATTGACCAAATCCTAGATTGACATGATCACACTAAGAACACGTAAATATCAGGACAAGGAAATCATGGATAGATTTATAGCAGTTGAGGGTAGTCACCTAATTATCACTGAAAATGTATCTAGAAATAATTGTTGAGAAAATCAACAGTCGGTTGAAGATCTCGCCTACTACGACTAATAGTCATTAGAGAAAGTTGATGTTGGATATTGATATTACCAAAATGGACTGTTTTATTCGTGCGTTGTCGTTAGGCTGCAAGGCGTCAGAATCAGCTGATCAAAGTAGCGAACCGTGGTTTATTATTTATATTTTGCGGGGCCTAAATTTACTTTTAACTTTCTAAGGTAGAAGGTGTAAGTTAACCTAGGGTCGTACTTTGAATGATTTAATGAGTTGAAGATCAAGTGAAATATTGTTTTTCTTTAAATTACCTGAGTAAAGGATAGTAGTTGGTTTAAGCTAATAGTCCCAATTGCGGAAAAGTAAAGAAAGTGGAAGGATATCTGGAGTATGCAGATCAGGGAAATATTGACCAAGATATTAGTTTGGGTTAGGGATAGGTAATTATATTTATGTTAAATCTAAGATTAGAATGGTGTAGATCTGGTTGGATGAGCCAATTACAGAGACCTACTTGTCTCTAGACTCTTAGAGTTCTCGTTGAGTAGTGAAATGTATGTCACTTGGTTGTATAATTGAAAGGTAACTATACCTCGGAGGTTCTCCTCAGTAAAGCACTAGGTTTATTAGTGAGTTGAGCTCTAACCTAACCCTCGTTATCAATTTAGTTAACTGAATAACAACGTGCCGTGTTGATTGAACACTGATCACAAACGGAAGGAGTCCGTCGGGTTAAGTTGTCAAAACCTTAAATGAAAACTAACAACCATTTCATCATACTAATGAGATCATACTAATCCAAATATTATACATCATTACAGTTGATATATTGAAAGTAAAGCAGATAGAAACCTAATAGATACCTACACAGTTGATATGACTTAATCCTAGGGCAACAATCAAATAAGAACATGCAATAGGTTTGGGTCATACAATCAAGGCACTAACTAGATCTTAACATCTCCTAAGAGGTCTCTTTGGAATAGTAAATAGGCATACTAGGTCATTCATGTCTCAATTCCTAAGTTCCGTGTCCTAAAAGCGCATAAGATGCCTCTCGGGAACTCCGGACATACCATGTTCATAGAATCTCCAGATACAGTATAACCAGGGGTCTTAATCCTATGAAGTAGCTAAGTTCATATTGGTGGAAAAGTCTAGATCACAACCTAGGTTGGTCAATCCTTAAGATGCTAGCATACAAATCTATCAGACTCACAAGTTCAGCATAACAACAGTAACTGTACTAAATTAACAAAACTATGCTAACCCAAACTTCTATCATGGAAATATACAGATTAATTAAGCTAACATGGTAATATTGGAACGCATTATTAAACATAAATGGTAACAATACATGCTTAATACAAAAGACAAGCGTTTCGGATAAAAACCTGAAAAGGCTGAAGAAATCTGCCCGGGATCGTAGGGACAAACCAGGATATCCTCCTGAAAATAAAAGCTAAGATAGCTACTACTAAAAAGTAACTAAAAAGCTTGAAAATATTAAGTGAAGTACAAATTGAGTGCGTGTAAAAATGAATGGAAGAAGCCCTTTAAATAGACTTGAATTCAACTGCCATATGGCTGGCAAGCCGTTTGGCAGGCCGTTTGCCAAGCCCGTTTGCACTGGTCAGCCGTTTGTGATGCCCATTTGTCTGGGCCATATGGCAGGCCGTTTCCCTTATGGCGGACCATATGGCAAGCCGTTTGGCCTGCCCTGGTCAGCTTGTTTCCTGGATCGTAACTTTATTTTCTTGGTCGTAATTTGTCTTTCACCGTTTTCGCTCTAGATTCTTCGTTTTAGCTCCGTTTTACTTGATTCTTTTTGCATCACCTTTGTAATTACTTAATCTACAAAATCAACCGACAAAGTGATTATTTTATAGACAAAGCTTGAAACTTTATTGATTTAGGGCTCAATATCGGGGGTAAAAATGTGACTTTTTGGCCGATATCAAATACCCTGCACTTAGCTTTGCTTTTCCTCAAGCAAAAAGCGGGAATATAAGGTTCTTTCTAATAGATCCTTCCTCGCCCACCCCTGGATCCTTTTATTATGACTTCATCAGAAGGCGACACATCTTTCGAAAGTATTAGAGAAATGTAACAACCCAAACCAAACCACGACAATTCCCGTTAAATTTTACAACAAAAAAAAATTTCTGGTGCAGTTCAATTGCGCGGCGCGCCAGGTGGGTGCGCGGCGCGCCAAACCACCTGGACAGCCCGCTGTCCCCGGAAGTCAATTTAACGAAAATGTTCGACTAGTTCCCGACATTTTTAGCCAAAACGCTTTCAACCATGAATTCATATATATAAAACTAGCACGTTTAATTAATAAAATTAAGTTTACGGAGTGGGTCCGACATCGACCCATATTACCACCTTAAGTACCAAAAATACAATTTTCGACTTTAAGATTTTAATACAAAACAAAGCCGAGCATGGCGATCGGGAATACACTACCCAATCCTAAACAATCCAAAAGCAAGTCACTAAAGCAACTATGCAAGTCTTCTAGTCCTCGCGCTTACCCGAGCCACCATCCGCATGCAATCTATAAAAAGAGTCAACAACGAGAGGGTAAGCTAATGCTTAGTGAATGATAATATACTACATACATATATATGTATAAAATGAATACGCCACACAAAACAAATACCGCATACCGAAGCATCCAAGTATAAAGCATCTACACTAAGCATACCGTATGATCTAAGCAACGAGCTAAAGATACAACACAAAAGATAGTCCACCAACGACAAAGTAAACATCGCCAAATAGCTACACCCGGAGGGTTAGCTACAACACAACAACACATTAATATAATACAATAATAATAATACACAAGGTTAACCCCTTAACCTCAATCACACGAACATTGGCCGAACAACCCGAGCCTTGTGAATTCGCACAACCCGAAATTCACTTCTCAACCATAAGAAGACCGAACAACCCGAGTCATCGTGAATCCGCACTACCCGAGATCCACTACCTCAATAAGGTGACCGAACAACCCGAGTCACCATGAATCCGCACTACCCGAGATTCATTTCTCATTACTAAAGCCCACGGTCACGGGATTATAAAATCCACCACATCGGGGTCATCCACAACACAACCATATCAACCCTTCGCCATTAGGGTTATAACAACCAAATCACAACCATGTGTGATAATGTGCACACAAAATGTGCACCTCGTCAAAGATGGTCAACCAAAACGCACAACCGTGCCAATTGGACTTATACACAAGTTCATCAAGTCCACCTATATGTGAAGTGAGCTCTATAACCGAGAATCACTCCACCCGACCCGCACCCATCCTACACATACATATGCACATAGGATATTATCACTCACCTTGAAGTCTTGAAGAAAGCTTCCAAGTAATCCGCAACTCGTCAATGGAAAGTACCTATTCCATTATCACAAATATCACAACACAATTAGGATGGATTTACAAACCACCCAATTCGACCCTTAGTGCAATTTCGACCCAAATGCACTTCCAAGCACAAACCGTATCCGAACTAACCAATAATCACTAACACAAATGAGAATGGTCATAATATGCTAAATAAACCCGAACTCAAGTGTTAAACACGTGTCATACCCATTTTGACACTTAAACCCTAATTTTGACCCATAAATGTCAAAATCTCATCCTTTACAAGTTTGACACCAAAACACATTTAACTCGGTTTAATACTTCAACTTAATCCATTTTAAGTTTATAAACCTCATTAATTCGCCAATCGGGTCATAATTACCACCAAAACCTAATTTGACCCAAAGTCACAATTAGTCACCCAAATTACCCTAAATGGGTTCCAATACTTCCATAATCACTAATCCAAGTGATTAAACTCCAAACCAAAGCCTAATCAAGGCCAAAACGTCATCCAACCCAAAACCCGCCAAGTGACAAGAATAACTAGTCACCATAAACCCATTTCATCACCTAAGTGGGTTACTCAACCAATTAACTCAAAACCCTAAATTTAATATCAAGTTAAACAAATGAAATTCGGAGTTTGAGCTTACCAATACCACCACAACGTAGCTAGGAACGAGGAGAACAACTTTAAAACCCGAGACTTTGAACGATTCGAGCTTCTTCCTCACCAAAACCTTCAATCTCTCTCTAAGCCTCTCTCTCTCTCTCTCTAAGAATGGATGAAGATGATGAGTGGATGTGAATGGGATCCAAAACTGATCCAAACTAGCTCATAAGCCTCACAAATCCGGCCCCATGTGATTTTACCCTTTTACCCCTCATTAAAGCAATTAAAAATAAAGAGGGTTCTGTCAGCAGCAATCGGCGCGGCGCGCCCCAACCCTGCGCGGCGTGCAACACAGCTGAACCAGATTCCTTTGCATATTAATTCCATATAAATATTAAACGAAGCCCGATCTCATATGTCTTTTATAAACAAGTATACAAAATAAATATTCGGGTCTTACAACTCTCCCCCACTTAAACTCGATCACGTCCTCGTGATCCTCATCACTTGACCAAACGGAATCCACTCTACGGTCCTCAACATAAGTCCAATCCGACTTTCCTAAGCAATTTTTCCCAACGAATCGCCTTCCACAACTAAATCGTCACCCGCGATTTATCAAATCCACAATCCGAGCACTAACACCATGCTCATTCCCTAACACTGGGAAAAACCCAACCAATCTCATACCGAGATATTAATTCCTTAGTGTACTATTACCGAGTACAACGCTAAAAGCAACCAAGTCTCAACCTAAAGTCAACAATCCGAAACGATGAAGACCGAACCACACGAATCCTTGCGGATAACACCAATCACTAGACATCCTTTGTAGTGCGCTATACGACCAATACGCCACTACTGTAACATCATAATCCAACGGTTAGAAACCGATAGCGTCCAAAATGATTATGGCAACGCTAAACCCGAAGGTGTACAAAATCAACTCTCGTCACACCCGTGACAACATGTGAGCGAAACACGGCTATCGCATCACTAATCACACAACATGGTCCTCACGACCCCACTACCGGCGTATAAAACAACCAATAGATCAAACCACATGGTCCTCATGACCCCACCATCGGTGTATAAAACAACCGATAGATCACAACTCAACATGGCCGAAACAACCCGAGCCAAAACACATATGGAGGATGGTCGAAACAACCCGAACCTTAGTGAATTCGCACAACCCGAAATCCACCAACCCAATCCATATATCTCACAACAGAATGACCGCACAACCCGAGTCATCGTGAATACGCGCAAACCGATATTCACTACCACTGCCACATAGTGTAACCGAGGATGGCCGTACAACCCGAGCCTTAGTGAATCCGAACTACCCGACATTCACTACCTCAAACTATGAGCCCAACCAACAGGGACAATCGTACTACCCGAAATATTGTGAATACGAACAACCCGATATTCACATCCCACAACACAACTCTCTTGATGAAGTCAGCGGACCCCGAAGGTCATGCTCCACCAATCTCAATACCGGATGAAGTCAGCGGACCCGAAGATCATGCTTCACCGATCTCAACACCACGCTCATGACGAAGTCAGCGGACCCTAAAGATCATGCTCCATCAATCACGTACTCCCATGATGAAGTCAGCGGACCCTAAAGATCATGCTCCATCAATCAACCATACCATAATGAAGTCAGCGGACCCGAAGATCATGCTTCATTAATCGTCAATCCCATGATGAAGTCAGCGGACTCCGAAAGTCATGCTTCATCAATCACATACCATAATCGAGCAAGAACCACCTATATCAAGCATAGGTACCGAACAAGAATTCTCCAAAAGAGAACCCGACACACACCTTCCTTAACCGAAGGATTTCACCTTGCTCACCAAACACGTCCATTATCTCTCAACGAGATTTACCACATTACCACCTCGGTGGTAATTCCAATCCAAACCATAAGTACAATTTATCCGAAATCGTACCCTACACAAATCGACCAAAACTAGGTCTCGACAAAAATTTCCGGATCTACCAAAAGCATCATCCGAAATATCACACTAAAACTTCCTCGTGCGGGAGTGCGACTCCCCCACTTGAAACCACGTTCCTATCTCACAACTCGTACAACCGTACAATGCTACCAAAGGTAGACTTTACCGACGATTGGGTACACACGACCCATCACTACACCTTGCTCCAACCTTGAGCATACAAAGGATTTCAATCAATCCTTAAACACTTCGAACGAAAAGTGTAGCACGATTACACAAACCATACCCTCGCAATTATCCAATTGCTTTAGTTTGTCAAGTTTCACTTAGTCACTCATGTACCTAAGGGTTTCTCCCGGGACCCTAAGTACAATGTAACCACAACACAATCGAAGTCGACACCACGCTAGTAGGTATAAAAGAGGCACCTAATGTCGCGTCATAAAGACTCCATTACCAACATACGTCAAGATTTTAAACACTCGATCTCAAAGGTTCCAATCACCCGACGAACCCCATGGTTCATCACTTCAACACAGAAGCGAACACGCGCTTAACAATCGAACACCAAATCCATTTCCGTGGCTTGGTAGTAACATTTCCCAAATACTAAGGAATGCTTGGTTGCACCAAGTCTTACGCCCTTCGTCCCAAAAATCAAACATCGTCACAGGGTACTTCCATTAGGAACGTCACCCTTAACAATAACATGCACAACACAATGCATCTAACAAATCCGAACCTAAACGCCACATAAATAAATATTCAAAAGACATATATATTAAAACGAAACGTACCTCAACGTCTCCTTGCGGCATTCGCCGCCGCCAACTCGGGACAATCCGGCTTGCGATGTCCCTCTTTATGACAATAGTAGCACATTCCGTCATCACTTCTCGGCATTGTGCATTCCCACAACTTGTGACCCCTAACGCCACAATTGAAACATCTAGGCGCACGAGAATCCACCGCGCCCTTTACCACATTACTCGTACTCGCACTCGGACCCTTAGTCCTCTTACTCGGAGCACCATAAGAAATAACCCTTCTCTCACTTGAAGGTTCGGCCTTTTTCGATCGCGTATAAGACTCGAAACCTCTAGCCACCGCAAATAACTCCGCAAACGACTTCGCGTAACCCCGGCTAATTTTGCTTTTCAAGTCATCGCTCAAAGTTCGATAGAAATCCTCCATCAACAAACGATCGTTCCCCAAATATTCCGGGCAAAAACGAGCCTTCGACATAAAAGTCGTCTTTAAAGTATTCAAGTCCATAGAACCCTGTTGCAAATTTCGCAACTCACAACGCAATTCCGATAAATCGGCTGAAGTTCGGAACTCCTCGAAGAATTCCTCCTTAAATTCGTCCCATGATAATGCCATAAACGTCTCACCACCGACAAGATCAATCTTGCCATCCAACCAATCCTTCGCCCTACCTCGCAACAAACTAGTAGCGAGTCTCGTCTTTTTCTCGGGTGGGCATTCCATAGTACGAAAACACCCTTCGACATCCGAAACCCAAGTTGTACTCACCAAAGGATCCGGTTTCCCATCATACATAGGGGGTTTAGTCCTCATGAAGCTCTTAAGACAACGCTCCATTTCACCCCTATTTTGGAATTCGGAATACTTCCCATCCATTTCTTCTCGAAACGCCCTCATTTGCTCCGCAACGGCGGCCATAACTCTAGCGTTAAATTCCATGTCGTTCGTCTCGGTCTCGTTTCGCGTCGTCATTCTAAAGAATGCAAAACGATTAGTCCACGCACGTATAAAACGACACGCACAACACCCTCCCATCTTGCTAAACACTCGTCGTACATCACTTGTTAGACACGATTTGCACCCGTAATAAGGTCTGCAAGTTCTTATTACGCACGCACGCCGCATCGACTCGTTAGTACAACGACCGCCTCGCTCGATGCTATAAACAAACACAAACAAAATTCTACGCGATAGAAGCACACGCGAGAATTACACCACAACACAAATAATATATTAATAATATCCGCATTACTAATATAAACGTTAGTCGACCTATAAACAAGGCACTAACTAAACCCGTTCCTGACCCGTAATCCTACAAGTCCCGCAACAAATTACGCGCACACAAAAGTCTAAGTCTAGGCACCTATCTCAAGTCACCTAAATCCCTTAGACCATGCTCTGATACCACTTGTAACAACCCAAACCAAACCACGACAATTCCCGTTAAATTTTACAACAAAAAAAAATTTCTGGTGCAGTTCAATTGCGCGGCGCGCCAGGTGGGTGCGCGGCGCGCCAAACCACCTGGACAGCCCGCTGTCCCCGGAAGTCAATTTAACGAAAATGTTCGACTAGTTCCCGACATTTTTAGCCAAAACGCTTTCAACCATGAATTCATATATATAAAACTAGCACGTTTAATTAATAAAATTAAGTTTACGGAGTGGGTCCGACATCGACCCATATTACCACCTTAAGTACCAAAAATACAATTTTCGACTTTAAGATTTTAATACAAAACAAAGCCGAGCATGGCGATCGGGAATACACTACCCAATCCTAAACAATCCAAAAGCAAGTCACTAAAGCAACTATGCAAGTCTTCTAGTCCTCGCGCTTACCCGAGCCACCATCCGCATGCAATCTATAAAAAGAGTCAACAACGAGAGGGTAAGCTAATGCTTAGTGAATGATAATATACTACATACATATATATGTATAAAATGAATACGCCACACAAAACAAATACCGCATACCGAAGCATCCAAGTATAAAGCATCTACACTAAGCATACCGTACGATCTAAGCAACGAGCTAAAGATACAACACAAAAGATAGTCCACCAACGACAAAGTAAACATCGCCAAATAGCTACACCCGAAGGGTTAGCTACAACACAACAACACATTAATATAATACAATAATAATAATACACAAGGTTAACCCCTTAACCTCAATCACACGAACATTGGCCGAACAACCCGAGCCTTGTGAATTCGCACAACCCGAAATTTACTTCTCAACCATAAGAAGACCGAACAACCCGAGTCATCGTGAATCCGCACTACCCGAGATCCACTACCTCAATAAGGTGACCGAACAACCCGAGTCACCATGAATCCGCACTACCCGAGATTCATTTCTCATTACTAAAGCCCACGGTCACGGGATTATAAAATCCACCACATCGGGGTCATCCACAACACAACCATATCAACCCTTCTCCATTAGGGTTATAACAACCAAATCACAACCATGTGTGATAATGTGCACACAAAATGTGCACCTCGTCAAAGATGGTCAACCAAAACGCACAACCGTGCCAATTGGACTTATACACAAGTTCATCAAGTCCACCTATATGTGAAGTGAGCTCTATAACCGAGAATCACTCCACCCGACCCGCACCCATCCTACACATACATATGCACATAGGATATTATCACTCACCTTGAAGTCTTGAAGAAAGCTTCCAAGTAATCCGCAACTCGTCAATGGAAAGTACCTATTCCATTATCACAAATATCACAACACAATTAGGATGGATTTACAAACCACCCAATTCGACCCTTAGTGCAATTTCGACCCAAATGCACTTCCAAGCACAAACCGTATCCGAACTAACCAATAATCACTAACACAAATGAGAATGGTCATAATATGCTAAATAAACCCGAACTCAAGTGTTAAACACGTGTCATACCCATTTTGACACTTAAACCCTAATTTTGACCCATAAAGGTCAAAATCTCATCCTTTACAAGTTTGACACCAAAACACATTTAACTCGGTTTAATACTTCAACTTAATCCATTTTAAGTTTATAAACCTCATTAATTCGCCAATCGGGTCATAATTACCATCAAAACCTAATTTGACCCAAAGTCACAATTAGTCACCCAAATTACCCTAAATGGGTTCCAATACTTCCATAATCACTAATCCAAGTGATTAAACTCCAAACCAAAGCCTAATCAAGGCCAAAACGTCATCCAACCCAAAACCCGCCAAGTGACAAGAATAACTAGTCACCATAAACCCATTTCATCACCTAAGTGGGTTACTCAACCAATTAACTCAAAACCCTAAATTTAATATCAAGTTAAACAAATGAAATTCGGAGTTTGAGCTTACCAATACCACCAAAACGTAGCTAGGAACGAGGAGAACAACTTTAAAACCCGAGACTTTGAACGATTCGAGCTTCTTCCTCACCAAAACCTTCAATCTCTCTCTAAGCCTCTCTCTCTCTCTCTCTAAGAATGGATGAAGATGATGAGTGGATGTGAATGGGATCCAAAACTGATCCAAACTAGCTCATAAGCCTCACAAATCCGGCCCCATGTGATTTTACCCTTTTACCCCTCATTAAAGCAATTAAAAATAAAGAGGGTTCTGTCAGCAGCAATCGGCGCGGCGCGCCCCAACCCTGCGCGGCGCGCAACACAGCTGAACCAGATTCCTTTGCATATTAATTCCATATAAATATTAAATGAAGCTCGATCTCATATGTCTTTTATAAACAAGTATACAAAATAAATATTCGGGTCTTACAAGAAAGTTTCGAACTTCGATGATTTTAGTCGCTAGATTTCAATCGTGTCCATAGTAAAAAAGGCGTACTTTCCAACTCTCGGGTGTAGAGTATACATGACCAGGCTTCTCACTAGCGGATAACTCATATCACTCAAGTATTTAGGGTGCCCTAATCTAGTTGTATTGTCACTCAGAAGCCAGTCATGTCACGGTTCTCATCATAGGCTTGGTAAAGCATCGATATCTCCACCTGTTAAGTAAAGACGGCACTGATCTTCTTCCTAGGCATTCTCTCAAGAGGAAGACGAGTCGTAGGGTTGGTTGAGAAATTTATGGAATGGTGAAAGGTATCCAGATCTTTTAATTTTTGAGGAGAATTGATAGACTTTTGATTCTTTAGAGTATCCATTTTGGATAGAGAACGACTTGAATTTCGTAAAAAGTTTCTTCGGAAGATGCGGATTTCGCTAAGACTTATGTCTAGAATTTTTCTTGGCTCTTCCGGCAATCCTTCTTTGGGCAACTTCTCGGGTTTTTCTTGCCTGTATTCTAGAGACTTTGCTCTTCATTTTTTTTTGGTATACCCTTTCTTAATAACTTTTGTCCTTTGTTCCTGGTACCCAGAGAGGAAGTGATAATTCACCAAAAATAGGTCTTTGACCTAATAAAAACAATCGGGGGTTCGGAATCTTTTAACAAGTGCTTTTGAAGCGAATTTTGATCGATCTATCTCTTCATTAATCTCTGGATCTAAGCGGAAAGGGAATGAAGGTGAATGTGTAGTGTATTTTGGGAGTGAATTTGGGGTGAATATGTTCCGATTCATCAACTCTTTGGTGTGAGTTGGTCAGTTTTAAATTACGTAGAGTGGAAATAGAAACGGATGGATTTTCGTCTTCTCTATTCAGAATGATTTCGGAAGGAGTATCGCACCTGCACCACGTATGGCGCTTACTAAAATGACCCGTTCATATCGATTATAAACGATTCACCTTAATTGGTTTCATTACGAGGTATTGACCTCTATATGATATATTTTGTAAACATTGCATTCATTTTTAAAAGACAAACTTTCATTTCAACGAAAGTTAACAGGTATGCATACCATTTCAAAATACATCCACTCTATACCAATGATATAACTATGTTTCTCAAATTATAAATGACTAATCTGTCATTTATTTAATAACAATCTTTTTTAAATTCAATTGACTTGAATACAACGTATTTTGAAATATGCCATGAACGACTCCAAGTAATATCTTTAAAATGAGCAAATGCACAGCGGAAGATTTCTTTCTTACCTGAGAATAAACATGCTTAAAAGTGTCAACCAAAAGGTTGGCGAGTTCATAAGTTTATGAATAATTATGATTTCAATCATTTTAATAGACCACAAGATTTCATTTTCATAAACAACATACAGGATTAACACATCTGTATACAAATTCATTCATACGAGTAAACACCTGGTAATCGACATTAACAATAATGCATATAGGATATCCCCAAAGATACATGATTAACACATCTGTATACGTATAGGATTAACACATCTGTACAAAAATCGAAGTACTAAAGCATCCAAACTCTCAGGATGGGGGTCATTAGTGCCCATAGATCTATCTTTAGGATTCGCGTCAATTAGTAGACAGTTCACTAATTCTTAGGTTACCAAGCAAAAAGGGGTGATATCCGATATAATAATTCAGTCATAGAATGTTTTTAAGTACTTGTGTCTATTTCGTCAAACATTTGTAAAAGCGCATGTATTCTCAGCCCAAAAACATATATTGTAAAAGCATTTAAAAAGGGAGCAAATGAAACTCACTATACTGTATTTCGTAGTAATTATGCATATGACGGCACTGAACAAGTGCAGGGTTGGCCTCGGATTCACGATCCTATATTAATTATATAAATATATATTAAAACATGTAATTGTAATTGAACAATTATATTATTACTGGTATAATTGTTATTTTAATAAATTATATGTTTTATTAAATGTATTTATTTTATATTTCTCAAATAAATAATTAATATTTATTATAAAATATTAATATAATTATGTTATATGTATTAAGTATAGTTTTATATAACTAATAGCTATTTGATAAAATAATATTAATAATATGAAATAAAACTTTGTCTTATTTTGTAATAATAATAATAATAATTTTAATCGTACTAATGATACTAATGATAAAAATAAAAAAAAATTATATTTGTTAATGATAATAATAATTTTTATAATAATAATAGCCATTTTATTTGTAGTAATAATAATATCATATATCATAATAATATTAATGATAATAATAATAAAAATAATGTTATTAAAAGTATATAATAATCATGTTTATTATAATAACTATGATAATAATAATTGATGATATTAATAATACTAATAATATTAATAAAGATAATAATTTTTAATAAAAATAATAATAATGATAATTTTAATAAAAATGATAGTTTTCATAATAACGATGCTTTTAATAATAATCGTAATAATACTTTAATATTAGAAATAAATAATTTTAATAATATTACTTACTAATAATAATAATAATAATAATAATAATAATAATAATAATAATAATAATAATAATAATAATAATAATAATAATAATTGGATGATAATAATATCAGTTTTAATGATAATGATACTAGTAATAATAACAATGATAATAATAATAATGACGATAATAATAGTGGTAATAATAATAATAATGCTAATAATATTAGTAAAATAATTGAAAATAGAATCCTCACTCACGTATCACTACTGTGATTCAATATTGCAGGAAAATATATGCAAACGCAACGGAAATGACAAATGAAAGGTTAGCCTTTGATTTACCCATGGTACCCACGAACATTACCCATAATACCCTTAGCTAAAACCCACTTGAAACTTGTTTTGAAAATCACCCGAGCATAACTTCGTCGTGGTATTTTATGTATACTACTAATACTTAATTTGAATATTACACTAGAATTATTACGGAATAAAAATATATGAAATATATATATATATATATATATATATATATGTTTTTCTGCGATCGATCGATCGATCGATCAATATATATATATATATATATAATATATATATATATATATATATATTATAGATAATAAATATAATATTATAATAATATAATAATATAATAAAGTAATAATATAATAATAAAATAATAATATAATAATAGAAGGAATCAAACGTGTGAATTAACTTAGCTGCCTCTATTTTGTTAGTTTATGCCGACAGTTTTTCACGGACTAGTATTTCGTGCTTTATTGCTAATAATTGACGGGTAAAAGTATAAAAAAAATTCCACTTTTTATAATTGAATACATATATTTACTATGGGTTTTAAGCTTTATAAATCTAGTTGTAAAAAGGTCCATTTATTTATAAAATTACTACATACGTTCGATGTAGAGTGTACGTACTAGTCTGTTGATCATTCCGTGCCACCATAAATCACGGAATTCATTTAATTTAATCGAATGAATGAATTTTAATATTTTAAAAAGTCGTATTTATTAAATACTTCAGGGGTATTTTATGTAACTTATAATTTAATAATTTTAATCATTTCGCTTTCATGTGAATAGTAAATTAATTAATTTCGTTTCATTTACTATTCACATGAATAGTAAATAAATTAATTTCAATTCAACTATTTAAGTTACGTTGTTGTACGTTTGCTTTATATCTTGCACATCTTTGATTTAACTTCGTGTCTTCTTAAAAATTAAAAAAAAACATCATAAAAATAAAACGATTTAATACGTAAAATTTTTTAATTTAAAATTGCATCATTCAATAGTAAATTTTTATCTTTCGTATATAATATTATTCGCATGATTCCGTATATATTGAAAACTCGTATGTTTATATAAAATGATTAATAAGATGTTAAATTCTTATGTTTTCAAGTTAGATGTGTGTGTGTGTGTGTATATATATATATATATATATATATATATATATATATATATATATATATATATATATATATATATATATATATATATATATATATATATATATATATATATATAATACATGTTATGACGTTCGTGAATCGTCGGACAAACAGGGTGGTCAACCGTTATTTAAAAACTCATTTTTAAAAGTTTTAAAACTTATCAAAATTCATTGCTTATCATGTCAAAATCATATAAAGATTAAGTTTAAGTCTGGTCGGAAATTTCCAGGTCGTTACACTTACTAACCATTGGCCTCGAAACGTATGTCAAAACCAAGTTCTAACTTAAATCGTACACCGGCGCGCTCATCAATTGCATTAACAAATTACTTTAAATTTGATGTGTCATACAGATACTTTGGGTACAAGAGTCCTCACTTTTTGGGAGTAAGGATCGTGCTTGGTCATGCGTAGCCTTTGACATATTTTTTCAAAAGAAATCTTTTGACACAAATCATGAGTTTCAGCTTAATCGTTCCGTTCTAGTAAATGTTCTGAAAACACATTTTAGCAATTTTTATAGAATCTTTTGGGTAGAATAAGGTAAGAATTTTTCGAAATTACCTAAATATTCTTTGCTGATCACTTTTTAGACAAAAGAATTTTTTAAAATGTAGCGTTTTACGGTTACTTGTCCTTAAACCTTTACCCAATATCCCACACTTAGAAGAACATTGTCCCTAATGTTCTCTGAAATAGATAATTTTAAAACTTCATAAATTAAGGACAATATCTTCTAAAATCTCTTAAGTTGGTTACGGGGATGACCCCACACTTAGAGATTTTAGTACGTAATAATTGAAAGAGGTTTGAGGAAAGATTACTTTCCTACGATCAGGGTACTTTCCTAGTGCTGTGCTTTCCTACGGCCATGCTCCTAATACTGGAAAGGACCGGTCTCTTTGATAAAATTCTGCATGAAGAACAAAAAGATAGTAGCATTTTCACTAGATATATAACTTTTTATACTTTTAAAAGAAAATACTAAAATAAAGTAGTCTACAGAATACTCTCCTGGCCATCTTGTGTCATCGTCATCCTCAAGTCTCGGCAAATACACAAGCGGCTATCCTGCATCCAACTCAGGTCCCAAAAGTGTGTCTAGACAAAGGTCTAATGGCAACTCCAGGTGAGATAGTTTCGGGAATGGCATTTAAATGTATATATATCATATTAAATGAAATTGATATTTACATAATTAAGTGTTTCCAACATGTTAAGCAATCAAACTTGTTAAGACTTGATTAATTGAAATAGGTTTCATATAGACAATTGACCACCCAAGTTGACCGGCGATTCACGAACGTTAAAACTTGTAAAAACTATATGATGACATATATATATATATATATATATATATATATATATATATATATATATATATATATATATATATATATATATATATATATATATATATATATGTATATATATATATATATATAGTTAACATGATATTATGATAAGTATGTAACTCATTAAGTATTTTAACAATGAGTTATATACATAAAAATGAGACTATTAAATTAAGAAACTCGAAACGATATATATAACGATTATCGTTATAACAACGTCTTACTAAATACATATGAATCATATTATGATATTGTTATACTATGTTTAAATATGATAATTGATAAGTAAACATATCATTAAGTATATTAACAATGAGCTACATATGTAAAAACAAGACTACTAACTTAAGGGTTTCAAAACGAGACATATATGTAACGATTATCGTTGTAACGACATTTAAATGTATATATATCATATTAAGATATATTAATACATCATATTATCATGATAATATAATAATTTAACATCTCATTTGATAATAATAAACAATGGGTTAACAACATTTAACAAGATAAATAACTTAAAGGTTTCAAAACAACACTTACATGTAACGACTAACGATGAATTAACGACTCAATTAAAATGTATATTGATAATGCTAAAAATGAACATATATTTCATAGTATTATCCCTCAAGAAAGACAAGCTTTTAGTTGCAATTGTTCTATTTACAAGTGATATTCGTTTAAATAATAAAAGGTGAAGACAAAAGACAAATTCGACGAATTGAAGTTGCAAACGACCAAAAAGCTCAAAAGTACAAAGTACAATCAAAGTGTTTCAAATTATTAATGAGAAACATCTAAAAGTTACAAGAGTACAAGACGCAAAACGCAAAATACAAGATATTAAATTGTACGCAAGGACGTTCGAAAATTTGAAACCGGGACCTGAGCCAACTCTCAACGCGCGATACAACGGACCAAAAATTACAAGTCAACGGAGTACAAGAATATAATATAATATATAATTAATTATATATAATTAATTATATTATATTATAAATATTATAAAAATCCAGCAGCCCACGTTTTGGAATCTTTGTGAGCTGGAAAAGCAGGCCATGCGACCGCATGGCCTGAAAGTGCAAAAACCATGCGGTCGCATGGTGCACTGTAGCACGAGACATCTTATAAATTCGCGTGTTTTGGCTGAATTTAACATCTTTTTCTTTCCTTTCTCTCAACGTGTGTGTGTGTGTGTATATATATATATATATATATATATATATATATATATTATAATTTTAATTTTAATAATAAGGGTATGTTAACGAATGTTGTAAGGGTGTAAGTCGAAATTTTGTCCGTGTAACGCTACGCTATTATTAATCATTGTAAGTTATGTTCAACCTTTTTAAATTAATGTCTCGTAGCTAAGTTATTATTATGCTTATTTAAGCCGAAATAATCGTGATGTTGGGCTAAAATATTAAGACGGGGTAATTGGGCTTTGTACCATAATTGGGGTTTGGACAAAAGAACGACACTTGTGGAAATTAGACTATGGGCTATTAATGGGCTTTATATTTGTTTAATTAAATGATAGTTTGTTAATTTAATATAAAGATTTACAATTGGACATACCTATAAATAACTACATACAATCAATCGGACACGATGGGTGGGATATTTATAAGTACTAATAATCGTTCATTTAACCGGACACGGGAATGGATTAATAGTTAATGGACTTATTAAAACAGGGGTGAATTATGTACAAGGACACTTGGTGTAATTATAGTTTAAGTCCCCAATTAGTTGAAATATTTGACTTCGGATATAAGGATAATTTGACGAGGACACTCGCACTTTATATTTATGACTGATGGATTGTTATGGACAAAAACCAGACGGACATATTGAATAATCCAGGATAAAGGACAATTAACCCATGGGAATAAACTAAAATCGACACGTCAAACATCATGATTACGGAAGTTTAAATAAGCATAATTTCTTTATTTCATATTTAATTGCACTTTTAATTATCGCACTTTTATTTAATGTCATTGTATTTAATTGCACTTTTAATTATCGTACTTTTTTATCGCAATTCTATTTTATCGCACTTTAATTATTGTCATTTACTTTACGTTTTAAATTAAGTCTTTTATATATTTAATATTTTACATTAGGTTTTATCTGCGACTAAAGTTTTAAATCGACAAACCGGTCATTAAACGGTAAAAACCCCCTTTTATAATAATAATACTACTTATATATATATATATATATATATATATATATATATATATATATATATATATATATATATATATATATATATATATATATATATATATATATTTATTTATTTATTTATTTTTACAAATATAGTTTTTAAAAAATATAGCGTTAAACTTGGCTGAGTTCCCTGTGGATGAACCGAACTTACTAAAAACTACACTACAGTACGATTAGGTACACTGCCTATAAGTGTTGTAGCAAGGTTTAGGTATATCCACTCTATAAATAAATAAATAACTTGTGTAAAATTGTATCGTATTTAATAGTATTTTGTAGTAAAAATATAACTATTTTGTATACGCCTCTACGCACATCAAGTATTTTTAGCGCCGCTGCCGGGGAACTTGCTTAAACGATGGAAGCGAAACGCTATATATATATATATATATATATATATATATATATATATATATATATATATATATATATATATATATATATATATATATATATATATATATATAAATATATATATATAAAATAAAAAAAATATTTTTAATTTACTTTTGTAACAATACGTTTTAATTTTTTAAAAAATAATACAAAAATATAAAAAGAAAAACAAAATATATATATTTTTAAGAATTGTTCAAAATATATAAATTATAAAGTATTTTTATTTTTAGTTTGTAAAAATATAAGTTTTTATTTCATTTATATAAATATTTTATATAATTATTAAAACAGAAAAAAATATAAAAGTATACGGGCCACTACACTGTAGCAGCCCAACTTCTGGCCTGCTTTCTTAAGCCATGCAACCGCATGGTATTACAATGGTCAGCTCATGCGATCGCATGAGCTGATTTGACACGCCTGGTACCTGGTACGACTAGTTTAGGGTTAGATTAATTTAATTATTATTATTATTAATTAATAACCCTAATTAGGTTTAGTATATTTTAATATTTAGTTTAGTTTTATTTAATTTATAATATTTAGTTATAATTAGTTTTAATAATTACTAAATTAATACTTTTATAAAATAAATAATATAAAAATAATATTTTTATAAAAATTAGTAATTTTATCAATTTTTGTCTCTTTTTATAAATTGTATATATATTTTTATTATTTAGTATGTAATTTGTATTTTTATCGTTCGTACTTAGTTTTAAATTTAGTATTTGCCATAGTTATTTTTATTTCTAGATTTTTAGTCTTTGCCGTAAAATCCCTTAAGTGCTTTTTTTTAGATTAAGATTTAGGTGCTTTAGAATTTTGCGACGCCGTTTTATAAATTTTAGTACTTTTTAAGTTATTTCCGTTTTGGATATAAAATTCCTTTTAAGCTTTAATACTTTTAGACGCAACTTTTAATTCTTAGTTTTTAGACTTTTAAGTTTCGACGCGCTACGTTCTTTTTATTATTTTTCGACCATTTATTTTTCGACGTTTTTCGACGCGCTCTTTTTCTTTCTTATTTCTCGCCGCTCTAATTTTTAGGACATAGAATTTTCTATTTCTTCTCTAAAATTTCTTTAAATTTCAACGAAAAATTATTTTAAGTGGTTAAGTTGATAGACATCCAAAATTTTCTGGTTCGTAGTAATAGTTGGATTTGTTAGTGGCGAGTTGTGGGCTTCCGATTTAAAGGGTCCTGGCTACCTGCTGCATCTATTGGCTATTCGAAACGTGGGCAAAATCAGAAAATTCTATTAATTTGATAACTTATATAATTTTTATCTTTTATAACTAATAGGATATTCAGTGAATGCACCGAGCAAAACATTCACCACCTTTCGTACGTTCACCACCTGTAACTCGATCAAGACATTTAACCAATATTGTCGCCGTTGATTTTTCTTTAGAATCGTCATTCAGTCGACCAAGTACTCCAATTCAAATTTCAGATAATCCATTTTTTTGAACCCGACATCACAATTGAGAATCTGGAGGATATTCAGGGACAATTCAGAGATCCTGAACCATTAATCTTTCCTCCGAAACCACCAATCATTCAAACAGAAATTGTCGAGGAACAATCCATTAAATCAGAATCCTCTAGTGATTCAGATTCAACAGATTCAATAATGGAGAATCTGGAATCTCTAAGTCTGGAAGACCGAATGAGAGCTAAACGCACTGGCCAAGGTCACGCAATTACTCAACCTGACATTAATGCGCCATATTATGAAATCAAAGGACAAATCCTACACATGGTGACTAATCAATGCCAATTTAGTGGTGTGCCTAAGGAAGATCCAAATGAACATCTTCGTACCTTTAATAGGATCTGTACTTTATTTAAAATTCGAGAAGTTGAGGATGAACAGATATATTTCATGTTATTTCCCTGAACTTTAAAGGGAGAATCCAAAGATTGGCTAGAATCATTACCTGAAGGGGCGATTGATACACGGGATGTCTTAGTTGAAAAATTTCTTAAACAATTCTTTTCGGCATCTAAAGCCGTAAGACTTCAAGGAGAAATTGTTACGTTCACACAAAAGCCAAACGAAACTCTATATGAAGCATGGACAAGATTTGGAAAGTTATTAAGAGGATGTCCGCAACATGGTTTAGACACTTGTCAAATAGTACAAATATTCTACCAAGGATGTGACATCACTACAAGAAAAGACATCGATACAGCAGCTGGTGGTTCTATTATGAAAAAAACCGCAACTGACGCTTACAAAATTATTGATAACACTGCTTCCCACTCACATGAGTGGCATCAAGAAAAAGATATCGTTAGATCATCTAAAGCAGCTAGAGCCGATTCTAGCCATGACTTCGATTCCATTTCTGCAAAGATAGATGCTGTTGAGAGAAGAATGGAAAAGATGACTAAAGATATTCACTCAATACGAATTAGTTGTGAGCAGTGTGGAGGACCATATTTAACAAAAGATTGTCTCAGTATTGAACAAACAATGGAAAAAAGAGAGAATGTTTCATATATAAACCAAAGGCCTGGAAATAATTATCAGAATAATTATCAACCGCCAAGACCAATCTACAATCAAAACCAGAATTATAATTGAAATGTTCCATACAACAACCAACAAGGTCCTAGCAATCAACAAGTATCTAATAATACTTACAATCAGCAAAGACCTATTTTTCAAAACAAACCACCACAATCCGATGATAAAAAGCCAAATTTAGAAGATATGATGTCGAAGCTAGTTGAATCTCAAACTCAGTTTTTCACATCTCAGAAACAAACCAATGAACAAAATGCTCAAGCATTTAGAAATCAACAAGCTTCTATTCAAAATCTGGAACAAGAAGTAAGTAACCTAGCAAGGCTAATAGGTGAAATAAAACCGAGAAGTCTACCTAGTGATACAAATGCTAACCCCCAGAATGAAACAGCTAAAGCCATTACCACAAGAAGTGGTATTACACTTAAACCACCTGAAATACCTGTAATTTCTGATGATGCAATTCCTACTCCACAAGAACCACAATCTGAGCAAGATAAGGAAACAGAACCGGTAGTTGAAAAGGTTAATAAAGATAACACAATTTAGGCTAAACCTTATGTTAAACCATACCAACCACCACTTCCTTACCCGAGTAAAATGAGAAAAGAAAGTCTTGAAGCCGAGCAATCCAAATTCTTAGATATGTTTAAACAAATAAATGTCAATCTTCCTTTCATTGATGTGATTTCAGGAATGCCTAGATATGCTAAATTCTTGAAAGATCTAATCACAAATAGAAAGAAAGTGGAAAAACTCTCGGCTGTTACTATGAATGCTAATTGTTCTGCAGTACTGTTGAATAAGATACCAGAAAAACTCTCTGATCCAGGAAGTTTCACGATTCCATATTTTCTGGGTAGTCTTAGTTCAATAGAAGCATTGGCAGACTTAGGTACTAGTATAAATTTAATGCCGTATTCACTATATGCTAAACTAGACCTTGGAGAATTGAAACCAACACGATTAAGTATACAACTAGCTGATCGATCAGTAAAATATCCTAGAGGGATAATGGAGAACATGCTAGTTAAAGTTGGTACTTTAGTATTTCCAGTAGATTTTGTTATTCTAGACATGGAAGAAGATTCTCGAGTTCCTCTCATATTAGGAAGACCATTCTTAAACATGGCTAAAGCAATAATAGACGTGTTCGGTAAGAAACTGACCCTAAGTATAGAGGACGAGAGTGTTACCTTTTCTGTTGATAGAGCCATGCAACAACCGCAATCTGCAGATGATACATGTTATTATATTCAAACTATAGATTCACATACAGAATTGTTAGAAGAATTTCCATAATTACAAGGAACAGGAGAATGTTCATTAGGAGAAGGAACTGAACCAATTGATAAAGCTGAAATGTTAGCTACACTTATGGCTAATGGATATGAACCAACAACAGAAGAAATTCAAATGCTAAAAGAAGAAGACAGATATCGATACAAATCATCGATAGAAGAACCACCGACATTAGAGTTAAAGCCACTTCCAAACCATTTGGAATACGCTTATTTACATGGTGAATCTAAATTACCTGTAATAATATCTTCTTCTCTTACCGAAAATGAAAAATCTCAACTCATTTCTGTGCTAAAAGCTCATAAACCAGCTATTGCATGGAAGATTCATGACATTAAAGAAATAAGTCCTTCGTATTGCACACATAAAATCCTTATGGAAGAAGGTCATAAAACGTATGTGCAATGCCAACGAAGACTAAATCCTAATATGCAAGATGTTGTTAAGAAAGAAATTATTAAACTGCTTGATGCAGGTTTAATATATCCAATCTCTGATAGTCCATGGGTAAGCCCAGTTCAATGCGTACCTAAGAAGGGTGGCATAACTGTCATCACAAATGAGAAAAATGAGCTTATTCCTGCTAGGACTGTAACAGGATGGCGTGTTTGTATTAATTATAGAAAATTAAATGACGCCACCAGAAAAGATCACTTTCCCTTACCTTTCATTGATCAAATGTTGGAAAGATTAGCCGGGAATAGTTACTATTGTTTTCTTGACGGTTATTCCGGATATTTTCAAATTCCAATAGCACCCGAAGATCAAGAGAAAACCACATTCACGTGCCCTTATGGTACTTTTGCTTACAAACGCATGCCATTTGGACTTTGCAACGCCCCTGCAACCTTTTAAAGGTGCATGATGGCAATTTTTCACAACATGATAGAAGAATGCATGAAAGTTTTCATGGATGACTTTTCAGTCTTCGGTGATACATTTGAATCGGTCTAGTCAATCTTGAACGAATGCTTATTAGATGCGAACAATCAAATCTAGTACTAAATTGGGAGAAATGCCATTTCATGGTTAGAGAAGGCATCGTTCTTGGTCATAAAATTTCAAATGAAGGAATTGAAGTGGATAGAGCTAAAGTAGATGTAATTGCTAAACTTCCACATCCCACCAATGTTAGAGGAGTTAGGAGTTTTCTAGGGCATGCCGGTTTTTACCGACGTTTTATAAAAGATTTTTCTAAAATTGCCACTCCTATGAATAAACTCCTAGAAAAGGATGCTCCATTCATCTTTTAGGATGAATGCATCAAATCTTTTAATATTCTTAAAGAAAAACTCACTAATGCACCAATCATGATAACTCCAAATTGGAATCTACCGTTTGACCTGATGTGCGATGCAAGTGATTTTGCAATGGGAGCCGTTTTAGGACAAAGGATTGAAAAACGATTTCAACCTATTTATTATGCTAGTAAGATGTTACAAGGAGCACAAACGAATTACACAACTACTGAAAAAGAACTCCTTGCTATTGTCTTTTCTTTTGACAAATTTCGTTCATATCTCGTTCTAGCTAAAACGGTGGTCTATACTGACCATTCTGCTCTTAGATACATATTTTCGAAACAAGATGCCAAACCACGATTAATCCGCTGGATCTTACTCTTACAAGAGTTCGATATTGAAATCCGAGATAAAAAGGGAGCAGAAAATCTCGCCGCTGATCATCTTTCTCGTCTTGAAAATCCTGAATTAGAAGTTCTCAATGAATCGGCCATACAAGATAACTTTCCTGATGAATATCTATTGAAGATAGATTATAGTGAAATTCCATGGTTTGCAGACTATGCAAACTACTTAGTATGTGGGTTCCTTGGAAAAGGATTGTCATGCCAAAAACGAAAGAAATTCTTTAGTGATATAAAACACTATTTCTGGGAAGATCCACATTTGTTTAAAAGTTGTCCCGATGGAATAATACGCCGATGTGTATTCGGAGATGAAGCTAGTCAAATCTTAAACCATTGTCACACAGGACCAACAGGAGGGCATTATGGGCCTCAACTCACAGCAAGAAAAGTTTACGATGCTGGATTCTATTGGCCTACAATATTTAAAGATGTACACCTTCTTTGCAAATCCTGTGATGCTTGTCAAAGGGCCGGAAAAATAAGTCAACGTGATGAAATGCCACAAAATGTCATTCAAGTATGTGAAGTATTTGACATTTGGGGTATTGACTTTATGGGTCCATTTCCAAAATCTCATAATAATCTCTACATTCTCGTTGCCATTGATTATGTATCTAAATGGGCGGAAGCACAAGCTCTTCCAACTAACGATGCACGAGTTGTAGTCAACTTTTTAAAACGTCTTTTTGCTAGGTTCGGAACACCGAAAGCTTTAATAGGTGATCGGGGTACTCATTTTTGTAATAATCAACTTGAGAAAGTTCTCAAAAGATATGGAGTAACTCATAAAATCTCAACCGCTTATCATCCACAAACAAGTGGACAAGTTGAAAATACCAACCGAGCATTAAAACGTATTCTAGAGAAAACCGTAGGATCAAATCCGAAGGAATGGTCCATGAAATTGAAGGATGCACTCTGGGCTTTTAGAACAGCCTATAAAACTCCAATTGGAACCACACCTTTTAAACTCGTTTATGGAAAAGCATGTCACCTTCCAGTAGAAATTGAGCACAAAGCATTTTGGGCTTTGAAGACATGTAATCTTGATTTACATGAAGCTGGACGTCTACGGTTAAGTCAACTAAACGAATTAGAAGAACTAAGACATGAAGCGTACGAAAATTCGTTAATCTATAAAGAAGGAACGAAGAAATGGCATGATAAAAGAATCAGAAGTTCAAAAGAATTTAAGGAAGGAGACAGAGTCCTTTTCAATTCACGATTCAAGCTATTTCCTGGAAAATTGAAATCAAGATGGTCTGGACCATTTATAGTCAAAAGGGTTTTCCCGTACGGAACAGTAGAATTAATAAATTCAAATGGGATTGAATTTAAGGTTAATGGTCACAGAGTTAAACATTACATAGATAATCCAATGGAAGTTGAAGATGAAGTTAATCACAATTTCGACACCACAGCTAACTAAGTGTGGGAAGATTCGAATCTTTTTAGGGTAATATGTATTTCTGTTAGAGTTAGATATTCTGTTTTCGTGTAGTTCTCGAGAATGGAATCCGAATGGTCTTTCCCTAGCAGACCCTAAAGAACTAGTCTTCTCCCCCCATTCTGAATTTTTATTTTTTTTAGGTTTTACGAGATGAAGAATTCCTTTGATCTGAACCATGGTCTAATGCTACACGCTTTGATTACTAAACGTAATAATGACACACTTCCGAGTGAATTGGTATCATTCATAAGAGGCAAAATGGACGGAGTAAGAAAAGAACTCAGAAAAGATCATCATTAGATACATTTTGGTAAAGGAAAATCAAAATCCGCAACAAAAAGAAGAGCACGACACCTTGAAAGATGTTACAAATGCGGAAAATGGTCACATGAAGGTAAATGTTCAAACAATCAAACATATTCAAATACCGAATTTGTTACTCTATGCAGAGAAGGACCGTTTATATGTTTAGAAGAAAAGATATTGAAGATTCGAGGTTATGCTTACGTAGCTATGGAGAACCAAATCACACGACTCTCCTATGAGTCGGCTAAGGCAGGTCTCTGAGAATTCTTTCTCATAGGTAAGTATGTACAATTTTTATTTTTATTTTTATTTTTATTGCTTTTAACCTTTTGATAATAAACGCTGAATCGTTCGCTATAAAGTATTAAATTGGCATTCAATAAAATTAGGTATGCGTAACCGAAATTATTGATATCATACAAAAATTTATTACATCACTGCGAAATTTACCGTTTATTCTTAAGGTATAAATATCTTTAATCAATCAACCCAAAATATTTCAAAAATTCGTCAGGAGTAAAACTAGGTTATGGAACCGAAATTACTTTACCGAAAAGAGGGGCGTATATTTTTGATAATATTTGATTGATTAAAGTGGGATAAAAGACCAAAAAGATTTTTTTAATTTTATTTTTTTTTACTTTGTTTTTAAAATTAATATATTAATATCAAATTATTATTGTAAAATTTTTAAAATCAATATATTTAAGTTTGTAAATATTTGAAAAATTAATATTTTTAAAATAAGTTTGTATGTATAAAAACAAAAATATAATATAAGTTTGGTGTGAATTTTTAATTTTAATTATATGAATTTTTAATTTTATGCATTTAAATTTAAGTTTGGTGTGAATTTAAAAACAAAAATTTACTTTATTTCATTAAGTTAAAAATTTGATATTTAAAATTCGTCGTGAGTTAAAAACTCGGTCGTTGAACCGAAATTGCTCTAGCCAAGGGAGGGACGAGAACTTTTATTATCATTATTTTTAATCTTATTGAATTAAAGTATGCCAAAAACATTTAAAAAATCCAAAAATCTTTGCTTTTAAAACGACGCTTAAAACGTGACAAATTTTAAAATTTTGTTGAGAGACGGACTAGGACAACGATCCAAAACGCCCTCATCCTAAAAAGAAACAAAATTTTAATTTTCAATTAATTATATGTTTTATTAGTAAAAGTTTATATAAAAAAAATAAAATATATATACTAGGACCCCATGCGATCGCATGAGGTTTGGCCTGTATATCCATGCGATCGCATGGATGCAATTTTTTGGTCAGGAACAAGTAACCAGCTCGTCTGCTCTCTGTCTCACACACATACGAACACACACATACGAACACTCACATAAACCCTCTCAAATTTCATTAATTTTTCACCAAAATTTACCAAATTTCTTGCTATAATCCGCTCTAATCATGAATTTGATAAGAAGTTTATCAAGAAGGGTAACAATTACACCCCTAAACCTCTTTAAATTTGATTTTTAGTGTTCTTGAGCTATATTATTCCTAATTTGATTTTGTTAATTTCTAGTGTAGTTAAAGTTAAATTGTTAGTATATTATGCATGTATAACCTAGATTGATGCTATTTAACATGATTTGAAGCCAAAAACTTCAAAATTTTTAGGAATCTAGGGTTTGTGTTCTTGAGCAATTTGGGGCTTTTTGATATAAATAGGTTATGACCGATTTTTTTCATGAATTATTGCTAAATTAAGTAGTGTAACATGTTTAGGTAGCAAAATGATCCAAACTTTGATCCTAAACATGATTTTTGAGAATTAAAGTGGACTTTTTAGGTATAAAATTCATGAACTTGATTAAATTGATGTAAATGCCATTTGAAACTTGTTTAATTGCTAGTAATGGTTGTTTTAACATGTTATTTGAGTTGAATGCTTATGAACTTTGTAAACATTTTCATATATGCTTATTTGAAAAAGTGTAGAATTGTTAAAATTGTGAAAATGTGTATAAGTTTAATTTTGATTAAACATGTTATTGTAATTGTTTCAATCTATTATTTTACTGACACTAATGCATATTTGGATGCACAAAATTTGTGTTTAATGTGTTTTACAGAGATTTACTAATACTGATGGTGAATCATCATCATCTAGACAACCTGCTCCAGAACCTGAACTAGAAATGCAATATGAACCTGAACAGGAGCAACAACAGGAACAACAACAACAACCTGATCAACACATACCTTATTATGATCCGCAACAAGAATATATTGATGCCTACGTAGTATTTTCGATGCATCCGATAGTACAACACCCAACGATTCATAAAGAACAGTTGCATCCTAATCTGAGGTTTGATCGAAGTTGGAGAGATTACCCGACATATCAAAGTAACAAATTCAAACTGGTAACTAAAAATGTAGAAGTGCCAAGGGTAATCGATTGGGAGCCTTTGGAAAGGGTCCAACTTGCTAACTCAGTTAGACAGCATCTGATCCAAAGGTATGGTAGCTCTTCTTTTCCCGATTGGGAACGTTTATTCACCATTCGTAGGCCTGTATATAAGGAATGGTGCAATGAGCTTATGAGTACTATTTCACTTAATGCGGATGTAGTTAGGTTAGATGATAGAAGTTTTCTTAGATATATACTTGGCCGTTGGATGTACAGGATGTCCATGCTGGACATGGCCAGGGCTTTACAGATATATATGCCCGCTGAATTACTACTACCCGATTGTATGAATTTGATTATCATGGTGAAAGGGTAGATAGGAATTTTGATGCTAACGCCGTCTGGAGGCGTATGTCAGATTTTAATGTTTTTGGCGGGCAGGAACACATACCTACTTACATATTCACAGAGCCGAGCTTCGTATAATTCATAGATTTCTGGCTAACTCGATTACACAGAGAGGTCACAACAAGGAGAAAATGACCTTACATGATTTATTCTACCTTAAGTGTATTCGAGACCCAAGAGGCTTTGTTAATATCCCCTATTGTGTTGGTTTTTATTTGTCTAAGATAGTGGAAGGAATACAGGAAGGGGGAATAATAGGAGGAGGTATTTTTGTTACTCTCATTGGAGAGTATTTGGGTGTAGATAGGGATCAAGGGGGTCCACTCTTGGTTTGTAGGGAACAGGATGATACTTTAGGATTGAAGGTCTATCAGGGTGCTAAGGTATTGAAGAGCAGACGCAATCAGGCAGTACCCTATGTTGGTCATCATCCACAGGTAGAGAGAGGTTCAGATGAGGAAATGGAGG
This sequence comes from Rutidosis leptorrhynchoides, assembly GCF_046630445.1. Classification (NCBI taxonomy): domain Eukaryota; kingdom Viridiplantae; phylum Streptophyta; class Magnoliopsida; order Asterales; family Asteraceae; genus Rutidosis; species Rutidosis leptorrhynchoides. The sequence goes on from NC_092336.1 coordinate 441,268,946, forward strand.
AAGCAGATGACATTAGGGATGTCATTAGGGAGGCTATGACTGACATCTACCAGCGTATAGATGAGGTAGAAATGACAAACCAGGATAGACATAATCGATACGAGCAGTGGCAAGCCCGGAATGAGTACGAGCATTCTAGGCAACGACAACATGATATATGGGACTATCATCAGCGTCAGATCATGAGTCAGCTATCACCTCAGGATCACTACGTACCGACCCGACCCGCTTACTATCCTCCACACCAGCCCGATATGAGACCACCATATACTCTCTACGACCCTAATCAGGCCTACCAATACACCTATCACCAACCATGGAACCCGACCGGCGACATGAACTGGAACCCCTATCTAGATTGATATATGTGATGACCCAGAAATTTCTGACCAAATTTAAACTTTAATCTTTATATTATTCCAACACGATAAGCAAAGTTTGTTAAGTTGAATCTCAATAATTTTAAACTATGTTCATACATTCATTTAACCTCGACCAAATTCCAATGATTCATGAACCATTATATGAACGGACATGATTATATATGTATATGTGTATATATTATAACTTGAAAACGTTAACAAAGTATTAGACGTATAATACTTTACAGGAACGTATTTGTTTCGATACAGGTTTAATATAATTATCAACGGAATTAAAAGATAATATTAAATGATTGATTTATCAGATACATTGTATGATCGTGAGTCTCTATTGAGAGGTCCACTTTGATTTAGGAAACCTTTCCTTTTTAACGATATTCGGAATAAATGGTAAAGTGACCTACAAGTAAGAACAAATATTTCAATTAACGATTACTGGACAAAGGTTAGTAGAGATTAACTTTCAACACAATGATTGTCTCGTGTCTCTTGATAAAGTTAATTATTTAGTTTTCTTAATATTGAAAACGTTTTACGACATAGATGAAACCTTTTAAAGAATGAATTTGAATATAACTAATTCTGGAAAACTAAATTATATTTATTCGATTTAGTTCAAATATATGAAAGCATTCTTCGAAATAATAGATTTTTAATTATTATAACGTTTCGATAAAAAGATGTGAATGTAATTAGTTTTAGAGAACTATAGTTATTCGATTTAGTATGGACACGTTTTTTGATATAACAGAATTTGATTGTTAAAATGTTTTTATGGATTTTCAATGATATGAAAATGAAAATAAAGATAAAATAAAGGTTTCTAATGAGCACTAACAGACTACAACATTTTATCTCAAGATTTCAAGTTAAAATGATGGAAATCACTAAACCTGCACACTTGCACGAGAAAAATCATAACTAAATCATACTAACTTGAAAAAGGGTGATTCCGGTGTCCAGATGTCCGTAACTCAAAAATATACAACTTTCGTGAAGACACCATACGCGGACCGCGTACCTATCTAGGCGAAACGCGTAATGTTTGTCGACATAAAAAGTTTGTCGACATAAAAAGTGATGGCGGCTTTACTATTTATGCACGTTTCCTATCTTTTTTATTTAATATATTATTATTATTACTTTATTATATTATATTTATATTATTATATTATTATAATATTCATATATATATATATGATCATATGTCGATAATTTACAAAAACACATGCATGATACATTTCTCGGGAGTATATGATCCCTTCTCACTTCCTCTTTTATCAAACGCAAATATCCATCTATCTATCTACTTTGTATATTATTATTAATATTAAGGTTATTAATATTACTATTAGTAATCTTATTATAATTAGTAGTATTATTATTACTACATATATACATAAAATACTACGACGGGAATATGCTCGGGTGATTTCAAAATAAGTTTTCAAATGGGTTTTAGCTACAGAAATTATGGGTTATAGTTATGGAGGTTATGGGTATTGTTCGAGGGTATTGCTCGTGAGTCAAACTAATGTTTATCATTTCCGTTGCGTCTACGTCCTTTCCTACAATATTGAATCACAATATTGATACGTTGAGATCTACGATTATTTTGCATTTCGAGTTTCGGTCACATTTCGGTGAATGACCTTATGTGCTGCTAAGGTGAGTTTCATATGATCCCTTTTACTCAATATATTTTTGGGCTGAAAATACATGCGACTGTTTATAAATACTAAAAATACTAGATTTATATGCGTGAGTTTCATTTGCTCCCTTTTTAAATGCTTTTGCAATATATATTTTTGGGCTGAGAATACATGCACTTTATTTTAAACGCAAAGGACACAAGTACATACTAAATTCTACACCGAGTTTGAACCGAAAATCCCTTAGCTTTGGTAACTAGTAACTACCGGTTATAAGAACTGGTGGGCACGAGTAGTTATATATGGATCCATAGGGCTTGATATCCCCGTCCGAGCTAGAGCGCTAGCCTTTTAACGGACGTATGCTATTTGAGAAGCGTACACGTTGGTTTGCGTGTATTATTAAGATGATTATACAAAGGGTATAAAATATATATACGTTAAGTTTAGTTACCATGGTGCTCAATTTCGTAGAATATTTTGATAAACGTTTCTGGATGAAACAACTGAAGACTTGTGATTCACCTTTACATACAGATTATACGAAACAATAAAACTATGAACTCACCAACCTTTGTGTTGACACTTGTTAGCATGTTTATTCTCAGGTTTACTAGAAGTCTTCCGCTGTTGCTTATATGTTAGACAAGCTATGTGCATGGAGTCTTACATGACATACTTTTCAAGGAAACGTTGCATTCACCAAATCATCACCATGTATCTTATTTTGACTGCATTATCAACGAAAGTACTATTGTAAACTATTATTTACGGTGATTGTCTATATGTAGAAATCATCAGATGTCGAAATCCTTTGATTTAAATATTCATTTATGGTGTGCCTTTTCAAAAGAATGCAATGTTTACAAAGTGTATCATATAGAGGTCAAATACCTCGCAATGAAATCAATGAATGACGTATTGTCCATATGGATTTGGAGCGATCGTCACAGTTGGTATCAGAGCGTTGGTCCTAGCGAACCAGGTCTTGCATGAATGTGTCTAACTGATAGTTGTTAAGATGCATTAGTAAGTCTGGACTTCGACCGTGTCTGCATGTTAAAAGTTTTGCTTATCATTTCTTGTCGGAAATTACATGCTTATCATTCTTAAGTCTAGACACATTTTCCTGCATTTATTGCATAAATAGTGTATAGACAAAAATTCATATCTTAGCGTATCTGTTACTGTAAACTTTTCCTGATATCTTCCGAAAATTTCTCCGTGATTTATGGAATTTGGTATTATATACATATGTAAATTATGTATTGAAGAATACCAAACTAAATTCTATAATCTAATTCATATCAAAAATCATCTCCCTAATTATACAAGATGGATCCCGTATCTAGTTCAAACTCTGACAGCTATTCCGATATGGATAGTCACCTGAATTCTGAAGACAGTGTAACCGGAATGGATCAACCAATTAGCCATCATCTATTCTGGATGAATTGGGGATGGGTTCGTAGCCTACTTAATTATTGGAGACAAGAAGAAGGCGATCCCTTCCATCCACCACATTGCCCTCTTGGCGAAGAACCTGAAGCACTTACCGGCGAACCTATTCGAGACACCATTTTCTCTCTCATTTTCAGAGTATCTCGTCACGATAATATACTATCTCAAATTCTGGATCTTATTCATCCGCTCGTCCGAACCGCAAATCATCTAGGTGTAGTAGAAGAAGTCAACGAGCTTCGCGCTCGGGTAGTGGCTTTAGAGAATATGGTGCAAAGGTTACAAGCACCAGCAGCATCGCCGACATCAACAGTACCACCAACAACAACACCAACAGTACCATTACCACCACCAACAACATCCGCATCGCAAACCTCAACTTCACAATCTGTCCCACGAGCATCAACGTCATACGCACCGTAGTTACCAAGAAATACCAGCAACAATAACCGATGAAGTATTAACTCATTTCCCCTGAAGAAATTTTATGTATATTTAATATATATGAATTTTGAAATCAAAATAAATCTTTTCGTACTAAGCTATTACGTGTGAATCTTAACTGGTAGGTACTACTCGGTTAGTTCATATTACTAATATGCAATGATATACATCCTTCCTTAACAACTTAACCATTGTTAACTACAATCTCTGTTTCAACTTAATGAATTCCATTTCATAATAAACCAAGTGTATTAATCTATTACATAATTGATTTTACATTTCCAATTTCGATATACTCGAAACTTTCCAGAAAACATCATCTGTGCCTTGTAAGGTTCACAAAAAAATTCCACGAACACCAACATCCTTCACTGAGGAATATCAATAAGAATAAATAATGAAGTGTTGATTTCATTAGTGAAAAACTCCGCAAAGATTATGTAATCTTTAATGTTTTAGAGATTAATCATTTCTAAGTCAAGCTGAAAATCAAATGAGCTTAATATGATATTAACTCATTAAATCCGTATTACATATGAAGAAATATACATACATATATTTTCATAAAGACTGTAATGAAAATTCTTTTGTACAAAATATTGCTTGTGAAATCTTTAACGGGTAGGTAATTCTCGAGAAATATATAAGTTCACAATTAATATGTTATACTGTACATTCTTCAACTTTGATTCAAAAAAATTATTAACCATGCTCACATCGATATACAATCGTTTCCATACAAATTCAATTACATATTCTGATATTGACGGATCAGAATCCAAGTCATAACTCTGAACCGGTGACATCATTCTTAGATCTCTACATCTTTCAAATCTATACTTTGACTTCAAAACTGTGCAAGATCCTTTAGCGTTGTTTTTACGGAAAATAACCTTGCAATTTCTTTTCAAAGTATCCAGTTTTACCCCACTTCCAACCAGCCAATTTTGACTTTTCAGATTAGTTTTATTATAACCTTGACATATACATTTTTTTTTACCGGGGAACCTTTTATGTTACACCACATTAGCAGTAAATTTACCAACAACTTCCATTGATCCTTGACCTTCCGAAAAATCCTTATACTCATTGAAACCCTATCATGTACTCATCCACATCTCATAACGGTAATTGCCATACCAACTACCGGGAATTAGCAATCAGTATTTTGAATCTACTGCATTTTCTACGACAACAGTTATATATAGATAACATCTATCTTCTAGACTTACATACTTCGAAGGTGAAGTTTCTGAAAAATATCCCAAACTATGAAATAGTTCTTTGAAATTGGAACAATGCTGATGAAGCAGCAAAAACTGTAAACGACTTTAACAGTCAAAAGTTTGATGATAAAGAATGGTATGGTGGCAAAGCTCAGAAAAAGAGAAGGTTTGGAACTGGAAAACGGATTGAGCAAAGTATGAAGGAGGCTGTGGATAAATCACAAAGACTGAACCTGCCTTCAAAGAATCCAAATGATTCAGTGTCTGCTGAAATCCTTAGTAAATACCTTGCTCCTTACTCTAAAACCTTTGCGGACGATATTCTTCATCATCATCATTATCTTAAATATTCTAAGATATTATCATATCTTTCATTATAAATATCCTCGATATTTCTGAAGATATTTTCATAACCATTCTTATTTGAAATCATTCATCTCTTTGCGCTATCTGTGTTATAACATAAAAGAAACTATTTTAGTTTCTAAAATTCTGAAAAATTAGAAAAATGGATGTTTGAAGTAATGTTGGGAATTGAAGCATGAGTTAGTATAATATAATGACACTTGATCAACGTGATTATGTTACAGTAAGTCATGCTGAGTTTCTAATGGAACGTGATAAAGATTCACAGATCATACCCTCATCATGAACCATGTTACATAACTCTTTCATTCTATATAATCTCTAAAAATATCAAGAAAATATTTTCTTAATGATTCGGTCTTTTTCGAGGTATTCTGGTAATTTGACAAGTCAGATTGTGCTATTACCATTTCTTTCTTAGAACATTAGTTATGTTCATCTGAAACTTCATACCTACGAATTCTAGACCATTATCCGCTTGACTTAAGGTCGGGAAGAGAAAACGAAAGCATGAAGCTCCGAAATATAATGGAGAACATAAAGCCCGATAACAACCCCGAAATTACAAACCGTGTATATCAATGTGTATAGCAATATAAAGACACGGGAGAATGAAAAACACTATAACTCCAAGGTAATAGTAGAAGAAAATAACTTCCTCTGGTGGCAGATGAAAAAGAAGAATGAAGGATACGATAGCCAGGAAAATATCAAGAATCAGAACTGGATTAAGCATTTTCACAATCTATTGGGATGTATGAAATAAGAAAGAAGATTATAGGAGTGGTGAAAATAAATGAAACGGAAGAGGTCAATTTATAGCGAAATACCAGACATAACAATCAAGGCGGATTACGCATTTAATCAAATAAAATCCTAATTTCCGCAAATTCCGAAGAATAAAATCTTATTTATATTATGAAGATTTTCTATTCCTTAAATTCCGGAAATCAATCGTAACTACGTCAAAAGCTAAGACGAATCTCTATTCTTTCATTTCACTTTATTACGATAACTTCCCTCATACGCTTCGAGTAATTGGATTGTTTTATCCATATTATTTAACGGTGATAAAACTCTATTTATCAACACCACGGCATGAAAACATTTTTATTGTTAGTCATGACGACCTCACTCAAATTTCGGGACGAAATTTCTTTAACGGGTAGGTACTGTGATGACCCGGAAATTTCTGACCAAATTTAAACTTTAATCTTTATATTATTCCAAAACGATAAGCAAAGTTTGTTAAGTTGAATCTCAATAATTTTAAACTATGTTCATACATTCATTTAACCTCGACCAAATTCCAATGATTCACGAACCATTATATGAACGGACATGATTATATATGTATATGTGTATATATTATAACTTGAAAACGTTAACAAAGTATTAGACGTATAATACTTTACACGAACGTATTTGTTTCGATACAGGTTTAATATAATTATCAACGGAATTAAAAGATAATATTAAATGATTGATTTATCAGATACATTGTATGATCGTGAGTCTCTATTGAGAGGTCCACTTTGATTTAGGAAACCTTTCCTTTTTAACAATATTCGGAATAAATGGTAAAGTGACCTACAAGTAAGAACAAATATTTCAATTAACGATTACTAGACAAAGGTTAGTAGAGATTAACTTTCAACACAATGATTGTCTCGTGTCTCTTGATAAAGTTAATTATTTAGTTTTCTTAATATTGAAAACGTTTTACGACATAGATGAAACCTTTTAAAGAATGAATTTGAATATAACTAATTCTGGAAAACTAAATTATATTTATTCGATTTAGTTCAAATATATGAAAGCATTCTTCGAAATAATAGATTTTTAATTATTATAACGTTTCGATAAAAAGATGTAAATGTAATTAGTTTTAGAGAACTATAGTTATTCGATTTAGTATGGACACGTTTTTCGATATAACAGAATTTGATTGTTAAAATGTTTTTATGTATTTTCAATGATATGAAAATGAAAATAAAGATAAAATAAAGGTTTCTAATGAGCACTAACAGACTACAACATTTTATCTCAAGATTTCAAGTTAAAATGATGGAAATCACTAAACCTGCGCACTTGCACGAGAAAAATCATAACTAAATCATACTAACTCGAAAAAGGGTGATTCCGGTGTCCAGACGTCCGTAACTCAAAAATCTACAACTTTCGTGAAGACACCATACGCGGACCGCGTACCTATCTACGCGAAACGCATAATGTTTGTCGACATAAAAAGTTTGTCGACATAAAAAGTGATGGCGGCTTTACTATTTATGCACGTTTCCTATCTTTTTTATTTAATATATTATTATTATTACTTTATTATATTATATTTATATTATTATATTATTATAATATTCATATATATATATATATATATATATATATATATATATATATATATATATATATATATATATATATATATATATATATATATATATATATATATATATATATATATATATGATCATATGTCGATAATTTACAAAAACACATGCATGATACATTTCTCGGGAGTATATGATCCCTTCTCACTTCCTCTTTTATCAAACGCAAATATCCATCTATCTATCTACTTTGTATATTATTATTTATGTTATTATTATTAATATTAAGGTTATTAATATTACTATTAGTAATCTTATTATAATTAGTAGTATTATTATTACTACATATATACATAAAATACTACGACGGGAATATGCTCGAGTGATTTCAAAATAAGTTTTCAAATGGGTTTTAGCTACAGAAATTATGGGTTATAGTTATGGAGGTTATGGGTATTGTTCGAGGGTATTGCTCGTGAGTCAAACTAATGTTTATCATTTCCGTTGCGTCTACGTCCTTTCCTACAATATTGAATCACAATATTGATACGTTGAGATCTATGATTATTTTGCATTTCGAGTTTCGGTCACATTTCGGTGAATGACCTTATGTGCTGCTAAGGTGAGTTTCATATGATCCCTTTTACTCAATATATTTTTGGGCTGAAAATACATGCGACTGTTTATAAATACTGAAAATACTAGATTTATATGCGTAAGTTTCATTTGCTCCCTTTTTAAATGCTTTTGCAATATATATTTTTGGGCTGAGAATACATGCACTTTATTTTAAACGCAAAGGACACAAGTACATACTAAATTCTACACCGAGTTTGAACCGAAAATCCCTTAGCTTTGGTAACTAGTAACTGCCGGTTATAAGAACTGGTGGGCGCGAGTAGTTATATATGGATCCATAGGGCTTGATATCCCCGTCCGAGCTAGAGCGCTAGCCTTTTAACGGACGTATGCTATTTGAGAAGCGTACACGTTGGTTTGCGTGTATTATTAAGATGATTATACAAAGGGTATAAAATATATATACGTTAAGTTTAGTTACCATGGTGCTCAATTTCGTAGAATATTTTGATAAACGTTTCTGGATGAAACAACTGAAAACTTGTGATTCACCTTTACATACAGATTATACGAAACAATAAAACTATGAACTCACCAACCTTTGTGTTGACACTTGTTAGCATGTTTATTCTCAGGTTTACTAGAAGTCTTCCGCTGTTGCTTATATGTTAGACAAGCTATGTGCATGGAGTCTTACATTACATACTTTTCAAGGAAACGTTGCATTTACCAAATCATCACCATGTATCTTATTTTGACTGCATTATCAACGGAAGTACTATTGTAAACTATTATTTACGGTGATTGTCTATATGTAGAAATCATCAGATGTCGAAAACCTTTGATTTAAATATTCATTTATGGTGTGCCTTTTCAAAAGAATGCAATGTTTACAAAGTGTATCATATAGAGGTCAAATACCTCGCAATGAAATCAATGAATGACGTATTGTCCATATGGATTTGGAGCGATCGTCACAATATAGTTCCTGTTGGTGATTTTTATGATTTTATTTATTATTTTTCGACCTTTTATTTATGTTTAAACATATGATATTGTGATACATTAATGTATTGTTTAATATTTTTATTATTTTGTACTAATATTTCATATTTTATTTGAAAGTGGGATTTTAAGTCCCATTTCAAATTACCATGCATGTTTATATTTGTATTGTATGTATTTTATTTCATATACACAACAGGGTAAAACAGCGCATTTTCAAAGACTGGCATTAAGTTCAGCAAAAGCTACTAATTTTGACGACAAAACGAAACACCCTCAATAATTTAAATTGTTACTGATTTCTTACAAATGAGGGCATTGCAAGATCTTAAGTGTGGGAAGGGATTAAATTCTTTCGGATTTTTAAAATTTTAACTTATACACTTGGTTACCATTAAAAATACTAGTAACGCAGTAGTTGTATTAGAATATAGTGCTCTCTGATAATAAAGAACAGCCCTAGTCTTATATACTGACTACCCAATTCTAGTAAAAATTTTCAAAATTTTCAATTAAATGAATTCAAAATCATGTTTATACATATTTATGAACGATAAAACTAGGTGTTAACACCGAAATTATTGTTACCTCGGAAAGAACATAAATTGAGAAACAACCCAAAATGTTAGAATTCATTTAAAATGGAATAGAGGAAATAAAAAGGCAAAGAAAGGAAAATAAAAGCCAAGTGTGGGAAAAATTTACCAAGTTATTTAAAACATATATCACATATTTTTGTACAAATAACTGAAGATACTTTTGTTTTGGACAATTTTATCAGTTTTACCCAATTTTTTATAATATATTTGAAAGAAAAGATGAATCTACACGATGAATCAATTCCATCATTAAAAGGAAGTTAAGTCTTCCGAAAAAGACACGCGCTTCTTGATTTAGGTCAAGAAGTTGTCGTCCAGACCAGTTGTAGAGTCTACGAAAAACCTTGAAAAGTTTTCTCGAAAATCAGCTGGAAATCTACGGACCTCAGCATCAAACAGGGTCGCCAAGTGGTCAGACTTATCCTAACCATGAGAGAACCTGTTTCGTAAAATGGGGAGGGCGCCATGCAAATTAGCTTGATAAGACTAATGAATCAGATCCCAGAAAGGATAATCTCCTTAAAGATCAAAAATGAGCTTTTAAGACTGATATTACTCAATCCTTGAGATTGACTTTTAAAGATTGAGAATTCAAACTCATGGAATTCAATGATATCTAAACTCGAGCTTGAACGAGAAAATATTTTGATCAAATTACAAACCGATTTGTTTTCTGAAAACCCTATTTTCAATGCGTTCATTACCATTGAACGTAAAATCCTAGGAATTCACCTGGAATTCATTAGGTCACCTGAACCAAATCGGGTGTCATCCGTAAGGACGGTGGTTGCATAACATGGTCGAAGACAGGACCTTGTGCCAGAGCAAAAAACCATAAGGGTGAGCTTTACTATTGCTCCTACAAAGGATAGTAATTGCATCCGACATATTACAGACCATAATTAAAAGCATGTCACGGGACATTGCCTTAATAGTTGCTTGTTCAACGCTTTCCTTTACAACCGGACGGTAGTTTACCGAAAGGTAATATACGGAGCAAGTAAATTGGACGTGTTGCTTTCCCAATACAAGGTTAGCAAGTGGGTGACACAAAACCATAAGTTTTGAGCTAAAATTTTCAAATCTGAAACCCATCAAGCCCACAAAAACATTTTGCAAACACCGGTGAAGGGTTATTCCAAAAAACTTATCTAGGGTAAAAGCTAGATTTAATTTTAAAAAGATCAAATGTTTTCATAAAGATCCAATTTCCTTAAGGATCTAAATTTTCATAGTCATGTGGGACTGTAAACCACAACGTTACTACCATTGTTCATACCGCCGTATAGAAATTACTGATGTACAAAGTGTGAAGAATAAAGAAGTGATTCTAGTATTTTTATTTCAAGACTATATTGCTTGAGGACAAGCAACACTCAAGTGTGGGAATTTTTGATAATGCTAAAAACGAACATATATTTCATAGCATTATCCCTCAAGAAAGAAAAGCTTTTAGTTGCAATTGTTCTATTTACAAGTGATATTCGTTTAAATAATAAAAGGTGAAGACAAAAAACAGATTCGACGAATTGAAGACGCAAACGACCAAAAAGCTCAAAAGTACAAAGTACAATCAAAGTGGTTCAAATTATTGATGAGAAACGTCTAAAAGTTACAAGAGTACAAGATGCAAAACGCAAAATACAAGATATTAAATTGTACGCAAGGACGTTCGAAAATCCGGAACCGGGACCTGAGCCAACTCTCAACGCGCGACGCAATGGACCGAAAATTACAAGTCAACGGAGTACAAGAATATAATATAATATATAATTAATTATATATAATTAATTATATTATATTATAAATATTAGAGAAAATTACGCGGATAGCCCCTGTGGTTTGTACCACCCAGCTAGGATAGACATAGTTGTGGATTTGAGGGTGGATGGTCATTATGTTTGAATTGTTGTGCAAGGATGGCCCAGTTCACTAACACTGTTAACTTTTTTCGTTAAGCTGAATCATGTGCCTAGCATGTGAGGGTATTATTGGTACATTTTCCTTTTTCTTCATCTTCTTCAATAAAAATCTATGAATATGATTATATTATTATTTACTTTTGTTTTGTTTTAATTAATTTATTTATTTATTTATTAATTTTAGTTTATCTTCTTTATCCAACAGCAAGACCTGCATCATGCTTGTTTGCAACCCTTGTTTGCAACTAGAATACCACAAAAATCTTGTAGTTGTAGTTACTGAACTATTGTTATCATTGGGTGATAATCACCCATCATAATCATCTCATATGTACTCATTACACCAATTGACTGAAACGAAATCGTATGTCAATTCATTTCCAACAGAACCAAAAAAAAAACACTTGACTGAAATGAAAATGGATCCATATATCTTTATATATCCCTCCATCAGTCCACTTCTCTGTATACACAAATATACACATACAGACATACAAATTGTATGATTGAAAACCCATAACAATAACCCTAATCAAATCAACACTTGAATTGATATCATAAACACCAACCTCAACAATAACCCTAACTCAATGAGAGCATACCCACGACAAAGCTTCATTTTTTTTCAACAAACCCACAAATTATTGATGAAGCGATGATGAAGAAGATGATGATGAGGAAGATTAAACAGCATAGATGGATTACCTAGATCTAGATGCAAAATATAAATGTTACAGATCCTTCTTCATATTTTTTTTCATAAATCTTCATCTTCATTGAACCTTCTTCATCATCTTCACCCGAATCTTCACCAGAATCAATAACTGTCACCGAATTTTGAATAAATCTTCACCACCGAACTCTTCATCTACCTTCAATGAAATTAGGGTTCTTATTTTGTGGTTAAAGATGGAAGATAAACGATTAAGGTGTTTGTAATCTCACTGATTTGCAGGTTTGATTTTACATTTTCACATTTGCAGGTTCGTAATCCCACTGATTTTAGCATTTGCAGGTTTGATTTGTTCTTATAATGATAAACGATTAGGGCTTGATTTAACTTGGACCGTGAATTGTGAGGTACTTTGTTTATCACAAGTATTCTTCTTGATTATTTGTTAAGAAAAAAAGAGGAAGAAAATTAAAGAGATTGCATATGGAAGAAAGCAAAAGTATTTAATTGGAATTAAAAGGAAAAAGTAGGTGGGTGGGTGGGTGGGTGGGTGAGGATATCAAGAGGGAATTGTTTAAAGACCAAAATACCCTCATGTGGAAGGCACATGGGAATGGGTTAACGAAGGAATCAAACAGAAATCGTCAATTGGGCTATCCTTGCACAACAATTCAAACATAATGACTATCCACCCTCAAATCCACAACTATGTCTATCCTAGCTGGGTGGTACAAACCACAGGGACTATCCGCGCAACTTTCTCTAAATATTATAAAAATCCAGCAGCCCACGTTTTGGAATCTTTGTGAGCTGGAAAAGCAGGCCATACGACCGCATGGCCTGGAAGTGCAAAACCCATGCGGTCGCATGGTGCACTGTAGCACGAGACATCCTATAAATTTCGCGTGTTTTGGCCGAATTTAACAACATCTTTTTCTTTCCTTTCTCTCAACGTATATATATATATATATATATATATATATATATATATATATATATATATATATATATATATATATTAATTTTAATTTTAATTTTAATTTTAATTTTAATTTTAATAATAAGGGTATGTTAACGAATGTTGTAAGGGTGTAAGTCGAAATTCTGTCCGTGTAACGCTACGCTATTATTAATCATTGTAAGTTATGTTCAACCTTTTTAAATTAATGTCTCGTAGCTAAGTTATTATTATGCTTATTTAAGCCAAAATAATCGTGATGTTGGGCTAAAATATTAAGACGGGGTAATTGGGCTTTGTACTATAATTGGGGTTTGGACAAAAGAACGACACTTGTGGAAATTAGACTATGGGCTATTAATGGGCTTTATATTTGTTTAATTAAATGATAGTTTCTTAATTTAATATAAAGATTTACAATTGGACGTACCTATAAATAACTACATACACTCAATCGGACACGATGGGCGGGATATTTATAAGTACTAATAATCGTTCATTTAACCGGACACGGGAATGGATTAATAGTTAATGGACTTATTAAAACAGGGATGAATTATGTACAAGGACACTTGGTGTAATTATAGTTTAAGTCCCCAATTAGTTGGAATATTTGACTTCAGATAAAAGGATAATTTGACGAGGACACTCGCACTTTATATTTATGACTGATGGACTGTTATGGACAAAAACTAGACGGACATATTGAATAATCCAGGACAAAGGACAATTAACCCATGGGAATAAACTAAAATCAACACGTCAAACATCATGATTACGGAAGTTTAAATAAGCATAATTTCTTTATTTCATATTTAATTGCACTTTTAATTATCGCACTTTTATTTAATGTCATTGTATTTAATTGCACTTTTAATTATCGTACTTTTTTATCGCAATTTTATTTTATCGCACTTTAATTATTGTCATTTACTTTACGTTTTAAATTAAGTCTTTTATATATTTAATATTTTACATTAGGTTTTAACTGCGACTAAAGTTTTAAATCGACAAACCGGTCATTAAACGGTAAAAACCCCCTTTTATAATAATAATACTACTTATATTTATATATATATATATATATATATTTATTTTTACAAATATAGTTTTTAAAAAATATAGCGTTAAACTTGGCTGAGTTCCCTGTGGACGAACCGGACATACTAAAAACTACACTACTGTACGATTAGGTACACTGACTATAAGTGTTGTAGCAATGTTTAGGTATATCCACTCTATAAATAAATAAATAACTTGTGTAAAATTGTATCGTATTTAATAGTATTTTGTAGTAAAAATATAACTATTTTGTATACGCCTCTACGCACATCATATATACATGTAGTGTTTTAATATGTATTCATACACTTTTGAAAGACTTCAAGACACTTATCAAAGTACTTCTACTTATCAAAAATGCTTACAATTACATCCTCATTCATTTTCATCAACAATTTTACTCGTATACACCCGTATTCGTACTCGTACAGTACATAGCTTCTATATGTATGTACTATTGGTATATACACTCTAATGATCAGCTCTTAGCAGCCCATGTGAGTTACCTAACCATGTGGAAACCATCATTTGGCAACTAGCATGAATGATTACACAAAATTACAAACTAATGGAGCCTATATGGTGAGACCATACTTCACGTGAATGAACACACACATACACACTTTCATTTTGCAACTTACATGCATCAAATTACTCTCTCTCAAGTGTTCTTCCATTGTTCTAAGTGTTCTTCATCATCTTCATTAAAATATAGCTCAATCTAGTTCATAAATCCATACATAAAACAAGTTATAAAACAACTACTCAAGAACACACCAATAACACTTCCAAGTTTGCTAGCTTACTTTCAATCTTGCAAATTCACTTTGAGTGATCATCCAACCTCAAGAAATCTTTCTTATTTACAGTAAGATATCTTTCTAATCTAAGGTAATACTCATATTCAAACTTTGATTCAATTTCTATAACTTTAACAATCTTATTTCGAGTAGAAATCTTACTTGAACTTGTTTTCGTGTCAAGAATCAACTTCAAGAACTTTCAAGCCATCCAAGGATCCTTTGAAGCTAGATCTATTTTTCTCATTTCTAGTAGGTTTATCCACAAAACCTGAGGTAGTAATGATGTTCATAACATCATTCGATTCATATATATAAAACTACCTTTTTCGAAAGTTTAAACTTGTAATCACTAAAACATAGTTTAGTTAATTCTAAACTTATTCGCAAACAAAAGTTAATCCTTCTAACTTGACTTTTAAAATTAACTAAACACATGTTCTATATCTATATGATATGCTGACTTAATGATTTAAAACCTGAAAACACGAAAAACACCGTAAAACCGGATATACGCCGTCGTAGTAACACAACGGGCTGTTTTGGGTTAGTTAATTAAAAACTATGATAAACTTTGATTTAAAAGTTGTTCTTCTGGGAAAATAATTTTTCTTATGAACATGAAACTATATCCAAAAATCATGGTTAAACTCAAAGTGGAAGTATGTTTTCCAAAATGGTCATCTAGACGTCGTTCTTTCGACTGAAATGACTACCTTTACAAAAATAAATTGTAACCTATATTTATGACTATAAACTTATACTTTTTCTGTTTAGATTCATAAACTTAAGTTCAATATGAAACCATAGTAACTTGAATCACTCAAAACGGATTTAAAACGAAGAAGTTATGGGTAAAACAATATTGGATAATTTTGCTTGTTGTAGCTACGTGAAAATTGGTAACAAATCTATATTAATCATATCCTAGCTAACTCACATTGTATTATATATGTATTCTAATATATTATGTAATCTTGGAATACCATAGACACGTATGCAAATGTTTTGACATATCATATCGACCTATGTATATATATTATTTTTTAACAATCATAGACACTCTATATGCAGTAATGTTTGAGTTAGCTATACAGGGTTGAGGTTGATTCAAAAAATATATATACTTTAAGTTGTGATCTAGCCTGAGACGTGTATACACTGGGTCTTGGATTGATTCAAGATAATATATATCGATTTATTTCTGTACATTTAACTGTGGACAACTAGTTGTAGGTTACTAACGAGGACAACTGACTTAATAAACTTAAAACATTAAAACATTTTAAAAATGTTGTAAATATATTTTGAACATACTTTGGTATATATGTACATATTTATTATAGGTTCGTGAATCAACCAGTGGCCAAGTCTTACTTCCCGACGAAGTAAAATTCTGTGAAAGTGAGTTATAGTCCCACTTTTAAAAATCTAATATTTTTGAGATGAGAATACATGCAGCTTTATAAATGTTTTACAAAATAGACACAAGTACATGAAACTACTTTCTATGGTTGAATGATCGAAGCCGAATATGCCCCTTTTTACTTGGTAACCTAAGAATTAGTAAACCAGTCTACTAATTGACACAAATCCTAAAGATAGATCTATTGGGCCCAACAAACCCCATCCGTTGTAGCGGATGCTTTAGTACTTCGAGTTTTTATATCATGTCCGATGGAAGTCCCGGAATGATGGGGATATTCTTATATGCATCTTGTTAATGTTGGTTACCAGGTGTTCACCATATGAATGATTTTTATCTCTATGTATGGGATGTATATTGACATATGAAATCTTGTGGTCTATTATTACGATTTGATAAATATATAGGTTAAACCTATAACTCACCAACATTTTTGTTGACGTTTAAAGCATGTTTATTCTCAGGTGATTATTAAGAGCTTCCGCTATTGCATGCTAAATAAGGACAAGATTTGGTGTCAGCATGCTTGTATAATATTGTTTAAAACTGCATTCGAGATTTACTTTGTTGTAACATATTAATATTGTAAATGTAAGACCCAAATATTTGTTGTGTACATAAGCGTAAATAAGATGCTTGAAGTGGGGGTTTCGTTGTATATTTTAAAATGAAACAGATTCTGATCTGGGGGTGTTGCGCGTCGTGCAGGGTATTGGCGCGCCGCGCCAATGGTCTGTGACAGATTCCTTCTCTTTTAATTAGATATTTTGAGGGCAAATTGGTAAATTCACTAAAGGGCTGACTTTAAGGCTCTAGATTCAGTTTGGTGAGCCTCATAACACCATTTTTACCTACTTCACTCCTTCCAAATTAATTTAGTGAGAGAAAGGGTTTTCTAGAGTGATAGAACTAAAATCAAGGAAGAAGAAGCCGGTTTCGGGTCTAAGTGCAAGCATTAAAGTTGTTCACCTACTTCCTAGCTACGTTTTGATTGTAGTGGTATGCTCTAATCTTGATTTCCTAATTTAATTTTGTGAAAGAGTTAGTGTTAGGGTTAATGGTGAACTTAAAACCCACTTTGTTAGTAAATTGGGTGTTTTAGGTGAATTTGGGTCATGTAGACCTAAAGATGATTAACTAGGGTTTTTCAAAGTATTAATTAATGTTTGAGAGCTTCAATTTGTTAGTTAATTACTAGCACACCTATATCTAAGTAAATGGGTGTTGTGTGGGTTAGTGAGTGACCCAAAATGAGTATGTTGACTTTAAAATGGTCAAATGGGTTATAATGGACCTAAGTTGGTTAATGGTTGTGAAAGATGCATAAACTTTGTATTGAAATGTGTTTTAAACATATCTTGGCTAATTTTAGGGTTTTGGTGTAAGTTAACCCAATTTTAGGGTTAAGGGTGCAAATGGGTCGAAATTGCACCTTAGTTCAAAATGGCACTAGAATGAAGTTAGTGGTTGACCACCTTGAATGAATGAATGATATGTGCATAATGTAACATGTGCGTTACATTGAAGTTGAAAGCTCGGTTATCTCTTGCCAAGACTTTGAGGTGAGTGGAAAATCTATATATGTATGTATATGATTTACGTGCCGTATTAATGGTGTCACATAGCCATTTTGTGACCATAGTTGTGAGACATAGCCGTTTTGTCCACGTCTAATATTTATGCACATAGACGTGTTTGTGCATATAGTGGCGAGTAATAGCCGTGTTTTACTCCCACGATGTATTCCGTATTATTTTGTGCACATAGCCATGTTTGTGTACATGATTGTGAGTAATAGCCTTATTTTACTCACACATTGATGAAGTGATGCCATAGCCATTTTTGGAACACTTGGGGGTGATGCCATAGCCATTTTTGGAACACCTCGGGGGTTAGTATACCATAGTCGTGTTTGGGAGCTAACGGTTGTTATGAACATCGATGAATTGTTTCGCGAAGTCATTCCCTTGCGAAGAACTTGGTTAACCATGGGTTATAGTTGTTGACGTTAACATTTAATTATTATTATGAATATTATGCTACTGATGATGCTAGTTGTACGAATTGACGATACTAGCTTGTTTATTAAGACGTTATGCGTTTGTATGCGTTATATGATATCGTGGATGCGAGTAGGTAAGTCTTATATGCTTGTATATATTTATTCTACTCACTAAGCATTAGCTTACCCTCTCGTTGTTTACCATTTTATAGGTTCCGGCATGGATAAGGGTAAGGGCATATGGTTGGATTAGAGATCCCGCTTATTGTTAGGGGACGCTTTTTGGATGTGTTAACTTTTGGAGTTTGACCATGACTTGGGTAGTTTAATCCCAAACACCATGCTCATCATGTCGTTTGGTACTTAAACTTTTTGGAGGTCGAAACTCACGTTATGTATTAAACTCGTAAAACGGTAGATGTGGGCCCTGCTTTGTAAAACTTATTTTATGTTTGAATAGTGTTAGTTTTACATATTTGAATATGTTGTTAAAAGCGTTTTGTCTAATTATGTTGGGAAGTGGCCAATCTTTTTCGCGTTTAAAGACTTTTTGGACATACCAGTTTGGCGCGCCGCGCGAGGTTCTGGCGCGCCGCGCCAGTTGCTGAACAAACAAATTTTTTATTTTTTTTTATATTTTCCGCGGGTTCGATGGTGGTTTGGTTTGGGTTGTTACAAGTGGTATCAGAGCCTGGTCTAAGGGATTTAGGTGACTTGAGATAGGCGCCTAGTCTTAGACTTTTTATGTGAGCGTTATGCTGGACTTGTAGGACTTTGGGTCGAATCGGGTTTTGGTTAGTGCATAGGTTTATGTGAACTAATCATGCGCTATTGTTTTGTTTGGTATTTGAAATCGTCAAGCAAGATAGACGTGGTACTAGTGAGTTAATGCGATGTGCTCGCGTAACAATGATTAGCTACCATTGTTATGGGTTCAAATCATGTCAAACAAGCGATGTACGACGATTGTTGAGCAAGATGGGGTAGTGTGGTGTATATGTATATACATATGTGTTAAGTCCTTTCATTTTGTTGCTTAATTTACTTCGTTTTATAGAATGAAGATGAGAAATGGACACGACACCAATGACGGAAGTACGAGTGAGGATGTTGAACTCACGGCCAAGGTTGAGGCCATCTTTAAAAGGCTAAAGAAGGATTTTCTTGACGACGTTCGAAAGGTCTTCCAAGAGTCGGTCGATGGACAAGTGACCAAAATGATCAATGATCGAATGAAAGCCACAATAGAGGAGGCTTTAGAGGCTAGAAACATTTACCCTCGAGACGAAGGGGGTGAAGGTAATGGTGGGGGTGGAAGGCGGGATTTCCACTACAAAAATTTCAAGGATGCACAACCTCCGATGTTTAATGGGCTGAGGGATCCATTGAAAAGCACTTGTTGGATTTCTGATATCGAGGGAGCGTTCCGTACCACGGAGTGTCCTCCCGAGAAGAATACGAGGTATGGGTCTAGCATGTTGCACGAAGAGGGAAAATTGTGGTGGGACAATAAAATCAAACTATATGGTGAAGAGCAATGCATGTGCTTGACATGGGAGGAGTTTAAGAAGGAATTGTTTCAAGAATACCAAACTTCTTCTGATCTTGATAAAATCCGGGACGAGTTGCACAATTTGCGACAAGGTTCAATGGACTTGGTTACTCTCAAGTCTACCTTCTTGGCAAAGACTCGTTTTTGTCCGGAGTATGTAGGTGATGATCACAAGTTGATGCTAGATTTCTACCGTACTTTAAGTGATGAGTTGAAGGGTAAGATTAGCCGGGGTATGGCTAAGTTTTTTGAAGATTTATACGAATTGGCTAGGGGTTTTGAGCCGGAGGTTCCAAGAAAGAGTGATTTTGCTTTTTCCAAAAGAAAGTTCGAAGGTTCTAGTCATTCTAACTTCTCAAACAAGAAAAAACAAGAACAAGAAGGGGTCCGAAAGCGTCGAAAGTGTGAAGAAGGGTAGTTCAAATACTTTTACACCTACTTGTTATAGTTATGGGAAGTCGGGTCATTACGCCCGTGATTGTTTGACCAAGTCGGTTACGTGTTTTAATTGTGGAAAGGAAGGGCACAAGAGGCTGGAATGTCCCGATTTGAATAATGATCATGTCAAGAAGTTAGAAAAGGTGGTGGGTACGGCTAGGGGTCACAACTACTTGATGACCAATGATGAATCAAAACAATCCAACGAAGTTGTCTCAGGTACTTTTATGGTTAACTCTACTCCGGCAAGGATTCTTTTTGATAGCGGTGCAAATTTGTCGTTTGTGTCTCCAAAATTTGTGCCTAAACTTAATAGACCGTTAGCTAAGTTAAGTCGTCCGGTAGAAGTCGAAATAGCGGACAGCAAGACGGTGCTAGTGGTTGATGTGTGTAAGAATTGTGATGTTGTTTTTGGTGCCGAAAACTTTAAGATTGATCTTATCCCGATGACTTTGGGCATTTCGATATCATTGTTGGTATGGATTGGCTAGATCACAATAGAGCCGATATTGCATGCCATGAAAAATATATTCGTTTGAAAGCCCCGAGTGGGGGAGAGTTAATTATTCACGGTGATAAGCGTAGAAGACTTGTGCCGATATGCACTTTTGCACGGGCTTGTCGTTTCCTTGATAGTGGTGGCATCGCTTTTCTTGCCCATGTTGTTGATACTCATGATGAGCCACCACCCATTCGTGAAATTCCGGTGGTTAGTGAATTCGAAGACGTTTTTTCGGACGAGTTACCGGGTGTTCCAGCGGAACAACAAGTTGAATTTTGCATTGATTTGGTTCCGGGGGGCTATCCCCATTGGTAAAACTCCTTATCGTTTAGCGCCGACGGAAATGCAAGAGTTGTTAAATCAAACCCAAGAGCTACTTGAAAAGGGTTTTATTCGACCGAGCGCTTCGCCATGGGGCGCTCCAGTTTTATTCGTGAAAAAGAAGGATGGAAGTATGCGGATGTGCATCGATTATCGGGAGTTAAATAAAGTGACGATCAAGAATTGTTATCCATTATCTCGGATTGACGATTTGTTTGACCAACTCCAAGGTGCAACGTATTTCTCTAAAATCGACCTACGATCCGGCTATCACCAAATGCGGGTCCGTGAGGAAGATATCGAGAAAACGGCTTTTCGAACACGTTATGGGCATTTTGAATTTGTGGTAATGCCTTTTGGTCTTACAAATGCACCGGCGGCATTCATGGATCTTATGAACCGAGTGTGCCAACCCATGTTGGACAAGTCGGTAATTGTGTTCATTGACGATATATTAGTCTACTCGAAAAGTATTAACGAACATGAACGTCATTTGCGTGAAGTGTTGAAGACATTACGAAAGGAGAAGTTGTATGCTAAGTTCTCCAAATGTGAATTTTGGCTAAGGGAGGTTCAATTCCTTGGCCACATTGTGAACAAAGACGGTATTCAAGTAGATCCGGGGAAGATAGAGACAATGAAGAGTTGGAGACAACCGACTACGCCTACGGAGGTCCGAAGTTTTCTCGGATTGGCCGGTTATTATCGTCGATTTATCCAAGACTTTTCTAAGATCGCTTATTCATTGACGAAGTTGACGAGAAAGAACGCGAGATTTACTTGGGAGAACGAGCAAGAAATTGCTTTTCAATTGTTGAAAGATAAGTTGTGTCAAGCTTTGGTGTTAGTTTTGCCAGAAGGAGTGGAAGACATGACGGTTTATTGTGATGCTTCGCTAAATGGGCTCGGGTGTGTTCTTATGCAAAGGGGTAAAGTCATCGCTTATGCCTCTCGACAATTAAAGGAACACGAGACGAGATATCCGACTCATGATCTTGAGTTGGCGGCGGTTGTGCATGCGTTAAAAATTTGGCTCCATTACTTGTATGGTGTTAAGAGTACGATTTATTCGGATCATAAGAGCTTGAAACATCTCTTTAATCAACGAGATTTGAATTATCGTTAATGTAGGTGGATGGATGTGGTGAAAGACTATGATTGTGAAATAATTTATCATCCAGGCAAGGCGAATGTGGTCGCGGATGCGTTAAGTCGAAAGAGTCATCACCCGGCATTACGATTGGGATTGTTACGTATGATTATTACTAACGATTTTCTTGAAAAAATTGGTGTGATTCAAATAGAGGCATACGTTCACAACAAGCATGCGTAACGAATCGTGGGGCAATCGGAGTTCATTACCATGGGCTCGCGTGGTTTGTCATCTTTTCAAGGAAGAGTGTGGGTGCCTAAGATGGGTGATTATTGACAAGTGCTACTTGATGAAGCACATAAGTCAAAGTATTCCATTCATCCGGGCGCGACAAAAATGTATCTTGATTTAAAGAAAGACTATTGGTGGTCGGGCATGAAACGTGATGTTGTGAAGTATGTTGAGCAACGCGTCACGTGTTTTCAAGTTAAGGCCTAGCAACAAAAGCTGTATGGTAAGTTACAACCGTTAGAAATCCCGAAATGGAAATGCGAACACATTACCATGGATTTCATCACAAAATTACCTAAGACGGCGAGAACCCAATTTGATTCGATTTGGGTTATAGTTGATCGATTGACGAAAAGTGCTTTGTTTCTTCCCATTCGAGAAGCGATATCATCGGAGACTTTGGCTAAGTTGTTCATCAAGGAAGTCATCTCTCGACACGGTGTTCCTATATTTATTATTTCGGATCGCGATACCCGTATTACATCTTGGTTTTGGGAAAAGTTTCACGAAGATATGGGTACACAATTGAAATTGAGCACGGTGTATCATCCTCAAACGGACGGTCAAAACGAACGTACGAATCAAACTTTGGAAGATATGTTACGAGCGTGCATTATTGATTTCGGTGGTAGTTGGGATGAGCACTTACCTTTGGTGGAGTTCTCGTACAATAATAGTTACCATACTAGTATCGGGATGCCACCATATGAGATGCTATATGGGCGAAGATGTCGAACTCCAATTTGTTGGGGTGAAGTGGGTCAAAGAGAAATCGGGAGTACCGATTTGGTTTTGGAGACGAATAACAAGATTGATATTATTCGGGATCACTTGAAGAAGGCTCAAGATAGACAAAAGTCGTATGCAGATAAACGTAGACGAACGATCAAATTTCAAGAAGGTGACATGGTGATGCTTAAGGTTTCGCCATGGAAAGGTATTATTCGATTTCGAAAATGGGGAAAGTTAGCTCCTCAGTTTATTGGGCCATTTAAGGTTTTAGCTCGTGTTGGTGAAGTCGTGTATCGTTTGGAATTACCTGAAGAGCTTGCGAGGATTCATAATACATTTCATGTTTTCTATCTCCGTAAGTGTCTTGCAGATGATTCATCTTGGGTGCCATTAGATGGGATTGAGCTAAACAATAAGTTAGAATATATTGAGGAACCGATTACCATACTCGATGAGAAGGTCAAAAGGTTGAGAAATAAAGAAGTGAGGACTTTTAAAATTCAATGGCATCGGAGTAAAGGTTCCGAGTTTACGTGGGAGCCCGAAGAATTCGTGTTAGTTTATCTTCCTTCTTGTCATGCGGCTTGGATCGCGAGGACGCGCTCCGATTCAAGTGGGGGAGAGTTGTAAGACCCAAATATTTGTTGTGTACATAAACGTAAATAAGATGCTTGAAGTGGGGGTTTCGTTGTATATTTTAAAATGAAACAGATTCTGATCTGGGGTTGTTGCGCGCGGTGCAAGGTATTGGCGGGCCGCGCCAATGGTCTGTGATAGATTCCTTCTCTTTTAATTAGATATTTTGAGGGCAAATTGGTAAATTCACTAAAGGGCCGACTTTAAGGCTCTAGATTCAGTTTGGTGAGCCTCATAACACCATTTTCACCTACTTCACTCCTTCCAAATTAATTTAGTGAGAGAAAGGGTTTTCTAGAGTGAGAGAACTCAAATCAAGGAAGAAGAAGCCAATTTCGGGTCTAAGTGCAAGCATTAAAGTTGTTCACCTACTTCCTAGCAATGTTTTGATTGTAGTGGTATGCTCTAATGTTGATTTCCTAATTTAATTTTGTGAAAGGGTTAGTGTTAGGGTTAATGGTGAACTTAAAACCCACTTTGTTAGTAAATTGGGTGTTTTGGGTGAATTTGGCTCATGTAGACCTAAAGATGATTAACTAGGGTTTTTCAAAGTATTAATTGATGTTTGAGAGCTTAAATTTGTTAGTTAATTACTAGCACACCTATATCTAAGTAAATGGGTGTTGTGTGGGTTAGTGGGTGACCCAAAATTTGTATGTTGACTTTAAAATGGTCAAATGGGTTATAATGGACCTAAGTTGGTTAATGGTTGTGAAAGATGCGTAAACTTTGTATTGAAATTTGTTTTAAACCTATCTTGGCTAATTTTAGGGTTTTGGTGTAAGTTAGCCCAATTTTAGGGTTAAGGGTGCAAATGGGTCGAAATTGCACCTTAGGTCAAAATGGCACTAGAATGAAGTTAGTGGTTAACCACCTTGAATGAATGATTGATATGTGCATAATATAATAGGTGCGTTACATTGAAGTTGAAAGCTCGGTTATCTCTCGCCAAGACTTTGAGGTGAGTGGAAAATCTATATATGTATGTATATGATTTACGTGCCATATTAATGGTGTCACATAGCCGTTTTGTGACCATAGTTGTGAGACATAACCGTTTTATTCACGTTTAATATTTATGGACATAGACGTGTTTGTGCATATAGTGGCGAGTAATAGCCGTGTTTTACTCCCACGATGTATTCCATAATATTTTGTGCACATAGCCGTGTTTATGTACATGATTGTGAGTAATAGCCGTGTTTTACTCACACATTGATCAAGTGATGCCATAGCCGTTTTTGGAACACTTGGGGGTGATGCCATAGCCGTTTTTGGAACACCTCGGGGGTTAGTATACCATAGCCGTGTTTGGGAGCTAACGGTTGTTATGAACATCGATGACTTGTTTCGCGAAGTCATTCCCTTGCGAAGAACTTGGTTAACCATGGGTTATAGTTGTTGACGTTAGCATTTAATTATTATTATGAATATTATGCTACTGATGATGCTAGTTGTACGAATTGACGATACTAGCTTGTTTATTGAGACGTTATGCGTTTGTATGCGTTATATGATATCGTGGATGCGAGTAGGTAAGTCTTATATGCATGTATATATTTATTCTACTCACTAAGCGTTAGCTTACCCTCTTGTTGTTTACCATTTTATAGGTTCCGGCATGGATAAGGGTAAGGGCATACGGTTGGATTAGAGATCCGCTTATTGTTAGGGGACGCTTTTTGGATGTATTAGCTTTTGGAGTTTGACCATGACTTGGGTAGTTTAATCCCAAACACCATGCTCATTGTGTCGTTTGGTACTTAAACTTTTTGGTGGTCGTGATCGTTCCTTAATTGTCACGATTAATTCTAACTAAATACGCAAAATTAACGTTACGCAAGTGAACAAGGAGATACTTTTATGGAATTTTATGTGTTTACAGGTATTAAAGGTGTTGGTGCAAAAGAACGTGCAAAAATGGAGTTTTGAGTGAAAGACAGTGGAAGATGGACGTGATTTGGAAGAAAAACAAGGCTCAGCAGGAGTAACAAAGGCGTAAATTACGCCATCCTGGGCGTAATTTACGCCAGCACTCAGATGTCTCTCAGAACAGAAATCACTTGGAGGCGTAAAAATACGCTGAGCAGGAAATGCAAAGGCGTAAATTACGCCCAGCCAGGCGTAATTTACGCCAGTACAAAAAATCAGAATCCGGGAATGACGAAAATTAGCTTTTGGATAAGATTTCTTAACCCCTATTTAAGGAGGTCTTTAGGGTTACGAACTTTAACTTTTCCCTACCAGTTTTTGCAGCAGAGAACACCTAAAAACATCAAAAATCTTCACTCAAATCACCATTCTTTCAAGATTAAAGTCAAGATCAAGGTTCAATCATCATGCAAACGTCAAGGATTTTATTGATTCTCACCACCATCATGCTTGGCTAGTAATCTAATCTTTATCCTTTCCATGAACAATTGAGTTATGTATGATTTCATTCAAGATTATGTGATTTGTGATGTTTAATACTTTTGAATTATAATGTTATGAATCAAGTTGATTGTTGATTAATGCAAGTTCTATACTTTGTTATTGCAAGTTAGATTATTGTGATTTAACAGTGTGTTCTTGATCCAACTTAGTGTTAATTAGATTAGGGATAAAGACACTTTGTCTAGGTTGCATAATTTAATCTCAAGATAATAGAATTAATGAACTCAAGAAGTCTTGTCTATGAGATTTGATCAACAATTGATAAACATGATGCTTGTTTGAATGAATGCATGCTAAATTGGGATTGTGAAAGGATAAAGGCTTTAATCTCATTGTTTACATTTCAATATTTTCAATTGCACTTTTGTTTAAGTTTAAATTTAAGTAGTAATCAATCTAAGTAGTTTTATAGTTAAGTTAGTTAATCACAAACAACAAACTCTGGAAATTGCTTGCTTGTTGACCATAACTTCTCGTGGAACGAATCCTGCTTACCCTAGCTAAGTTAGAGTAATTAGGCTATTTTTGATTGACCCTTCGACATCGATCAAAACTTTGGCGCCGCTGCCGGGGAGGTGTGCGCTTGATTTGCAAGCTCTTATTTTATCTGCTTTCTTGTTAAATTACAAAAACCATAAAAATCATAAAACCAAAAAAAAAAAATCCAAAAATATTGTTTTGTTTATTCTTATTTTTGTCAGTTTTACGCTCGGTGTTTTTGTTTTTGTTTCATTTCAGGTTAGTGTATGCAAACTCGGAGTTTGGGAGACAAAAATCTTAAACCTTTAGACTTAGAAATCGAGAAATCAGCAAAAGCTAATCGAAAAGCTTCAAGAATTCTTAAGGGTTCAACAGTGGCTTCAGCATCAAGTCAAGCACAGTTAGAGTCACATACAATTGTTCCACCAAACTCTCCTAAGTCAGATTCCGATACTGAAGAGGAAGTTTTTGAGCAACGCGACGATATGGCTGACCAACCAAGGGTAGTAGATACCTACTACCAACCGGGTGATTTTGGGGATCATTCACCCATTGTTTATCCTGCACAGGCAGGAGGAAACAACCGACGATTTGAGGTCCGCCCTCAACTGATTTCGATCTTGCCAACCTACCGAGGTATGGCTAACGAGGAACCATACGAACATATCACCGAATTTAATGAGATTTGTGCTACTAATCAGGTAAACGGTTTTACTGATGATGAGGTACGTCTCCGATTATTTCCTTACTCACTTAAGGAAAAAGCAAAAAGATGGTTTCTCTCCTTGCTCGCCCGTAGTATTAATACTTGGGCGGAAATGAAAAAACGGTTTTTAGAAGAATTCTATCCCATAAGTAAAACTTCATATATGCGTACGCAAATTAAGTCTTTTAAACAGTTACCAGGTGAACTATTTCATGAAGCGTACGAGCGTCTGAAGGAGTTACTTAGGGCGTGTCCACATCATGAGATACCCAAGTGGGAATTGGTAAAAGTTTTTTATGATAGTCTAGATTCCCAAAACAGGCAGTTTCTTTTGGCCGCTAGTGGGGGGCGTTTTTAACTCGACCTAGTAAGGAAGAGTGGACCTTCTTTGAACAGTTGAGAAAGGGGTCAAAGACCCAAGCTTCAGTTAGTCGTAAGCAACCTAGTACTTCCCGAGTAAACCATGTTTCTGACTCGGGAAGCTCATCTAGGAATTTAGAGCAAGAGTTGGATGACTTAAAAATGCTAATATTTAACAGCCCAAACCAGGGTCTTGCTTGTAATGTTTCACAGGTACTGGAAGTGTGTGAGATTTGTGGAGATCCTTCTCATTATGCATACGGATGCAGAAATGGGATTCCACCAGTAAATCAGCAAATGGTGGAAGAGCAAGTTAATGAGGTTCAGGGAAGGCGGTTTGATCCATACTCTAACACATATAATCCAGGTTGGAGAAATCATCCGAATTTTAGTTGGAGTAATAACAACGCGTTGAATGCTAACCATGGGAACCAACTTAGGCCACCAAACACCTTCCAAAATCAGGGTAATTTTCAGAATCAAGGCAACTACCAACGAAACTATCAAAATCCTTACCCTAACAACCGAAACCAAAACAATTACCAACCTCAGAACCAAAACCAAAACCACAACCAAAACCAAACTAGTACTTCATCTAACCAACCACCTAGCTCGGATGCTAAGATGGATGCGTTCATATCTGAAATGCGAAAGATGATAGAGGTACAAAATAAGTCGATTGGTGCTTTGGCCAAGGAGATAGGTAATGTTGCGGAAAGTAAGGGTAATCGGGAACCGGGAACCATTCCAAGCTACACGGTTTTGAATCCAAATCACAAAGAGCAAGGAAAGGGTCATAGTGTTAATATGGTAGGTACCTTGAGAAGCGGGAAAAAGTATGATAATAAAGTTGGAGAAACAGAGGTAAAGCAACCGGAGTCAAGTAAGTCTCCTATTGTTCTTGATGAGGATGAGGTAAGTAAAAGTGATAACAATGGGGAGGGGGTGAAATTGACCGAACCAACTGTTAATGAGACCGAGAAAGTGGAGAAAGAATCAAAAACCGTCCCATTTCCCAAGGCCCTAGAGTCCCCGAACCAATTCCCTTATGGGAAGAAGGGACCACAACAAGAGGATATGTGGGAAACTTTTCAGCAGGTTAAAATAAATTTACCCCTTCTTGATGCTATTAGGCAAGTTCCTTCTTATGCTAAATTTTTGAAGGACCTTTGCACTCAAAAGAGAAAGCAAAGGGCAAACTTGCCTAAGAAGGTGGAGTTAACCGAGCACCTAAGTGCGGTTGTCTCGGGTACACTTTCACCTAAGTTTAAAGATCCAGGAACCCCATTGATAGCTGTGACCGTAGGGAATGTGAATGTTAAAAAGGCGTTATTGGACTTAGGTGCTAGCATTAACATTTTACCTTTTTGTCTAGTTGACCGACTTGAATTGGGCCTAATGAAACGAACCGACATAATTATCCAATTAGCGGACCAATCAATTAAAACGCCTAGGGGGATACTAGAGGATGTGATAGTAAAAGTGGAGGATTTCTATTACCCGGTAGACTTTGTTGTTATGGATATTGAGACTAGGAATAGAGATACCCAACCCACTATAATTTTGGGACGCCCGTTCTTGGCCACCATTAATGCTCATATTAATTGTAGAACGGGTGCCATGGACATATCCTTCGGTAACCGCAAGATGAGGATTAACATCTTTAATTCTCTTCGCGCACCGGATGTCCATGAGTGCTATAGGATAGATGTGATTGATGAGTTAGTTGATAAGCATACTTCTCACCTAATAACCGACGACCCAGTAGAGATATTTTGTTTAGGTGAGGAAGAGGATGTCGAGTGTGAAGAGGTCAAAGCGGTAGAATTAGCGGTAGCAAGTACAATGGATTCTAGGTTGCCACCGTGGACTCATAAATATGAGTCACTACCTAAATCCATTGATACTAACACGAGACCTTCACTAGAGTCACCACTGAATCTTGAGTTAAAACCCTTACCGTCTCATTTGAAATATGCGTTTTTGGGAACTAACGGCACTTTGCCAGTTATTATTGCTTCAGATTTGACAGGTGTGCAGGAAAAAGCTTTGATGGAAGTTCTTCATAAGTACAAAGCTGCAATAGGGTGGACGATAGCTGATTTGAAAGGGATAAGTCCCTCGGTATGTATGCACAGGATAGTCACGGATCTTGAGGTTAAACCTGCTCGCGATACACAACGCAGGTTAAACCCAAATATGCAGGAGGTGGTAAAAAAGGAAGTTCTTAAGTGGTTGGATGCAGGGATAATCTTCCCTATCTCAGACAGTCAGTGGGTAAGTCCCACACAAACAGTGCCGAAGAAAGCAGGAATAACGGTGATGGAGACTGAGGAAGGTGAAAAGATCACAACTCGTCCCGTGACGGGTTGGAGGGCGTGCATTGATTATCGAAAGCTAAACGCTGCAACTTCAAAGGATCACTTTCCTTTGCCATTTATTGATCAGATCATCGAAAAACTGTCAGGTCAGAAATTTTATTGTTTCTTGGATGGGTATTCGGGTTATAATCAAATACCTATTCATCCTATTGACCAAGAGAAAATGACTTTTACTTGTCCATATGGAACCTATGCTTTTAGGCGTATGCCTTTCGGTCTATGTAATGCACCCGCGACTTTTCAAAGGTGTATGATGAGCATTTTTTCTGAATTAATAGGTGAGTCGTTAGAGATTTTTATGGATGACTTTTCAATTTTTGGCAAATCTTTTGAGTCATGTTTGAGTATGTTAGAAAAAGTTTTGAAAAGATGTACCGAAACCAACCTAGTTCTTAGTTGGGAAAAGAGTCACTTCATGGTTAGGGAAGGGGTTGTTTTGGGACATATTGTGTCTGAACGGGGATTTGAAGTCGATAGGGCAAAGGTTCAACTTATTTCTACCCTACCTTACCCGACCAATGTTAAGGGGGTGAGATCGTTTTTGGGACACGCGGCTTTTTACCGTAGGTTTATCAAGGACTTTAGCGTCATTTCTAAGCGATTATGTAATTTGCTACTAAAGGACGCACCATTTGACTTCGATGACCAATGTAAAGAAGCTTTTAACACCCTTAAGCGAAAGTTGACCGAAGCACCCATCTTACAGTCACCCGATTGGACCAAACCTTTTGAAATAATGTGCGATGCTAGTGATTATGCAGCAGGGGCTGTTTTGGGACAGAGAGTTGATAGGAAGCCGGTAGTGATTTATTATGCTAGCAAAACATTCTCGGATGCCCAAATCAATTACACCACCACCGAGAAAGAGTTGCTAGCAGTTGTGTTTGCCTTAGACAAGTTTAGATCGTATTTGTGGGTGTCTAAGGTAGTAGTGTTTTCGGACCATAGTGCTTTAAGGCACTTGCTTGAGAAGAAAGAGTCTAAACCTAGATTGATTAGGTGGATATTGTTGTTACAGGAGTTTGATTTAGAAATACGGGATAAAAAGGGTATAGAAAATGTGGTAGCTGACCATTTATCTAGGATACCCCCGCCACCATTTGACCCTACTAAACCGATCCAGGAGAATTTCCCGGACGAATGTTTGTTTAGTGTTGTGCAGGTACCTTGGTTCGCTCATATTGTGAATTATTTGGTGACTAACAAGATACCGGAACATTGGAGCAAGCAAAAGAGGGATTACTTTTTGTCACAGGTTAAGCATTACATTTGGGAGGATCCGGTTCTTTATCGAATTGGACCCGACCAAATCATTAGGAGATGCGTGCCGGAAGAGGAACATAAGGACATTTTGGCACATTGTCATACTTTTGCATGCGGAGGACACTATGGGGTAAAGAAAACCGGGTACAAAGTACTCGATTCAGGTTTCTTTTGGCCTTCTATTTTTAAAGATGCATTTGAATATGTCAAAAATTGTGCTAGGTGTCAAAGAATGGGGGGAATATATAAACGTAATGAAATGCCCATGAACCCAATTTTGGTGTGTGAGATCTTTGATGTATGGGGTATTGATTTTATGGGACCTTTTCCCCCGTCTTTTGGTTTTGAATATATTTTGGTAGCCGTGGATTATGTCTCCAAGTGGGTGGAGGCTGAGGCTACACGAACAAATGATCACAAAGTTGTCCTTAAATTTGTCAAGAAAAACATTTTCTGTCGTCATGGTGTACCTAAGGCCATAATTAGTGATGGGGGCTCACACTTTAAGAACTCCTACTTTGCTAAACTTTTAAGGGATTATGGGGTAAATCACCGTATTGCTACGCCTTACCATCCCCAAACAAGTGGACAAGTGGAGGTATCCAATAGGGAATTAAAAAGAATTTTGGAAAAAACCGTAAATCCTAATCGCAAAGATTGGTCTCTAAGACTAGACGATGCGCTTTGGGCTTATCGGACAGCTTTTAAAACCCCTATTGGTACTTCACCTTATCGACTTGTTTATGGGAAGGCATGTCACTTACCTGTTGAAATTGAGCATCGTGCAGAATGGGCTATTAAACAGGTGAACATGAGTTTAGATGAGGCAGGAAATGCAAGAAAGTTGGATTTGACAGCATTAGAGGAACTTAGACGTGAGGCGTATGAAAGTTCAAAGATTTACAAAGAGAAAACGAAAGCTTTTCATGACAAGCAAATTAGTAGAAGGACGTTTGAAGTGGGGCAAAGTGTGTGGTTATTCAACTCTAGGTTAAAGTTGTTTGCGGGGAAGTTAAGAAGTAAGTGGAACGGTCCTTATGTGGTTACTAAGGTTACTCCGTACGGGGCAATTGAGATTAAGGATCCGAAAGGTGGGGAGCCGTTCTTAGTTAATGGGCAACGGTTGAAGATTGCTACCGGGTTGTCACTTGATGATGCTAAAGTAGTCGAAACAATCCGGTTTGAACCTATGCAAATGCAACAACTTAGGGTGATTAGAGTGAATGAACGGAGAAAAGGTGATAGCAAAGAAAGTGTTGACTCATGGCTTGATCAAAATGTTTCTATTAGTCATGTGCCTGATGTTGTTGAGTGGGAAGATGATGGGCGATTTGATGATGCGTCCGAGGATGCGGTGTCCGAAGTTATTTCGGATGAATGTTTTGATGATCTTTATGAAGAATTACCTTTGGATGAGAGTGCACGCGGTAAACCGGTGATTCTTTATCAAGAAGATGACCCGGGCGAGATACTATTTGAGTTAAGTATTATAGGGGTGCTACCTCACCTTGTTAGTAGCCATCGAGAGTTTAAGGTGATAGCCGATTCGGGGTCTTCGATTAACATAATGTCGTATGAGACGTACAAGCAACTTTTTCATGGTGAATGTTCGTTGTGTAAGTTGAAGAAATCCGATGCCAAAATCACGCTTGGTAATAATACTACATGTAAGGCACTCGGGGTAGTTAATAAGGTTATGGTTAGTGTGAAAGGTGTTTTCATTGAGGTACCGTTCACCGTTTTCGATATGCCAACCGATCATGATGTTCCATTGCTAGTAGGTAGGGGGTTCATTTCAACCGCGGGTGGTAAATTAGACCCGGGTGCGGGGTGCATCACTTTTGAAGGAGGAAACGGGACATTTAGGTTTTGTAATTCAGAAAATATGCGTTTCCCTTCAGCCTATATAGTCGAAAGAGAGTTTGTTGAAGATTATTGCAGGAAAATTAAGGTAGAAAAGAATGGAGCAAGTGAGGAGGTCGTTGAAAATGTGGTGGATGACACGGTAGATATAGGTGAAAGCTGTCCAAATGATGAGTGTGGGGGCATTTCCCATGATCAACAAGTAGATATCGAGAAAAGTGATGAAAATTCGGAGGGAGTTGAAAGTATAGGTGTTGGCACAATCAAGGAAACTCCAGAGTTAGATAAAGGAAAAGAGGTAGATATAGACGAGATTCGAAAGACGCTTGAAAGTATGTGGGGAAAGAAGAACACGGATAGGTTCATGAATAACACCAAGACGTCTTTTGTTGATGACGAGGGTTGGACGATTGAAGTAGAGTATGTTAAGCCTAACCCGAAATGTGAATATAATCCTCGCATTAAATATAGAGATCCGGGTGAGTTTGCGGTTATTTGTCAATTCAAGAAGAAAGGGGCCTACCGAGCATTGCTAGATTCGGGTGCAAGTGTTAACATGATGCCAACTAAAATTGCAAAAGAAATAGGCATTCGAGAGTTGGTTCGAACTACTACGAATATTCGGATGGCTAACCAAACGATTGATGATCCGATTGGGATTGCGGAAGATGTTCGTTTCACTATTCATGGTATTGGGTATAAGGAGGATTTCTTCATTATGGATTGTGAACCGGATGAATTCACGCCACTCATATTGGGACGAGGATTTCTAGCAACCGCAAGAATGACTTTAGATTTTGATGCGAGAACGTTGACGATTAGAGATCGAGATAATATGCTCACGTTTGGTATGAAGGATGGATTCGGCTTCGGTAACAAAGGAGCCGATGATTCGGACGAAAACTAAGCCGAAAAAGGAGTCGAGTGCGCGGCTCCATCAAAAACACGCACACCCTTGTAAAGTTTGTAAGTTTTTATTTTGTTTTGTACATGCGGGCGGGGCAAAGAACCAAAACTGTGAATTTTAAAACGAAAACGGTTTAAAAGACTATCTCTAACTTTTTGCATTGAGGACAATGCAATGCTTAAAGTGTGGGAGGGGGTTAAGGTTTTTAGTCCCTAAAATGATTTGTGAAAAAGAAACGAGAAAAACGGAAGTTTGGTGCGAAAAAAAGGCGAAAATTGAAAAATTAAAAAACTGAAAAATGCTGAGTGATGGCGTAAATTACGCCATTCTGGGCGTAATTTACGCCTATACAATGTGAAAATTCAGTCAAAAATGGGGCTGGGGGCGTACAATTACGCCAGGTTTTTACGCCCAGAAATACAAAGGCGTAATTTACGCCTGACCCGGCGTAAATTACGCCAGTTCAAAATTGTTGATGCCGGGTTTAAGTTTCAAAATAGGTTAAAAAATTTATTTATTTATAACCCGCGACAAACACAGCCACAACCACGAACACACACATTCAAAACCCTAATTATCTTCATCTAAACATCCAATCTAAGCTTGAATCATCACCAATTTGTTATAACACTTTAGTTAAACATCCAAATCATTCTCAAATCATTCAAATTGGGTTTAATTGGTGTTCTTGGGTAAAAATCAAGTTTGGGGGTTTTTGTTTGTAAGTTCAATTCTTCAAGTAATCATCCAATTCGTGTGTTTTAGTCATCAAGGTTATCATTATTCTTGTGTTTTTCATTGTTTTTGAGTATTAATTTAAGGTTTTTGCTATGTTCATGTTTATGTGCTAGGGTTAGTCCGAATTAAACATGTTTGATTATTGTTTTTGTTCTAGCTTGTGTTAATTGTGTTCAAATATGTCAATGTAGTTTGTGTGCATGATTAATTTGAAAGTTAGGGTTAAAACTTGTTAATTGCTTTCAAGTAGTTGACTAGGGTTGACTTTGACTAAGAATTGATAATGTTATTGATTTGATTTTTGTGTTTCTAAGTATTTAATGTTTGAATTGATGTTTGTTAGGTGTCAAAGCAATAATGTTCGTTAATTAAGTTTATAGTTTTCGTTAATTTGATGATTACCATGATTATGTGATTGATACTTGCGAAAAGGAGTTGACTAGTGTAAATGTTAATGTGAAACATGTTGAAATAAGTGTTTGTGGTTGAATTAAGTAGGCAAGGTTGATATGTTAGTGCAAGAGAATAGGAATGACATGTATTGCTAGATGTTTTCATGTGATATTTTGAGCAATAACATGTGAGGTGTTTTGCTAAGTACTAATGAGTTTGTTGAGTTATGTGATTGCAGGAAATGTTGCGAGGACTTAAGAGAGGTCGTGGTGGTAACCAAACTTGGGCACAAAAATGGGAGGACAAGATATGGTTAAGTGAATTGCCTTATGATGTGCAGGTTCGGTTATATACTGAGAAAAAGGATCAACTTTTAAGGAATGCCTTTTGTGAAAGGTTTATCACCTCAAGTGAGTGGAGGAAATACGGGGTGTTTCAAGTTTTTGTCGATTGGGGTTGGAGTGCTATGCTTCAACCGGTTCAAACAGGGTTTGAGCAAGAACCACTAGGGTGTTCTTGGGAAATGACCTATCCCAATCAGGTTTTTCAATGGATGTCCACCTTAAAATGGATTCCAGGGGATAATTTTCCAGCAACATTAATCTTGGAGGGCAAGGTGGGTAACACAGTGGTTCCGCTTACCATGGAGACTTTCAATGAGTTAGCTCATCCCGATATTCCGTATGATTCGGGTATTCTTATTCCAGGGAAAGATGCATATGACTATCCTACTGAAAAACAGTTGTTTGAGGTTCCATCCGATCAGTATGCTCATGTGTTAAGGACATTGTTTCATGTCGACCGTCTTGATATTGAGAATTTCGAGTTAGAAAGAAGTAAGTTAAGATTCATTCCGAAGTTGTTGTCAACTGTGATGCACTACAACATTTATCAACGAAAAAGTGATCTCATTCATGTTCGAACCTATGAGTTACCGTTGTTGTATGCTATGGTGACCAATTCGATGGTGCCTTCTTCGCGGTTGGTTATGATGACGTGGATATGGGAGTGTCGACAGCAGCTAAAGCAAAGGGCGGTGATCCCTTACATGAGGTTCTTGTCGTTTTTCTTGTGGAGAAAGGGAGCACTTTCTAATAATCCTAGGGGTGTAAAGGAAACAATGAGGTATGTTAAGGAAAATGTGGCTGGGTTACAGTTTATGAGGGAAGGAACGGGTTATGTGATTGAGAATCCGGCTTATGTGGAAAGGTATACTTTTGGGGTTAATGATGATAATCTTCCTGAGGATGAAGCAGAGTATGATACGGATGATTCAAATGAGCGGCTCGGGCGACAGTTGGATGAGTTAGAGGAGAGGAGTGATCCGGATTTTAACCCTCATGGAGAGGGGTCGAGTAGGGGTAGGCGTTATGTTCAGGTGGATGAACGACAGTGGGCGCGAATGGAGGAGCAGCAGGGTACCCTCATGGACATAGCTAGGGCTCAGATCTACATGACTGAGCGATATCAGCAGGAGGTATTTGAGAGGGATAACCGGAGGCGACAGTATGATGATTTGGTGCATAATCGGCCAGTTACACCATATTATGAGCCGATTGATTATACTACTTATGCTTCGGGATCTACACCCGGGATGGGATATGTGGCCCCACCCGCACCTTCTATCGCACCACCATTGTTCTATCAGCAGCCTACACCATTGCCACCGGAGATGGAGAGAGTTCGGGAAGAAGGGAGGAAGTCGGTGTTTGACATGGCACCGTTGGCGAAGAGTATGTTTGAGAGTATTTTTGGTCCCGATACCCGAATGGAATGAGCCTCTCTGATTTTTATCAGGTCCTGTGCTCCGTCTGTAATAAACATGTACACTCTACTTTTCTTTTATTTTTCTTTTATTTGTATTTTTATTTTTTATTATTTTTATTTTAAGTAGTTAAATGAACTATGTGGGTATGTTCGCTATAAGCCCTCACGAGACACAACTCGTCCACCCGAGCTATCGGGTGGTTTAAAGCGGGATCCCTCCGTAAACGGGCTAGTTAGTTTTTACTTTTTCTTTTGTTTTTGTTTTGTGAGAATAAAAATTGGATGGAAGGAAACATGTTGTGAGATGAAATGGGAGATTGGTGTCATTGTCACGAGTGGTATTTTGGGAAGTTGCTTTGTAATCCCGGGTAATATTGTTCTTTTTCTTTCTCCTTGTTTATTTTTCCTCACTTTAATTTAACATAACTTTTTAACATGCGTACGAGGACGTAGCATGATTTAAGTGTGGGGGGGGGGGGGGGGGAAGAAAATCTGCACATTTGGTTTAGCTTGAAAGTGTTTGTTGTTTAAAGATTTTATGTTTTAAATGGTTTTAAATGGCCTAGGTGGTAGAAATTTGAAGGCTATAATCAAGATGTTGACCCATGAGAGTAACCCTAGTGATTAGGGATTAATTTGGAAATTCTTTGAAGTTTTTGGACTTGGCCGGGGAGGAATGATAAATGTTAGGCATTTGACCTTGTTGACCTTGACTAGCAACTTTAAGGAAATATACTTTTGTGGAGAAAAGAAAGTTTGGAAAGAAAAGAAGGAAAAAGATCCCAAGGTTGTATGCTAGGTAACATGGATGATAAAGAAACACTTTAGGATTTTTCTTTTTAAACCAATTCTTTTTATTTTTGCAGCCAGTCTACCCAGGTCGTTAGTACACAAAGTGTGTACTAGAATCAATTAGTGACCCTTAGCAGCCTAAACCTTTAGAAAAGTGATATAAAAATCTGATAAAAAGCAAACCAACTTCCCATTCCTACCCTTATTTTTGGTTATTGATGTTGAATTAATCTTACTTTATCTTGTTTAGATTTGGTAACACTAGATGACAACGCAACTCATTTTTGCTAAGATATAATTAGTTTAAACTAGCATGGCAAATATAACTAGCTATTATGTTATAGTGTTTGTGGCTTTTTGATTAGTTTGACTCAAAGTGGTCTCCGGGGTTCCACAATGGAGTCCACGATTTACTCACTAGTATGAAAGTGCATAACAATGATGATAGTCACCAATGCAACACTTGTAGAGTTTACTCTTCCCTAGGCAGAAGTCGAAAGGGGGTACTTTATATCACAAGCCTTGACAATGATATTCACCACACCCAACACCCGTTATCCATGATACATATATACATCTATATATATCATTGTCATCATCTCCACATATTCACCATTACATCCCAAATGTTCTCAAATGTTTCATATGATATGTGCTAGTTCATTGAAGTTGTTAAAAAAAAAAAAAAAAAAAAAATTAAAAAAAAAAGAAAAAAAATATGTTATGAAAGGAGGAGGTGAAGAGACGAATTTAAAAGAATAAAAAAAGAGTAGAAGAAGAGTATGCCAAAAATTGTGAAACGAGTGCCTTATAAAGCATGGACCACTGAGGCATAAAATTCGTCTCGTTGAAGTTTAAGTTTAGAATATAAGATTCCTTATAACCTCGCAAAAACCTATACCTTCTATGAATGCCTCGCACAAATGGGCAATGTAACCAAAACTTCACCTTACCGAGCTTGTGGTATGGGGTATTTCTAACTAGACTTAGGGGGTTCATTGGTGTCGAGACTTAGAAGGTATGCACTTAGTACTAGTGTAGACAAGGGCATGAGTTTGGCTAATTGAAAAGTTAAGGAGGACAAAAACACAAACATGTGCACAATTCTAGTTATGTTTGACATTCCGGTTTATTGTAATTTATCTTGGTACAAATGAGGGTCACGTTAAAATTTCTAAACCTTATAAAGTTTGATTGGTTCAACATTCGTAACCGTTTTACACCATTTTAATTGAGTCATGGCCAACCCAATGAAATTAATCCGGATTTAATGTAACCCGTGTTGTGTTTCTTTTGACATGTTACTTAGATACATTTATTTTGATCTTAAAAAGAATAAGTGTGGATCATGAAAGTTGTAAGGATAATTGTTTGATTTAGTGCTAAGTTTTGATCCATATGATGATTCAAGGAAAATGTTTGAGGATTATGAGGATATGATTAATGGAGGAATAGTTAAAATAAGGAAATGATTTGTGATAAAGGAAGTTATGATTGAAGGTTTTGGAGGATGAAAGTTATTTGAGGTTTGAGTGATTAACTCATTTCGTATGTACATCTTGATTTATAGTTAATTTTGCTTGTGAAAAATTGTTTGAGTTAATACCACCTAGGTGTTATTGTCTTGTAGCTGAAAACAGATTTTCTTGAGGACAAGCAAAAGCCAAGTGTGGGGGATTTGATCGTTCCTTAATTGTCACGATTAATTCTAACTAAATATGCAAAATTAACGTTACGCAAGTGAACAAGGAGATACTTTTATGGAATTTTATGTGTTTACAGGTATTAAAGGTGTTGGTGCAAAAGAACGTGCAAAAATGGAGTTTTGAGTGAAAGACAGTGGAAGATGGACGTGATTTGGAAGAAAAACAAGGCTCAGCAGGAGTAACAAAGGCGTAAATTACGCCATCCTGGGCGTAATTTACGCCAGCACTCAGATGTCTCTCAGAACAGAAATCACTTGGAGGCGTAAAAATACGCTGAGCAGGAAATGCAAAGGCGTAAATTACGCCCAGCCAGGCGTAATTTACGCCAGTACAAAAAATCAGAATCCGGGAATGACGAAAATTAGCTTTTGGATAAGATTTCTTAACCCCTATTTAAGGAGGTCTTTAGGGTTACGAACTTTAACTTTTCCCTACCAGTTTTTGCAGCAG
This sequence comes from Rutidosis leptorrhynchoides, assembly GCF_046630445.1. Lineage (NCBI taxonomy): Eukaryota > Viridiplantae > Streptophyta > Magnoliopsida > Asterales > Asteraceae > Rutidosis > Rutidosis leptorrhynchoides. The sequence goes on from NC_092336.1 coordinate 441,309,656, forward strand.
AGAACACCTAAAAACATCAAAAATCTTCACTCAAATCACCATTCTTTCAAGATTAAAGTCAAGATCAAGGTTCAATCACCATGCAAACGTCAAGGATTTTATTGATTCTCACCACCATCATGCTTGGCTAGTAATCTAATCTTTATCCTTTCCATGAACAATTGAGTTATGTATGATTTCATTCAAGATTATGTGATTTGTGATGTTTAATACTTTTGAATTATAATGTTATGAATCAAGTTGATTGTTGATTAATGCAAGTTCTATACTTTGTTATTGCAAGTTAGATTATTGTGATTTAACAGTGTGTTCTTGATCCAACTTAGTGTTAATTAGATTAGGGATAAAGACACTTTGTCTAGGTTGCATAATTTAATCTCAAGATAATAGAATTAATGAACTCAAGAAGTCTTGTCTATGAGATTTGATCAACAATTGATAAACATGATGCTTGTTTGAATGAATGCATGCTAAATTGGGATTGTGAAAGGATAAAGGCTTTAATCTCATTGTTTACATTTCAATATTTTCAATTGCACTTTTGTTTAAGTTTAAATTTAAGTAGTAATCAATCTAAGTAGTTTTATAGTTAAGTTAGTTAATCACAAACAACAAACTCTGGAAATTGCTTGCTTGTTGACCATAACTTCCCGTGGAACGAATCCTGCTTACCCTAGCTAAGTTAGAGTAATTAGGCTATTTTTGATTGACCCTTCGACATCGATCAGGTCGAAACTCACATTATGTATTAAACTCGTAAAACGGCAGATGTGGGACCCGCTTTATAAAACTTATTTTATGTTTGAATAGTGTTAGTTTTACATATTTGAATATGTTGTTAAAAGCGTTTTGTCTAATTATGTTGGGAAGTGGCCAATCTTTTTCGCGTTTAAAGACTTTTTGGACAGACAAGTTTGGCGTGCCGCGCGAGGTTCTGGCGCGCCGCGCCAGTTGCTGAATAAAGAATTTTTTTTTTTTTTTTATATTTTCCGCGGGTTCGATGGTGGTTTGGTTTGGGTTGTTACAGTAAACCAATATGTATTGGTAGTGTGTAAGTGTGATATTTTTTAGATTATCATTTCTGGATAATCTATGTGATGTCCTTTTAACCTTGTCGATAAAATAAAGGTTATGGTTTGTTTTAAAAACGAATGCAGTCTTTGAAAAACGTCTCATATAGAGGTCAAAACCTCGCAACGAAATCAATTAATATGGAACATTTATAATCAATATGAACGGGACATTTCACGTAAGTACTAAGCGCAAGTATGGCGCTTAGGGTTAGTGCACAGAAATAATATTTCTGTAGACTGAAAATAATTTGAAATACAAATTAAGAAAATAAAAAGGATAAGCAAGGGGTGCCTCCCAAGAGCACTTTGTTTATCAAGTCGTTACAGCTCGACTTTTCCTGGTATGTCTTCAGAATGGATCAAAGGAGAAGAGATGCTCCTCCTTGTCGTGGTCTTCTAGATAAGCTTTCAATCGGTGGCCGTTGACTTTGAAGTTTCTAGTAGGTCCTTCTAATTCTACGGCTCCGTGCGGAAAAGCATGTATTACTTTGTATGGCCCACTCCATCTTGATCTGAATTTTCCAGTGAACTTCTTGAATCGAGAATTAAAGAGTAGAACTTTATCTCCAGGAGTGAACTTTGTAGGTATCAGTGTTCCTTGTAGATATATGACGTCTCGCACGCTTGGTCTCTTAATTCAGTGAGTTCATTCATCTGCATCTTCCGATGCCTTGCAGTTATTGAAGGATCAAGGTTACAGATTTCAATGCCCAGAGAGCTTTATACTCTAGTTCCAGCGGAAGGTGACAGACTTTTTCATAGATCATGCGGTAGGGTGTAGTTCCTAGAGGATTCTTGTAAGCAGTCCAGAATGCCCACAGAGCATCGTCTAGTTTCTCCGCCCATTTATTCCCATGATGGCCGACTGTGCGTTCTAGAATTCTCTTGAGTGCTCTGTTAGTGACCTCTGCTTGTCCGTTAGTCTGCAGATGATAGGCAGTGGACATTTTGTGGGTAACTCCGTATTGTTGCATCACCTTCATAAATTGGGTATTACAAAAGTGTGTGCCTCTATCACTTATTATAGTGCGTGGAGCTCCGAATCGGCAGAAGAGTCTCTTCAGGAAGTTGGTGACGACTTTTGCATCGTTGGTTGGAAATTTTTGGGCTTCAACCCATTTGGAGACGTAATCTACTGCTACGAGGACATATTCTTTCCCATTAGACTTCGGGAATGGCCTCATAAAGTCTGCTCCCCATATATCGAAGATCTCGCAAGCTTGGATATTAGTCCGAGGCATCTCATTCTTCATGGAGATAATACCTTGCCTTTGGCATGTGTCGCAACTCTTTACAAGCTCTTGCGCATCTCAGAATATAGAAGGCCAATAAAATCCTGATTCGTAGACTTTTCTTGCGGTTAAGTTTGCTCCGTGATGACCTCCAGTTGGTCCATGGTGACATTGGTGTAGAATCCCTGCTGCTTGTTTCTCATCTACGTACCTCCTGATTACTTGATCAGGGTAAATTCTGAACTGGTACGGATCTTCCCAGTAGTAGTATTTAGCGTCCTTGAAGAACTTCCTTCTTCAGGATGTGCTCATTCCTTTTTGTACTACTCCAGCAACTAGGTAGTCAGCTATGTCAGCGTACCAAGGAGTATCAGTGAATTTTGATCCTATGTTAGCTTGTCCTAAGCTCATAAGTTGTTCTTCTGGAAATTTGTCTCTAATAGCTTGTTCAGCAAGTTGTTCCATCGCTGGGTTCTCCAAATGACTAAGATGATCTGGTGCGATGTTCTCTGCTCCTTTCCTATCTTTGATTTCTATATCGAATTCCTGAAGGAGTAAGATCCATCGTAGGAGTCTTGGTTTAGCATCTTTCTTAATGAATAGATATTTAAAGCTTGAATGATCTGTGTAAATCATAGTTTTGGACAGGATGAGATAGGAACGGAATTTGTCGAAGGTGAATACTACTGCTAGTAGCTCCTTTTCCATGGTGGTGTAATTCTCTTGAGCTCTGGTTAAGGTTTTGCTGGCGTAATAGATTGGATGAAAGTGCTTATCTTTCCGTTGTCCGAGTACAGCTCCAACTGCGAAGTCAGTCGCATTACACATGATTTCGAATGGTAAACTCCAATCAGGAGCTATCATGATGGGTGCATGTGTGAGCTGTTCCTTCAGATAGTTGAATGCTTTAACATATTCTTCATTAAATACAAATGGAACTTCCTTTCTGAAGAGATAAGTAATAGGTCGCGTGACCTTTGTAAAATCTTTGATAAACGTCAGTAGAAACTGGCGTGTCCAAGGAAACTCCTTACCGCTTTTACTGTGGTAGGTTCTGGAAGTTTAGCTATGGTTTCAATCTTAGCCTTATCGACTTTGATTCCTAATTTTGAAATCTTATGTTTTAAAACTATTCCTTATTTTATCATGAAGTGACATTTCTCCCAATTTAGAACTAAATTTGAATCTTCACATCGGGTGAGCATCTTGTCAAGGTTAGAAAGGCACAAATCAATGGTACTACCAAAGACTGAGAAGTCATCCATGAAGACTTCCATACAACGTTTAATCATGTCGTGGAATATTGCTATCACGCATCGCTGAAATGTAGCTGGTGCATTGCACAACCCAAATGGCATGCGTCGATAAGCAAATGTTCTATAAGGACAGGTGAAGGTTGTCTTTTTTTGGTCCTTTGGATCGAGGGAAATTTGAAAGTAGCCGGAAAAACTGTCAAGGAAACAATAGAACTCATTTTCTGATAGACGTTTCAACATTTGATCAATGAATGGTAATGGAAAATGATCTTTTTGGGTTGCTTGTTTAGTTTACGATAATCTATACAAACCCTCCAACCGGTGACCTCCCGTGTTGGAATAAGCTCATTATTCTCATATTTGATTACGGTCGTCCCTCCCTTCTTGGGTACCACTTGAACAGGACAGACCCATGTTGAATCGGAAACAGGATAGATCATACCGACGTCCAGAATTTTGATTACTTCTTTCTTGATGACTTCTTGAATCATTGGATTGACCCTTCTTTGCCTCTGAATTGATGGTTTGAAATCATCTTCCATGAAGATCTTGTGGGTGCAATAGTTGGGAATGATTCCTTTTATGTCGAAAATCTTCCAAGCAATTGCCTTCTTATGTGATTTCAAAACCAGAATCAATTTCGCCTTTTCTTGTGGCGTGAGGTCTTTCGAAATGATTACAGGGAGTTGTGATTCTCCTTCTAAGAATGCATACTCAAGATTGTTGGGTAACTTTTTCAATTCCAATTCCGGATGTTCCTCGATAGATGGCTTCATTCTAGTTATTTCCTCTCTGTCTAACGAGTCATATCTCTCCTGGAATTCCAATTCTTCTTCATTAATAGCGGTCACTGATGCTATCTGTTCTTTGGTTCTGGAAATTGTCCTTCTTAATTGTAGTGACCCGAACTTTTCCATGATTATATATTAAATGAAAACTATATTTGCATGATTAAATGTTTCCAACATGTTAAGCAATCAAACTTGTTAAGACTTGATTATTTGAAATGAGTTTCATGTAGACAATTGACCACCCAAGTTGACTGGCGATTCACGAACGTTAAAACTTGTAAAAACTATATGATGATATATATATGAATATATATATATATATATATATATATATATATATATATATATATATATATATATATATATATATATATATATATATATATATATATATATATATATATATATATATATATATATGTATAGTTAACATGATATTATGATAGGTAAGTATCTCACAAGGTATATTAACAATGAGCTATATACATAAAAATGAGACGACTAAGTTAATAAACTCGAAACGATATATTTAACGATTATCGTTATAACAACGTCTTATTAAATACATATGTATCATATTAAGGTATTGTTACACTATATTTAACATGATAAAATGATAATTATATATATATCATTAAGTATGTTAACAATGAACTACATATGTAAAACAAAACTACTAACTTAAGAATTTCGAAACGAGACATATATGAAATGATTATCGTTTTAACAACATTTTAATGTATGTATATCATATTAAGATATATTCATACACCATGTTATCATGATAATATGATAATTTAACATCTCATTAGATTTAATAAACAATGGGTTAACAATATTAAATGAGATCGTTAACTTAAAAGTTTCAAAACAGCGTTTACATGTAACGACTAACTATGACTTAACGACTCAGTTAAAATGTATATACATGTAATGTTTTAAGATGTATTCATACACTTTTGAAAGACTTCAAGACACATATCAAAGTAGTTCTACTTATCAAAAATGCTTATAATTACATCCTCATTCGTTTTAATCAACAATTCTACTCGTTTTCATCCGTATTCGTACTCGTACAATACACAGCTTCTAGATGTATTTACTATTGGTATATACACTTCAATGATCAGCTCTTAGCAGCCCTTGTAAGTCACCAAGACATGTGGGAATTATCATTTGACAACTAGCATGACTTATGAGCATGAAAACAAAAACTAGTAACCTTATATTGACTAAGCATTAGGCTTTTTTTTCAAACAACACACACATCACATTTCTTTGATTTTCTAATCCAAATTCTCTCCATCTTAACTCTCTCTAAGCTTAAGAACATCTATACTTCAGTAATATTGATCATCTAGGTCAATCTAGCTTCAATTACAATCAAGAAACATCATCATTCAAGAACACATCAAGAACACTTCACAAATACTTTCAAGCTTACTAGCTTACTTCCAATCTTGGAAATCCATTTCAAGTGATCATCCAATCTCAAGAAATATTTGTTATTTACAGTAGGATATCTTTCTAAATCAAGGTAATACTCATATTCAAACTTTGATTCAATTTCTATAACTATAACAATCTTAATTCGAGTGATAATCTTACTTGAACTTGTTTTCGTGTCATGATTCTACTTCAAGAACATTCAAGCCATCCAAAATCCTTTGAAGCTAGATCAATTTTTGTCACTTCCAATAGGTTTATTTATTAAACTTGAGGTAGTAATGATGTTCATAACATCCTTGAATTCATATATATATAACTATCTTATTCGAAGATTTAAACTTGTAATCACTAGAACATAGTTTAGTTAATTCTAAACTTGTTCGCAAACAAAGTTAATCCTTGATAATGCTAAAAACGAACATATATTTCATAGCATTATTCCTCAAGAAAGACAAGCTTTTAGTTGCAATTGTTCTATTTACAAGTGATATTCGTTTAAATAATAAAAGGTGAAGACAAAAGACAGATTCGACGAATTGAAGACGCAAACGACCAAAAAGCTCAAAAGTACAAAAGACAATCAAAAAGGTTCCAATTATTGATAAGAAACGTCTCGAAATTACAAGAGTACAAGATTCAAAACGCAAAGTACAAAATATAAAATTGTACGCAAGGACGTTCGAAAATCCGGAACCGGGACCAGAGTCAACTCTTAACGCTCGACGCAACGGACTAAAAATTACAAGTTAACTAGGTATATAAATATAATATAATATATAATTAATTATATTAATTATATATATATATTATATTTATAAATAAAAACCGTCGGCAGAGAAAGACTCCAAGATATGAGCTGGAATTTCAAACTCCGCGACTTGCGGAGTTTGAAGGCAAAATTCACCGCGAGTCGCGGAGCCCCAAAATTGAAAACTGCCTATAAAGCCAACCGAATTCTGATCAAAATCATCATCTTTTTCTTCCTCATTCATACGTAAAATTTATATTTATATTTATAATTTATATTTTAATTTTAATTATAATTCTAATAATAAGGGTATGTTAGCGAATATTGTAAGGGTGTAAGTCGAAATTCTGTCCGTGTAACGCTACGCTATTTTAATCATTATAAGTTATGTTCAACCTTTTTACATTAATGTCTCGTAGCTAAGTTATTATTATGCTTATTTAAAACGAAGTAATCATGATGTTGGGCTAATTACTAAAATTGGGTAATTGGGCTTTGTACCATAATTGGGGTTTGGACAAAAGAACGACACTTGTGGAAATTAGACTATGGGCTATTAATGGGCTTTATATTTGTTTAACTAAATGATAGTTTGTTAATGTTAATATAAAGATTTACAATTGGGCGTCCCTATAAATTACCATATACACTCGATCGGACACGATGGGCGGGGTATTTATATGTACGAATAATCGTTCATTTAACCGGACACGGGAATGGATTAATAGCCACTAGAATAATTAAAACAGGGGTGAAATTACATTCAAGGGTAATTGGTGTAATTGTTAACAAAGTAGTAAAACCTTGGTTTACACGCAGTCGATAACCTGGTGTATTCATTAAACAAAGTATTAAAACCTTGTTACAATTCGAATCCCCAATTAGTTGGAATATTTAACTTCGGGTATAAGAATAATTTGATGAGGACACTCGCACTTTATATTTATGACTGATGGACTGTTATGGACAAAAACCAGACGGACATATTAAATAATCCAGGACAAAGGACAATTAACCCATGGGCATAAAACTAAAATCAACACGTCAAACATCATGATTACGGAAGTTTAAATAAGCATAATTCTTTTATTTCATATTTAATTTCCTTTATTTTATATTTAATTGCACTTCTAATTATCGCACTTTTATTTATTGTTATTTAATCGCACTTTTAATTATCGTACTTTTTATTTATCGTAAGTTTATTTTATCGCACTTTTATTATTCGCAATTTCATTATCGTTATTTACTTTAAGCTTTAATTTAAGTCTTGTATTTATTTTATATTTTACATTAGGTTTTAACTGCGACTAAAGTCTTAAAATCGACAAACCGGTCATTAAACGGTAAAAACCCCCCTTTATAATAATAATATTACTTATATATATATTTGTATTTTTAATAAAAGTAAACTAATATAGCGTTGAGCTTTGTTTAAAGATTTCCCTGTGGAACGAACCGGACTTACTAAAAACTACACTACTGTACGATTAGGTACACTGCCTATAAGTGTTGTAGCAAGGTTTAAGTATATCCATTCTATAAATAAATAAATATCTTGTGTAAAATTGTATCGTATTTAATAGTATTTCCTGCTAAAATTAATAACTATTTTATATACACCTCGCATAACATCAAGTATTTTTGGCGCCGCTGCCGGGGATTATCTTAAAAGCCGGAAGCGCAACGCTAATATAAAAAAAAAAAGATTTTTAGCTTACTTCTATTAAAAATTCGTTTTTGTAAAAATACGTTTTAATTATTCAAAAATATAAAAAGAAAAACAAAAATATAAGTATTTTTTAAGATTTTGTTAAATATTTAAGTTTTATAAGTTTCTTTATTTTTATTTTAATTTATAAAAATATAAGTTTTATTAAATATCTTTTATTTATAGAAAAAAAAAACAGAAAAAAAAAAATAAAGAAAAAAATGCGTCGAATTTGAAACCTGTCAGCTGAAATTTGAAACCCCGCGACTCGCGGGGTTTGAAGCATTAAATACCGCGACTCGCGGAGGGTACCTGACACACGGACAGAAGCCCTAATTCAGCATTTATTACGGATTATTAATTATTATTATTATTATTAACCCTAATTAATATTATAATTAAGTTTTATTTTAATTTAAGTTTTATTTAATTTATATTTTAGTTTAAATAAGTTTAATTAAATTATAAAATTAGTAGTTTTATTAAATAAATAATATAAAAATAATATTTTTATAAAAATTGTACTTTTTACAACTTTTTGTAAATTTTTATATTTTGTCCCTTTTTAATCGTTGTAGCATAACTTTTGTATTTTTAGCTCATATTTAATTTTAAACTTAGTTTTTGCTATAGTTATTTTTACTCCTAGATTTTTAGGCTTTGCCGTAGAATTCCTTAAGTGCTTTTTCTTTAGACTAAGATTTAGGTGCTTTAGAATTTTGCGACGCCATTTTAAGTTTTAGTTTCTTTTTAAGTTATTTCCATTTGGAATTTAGTTTTTCCTGTAAGCTTTAATATTTTTAGACGACTTTTACTATGTACCAATTGTCATTCCAATTAGTAATTTCAATTTGCGATTATAATTTTAAGTTAGTTGTAGTAATAAGGTTAGGTTAGTTAAGTATTTTTAAGTTTTTATAAGTTTCTTTTATTTTTCCGTCACCTTTTATTTTTCAACCATTTTTTCTTTTTCGACCTTTTGCGACGAACTCTTTTTCTCTCTTATTTCTCGCCATTCTAGTTTTTAGGACTTAGAATTTTTTCTACTTCTTATCTAAATTTCTTAAAATTACGAAAATTTATTTTAAGTGGTTAAATTAATAGACATCAAAATTTTCTGGTTCGTAGTAATAGTTGGATTTGTACGTGGACCGGGTTATTGGAGCCAAACAGTCCTCAATTATATTGAGACCAAACGAATCCTGCCCCTCTGCTGCATCTTTTGGCTATTCGAAACGTGGGCAAAATCAGAAAAGTCTATTAATTGGATAACTTATTATAATTTTTCTTTCCTTTTTAAAACTAATAGGATATTCAGTGAATGCACCGAGCAAGACGTTCATCACCTTTTGTACGTTCACCACCTGTAACTAGATCAAGACATTTAGCAAATATAACCGCCGTTGATTTTTCTTTAGAATCGTCATCTAGTCAACCAAGTACTTCAGTTCAAATTTCCGATAATCCATTTTTTGAACCCGACCTCACAATTGAGAATCCGGAAAATATTCAGGAACGGTTCGTAGATCCTGAACCATTAAACTTTCCTCCGGAGTCACCAATCATTCAAACAGAGATTGTTGAGGAACGAACTATTAAATCAGAATCATCTAGTGATACCGATTCAACAAATTCAATTATGGAGAATCTGGAACCTTTAAGTATGGAAGACCGAATGAGAGCTAAACGCACTGGCCAAGGTCACGCAATTACTCATCCAGACATTAATGCGCCAGATTATGAAATCAAAGGACAAATTCTACACATGGTGACTAATCAATGCCAATTTAGTGGTGCGCCGAAGGAAGATCCAAATGAACATCTACGTACCTTTAATAGGATCTGCACACTATTTAAAATCCGAGAAGTGGAGGATGAACAGATATATCTCATGTTATTTCCCTGGACTTTAAAGGGAGAAGCCAAAGATTGGTTGGAATCGTTACCTGAAGGGGCGATTGATACATGGGATGTTTTAGTTGACAAATTTCTTAAACAATTCTTTCCTGCATCTAAAGCCGTAAGACTTCAAGCAGAAATTGTTACGTTCACACAGAAACCAAATGAAACTCTATATGAGGCGTGGACAAGATATGGAAAGTTGTTAAGAGGATGTCCGCAACATGGTTTAGACACCTGTCAAATAGTACAAATATTCTACCAAGGATGCGACATCACTACAAGGAAAGACATAGATATAGCAGCTGGTGGTTCTATTATGAAGAAAACCGAAACTGATGCTTACAAAATTATTGATAACACTGCTTCCCACTCACATGAGTGGCACCAAGAAAAAGACATCATTAGATCATCTAAAGCAGCTAGAGCCGATTCTAGCCATGACTTAGATTCCATTTCCGCAAAGATAGATGCTGTGGAAAGACGAATGGAAAAGATGACTAAAGATATTCACTCAATACGAATTAGTTGTGAGCAGTGTGGAGGACCACATTTGACAAAAGATTGTCTCAGTATTGAATTAACAATGGAACAAAGAGAGAATATTTCATACATAAACCAAAGGCCTGGAAATAATTATCAGAATAATTATCAACCGCCAAGACCGATTTACAATCAAAACCAGAATTATAACCGAAATATTCCATACAACAACCAACAAGGTCCTAGCAATCAACAAGTATCCAATAATACTTACAATCAGCAAAGACCTAATTTTCAAAACAAACCACCACAACAAACCGATGATAAAAAGCCGAATTTAGAAGATATGATGACGAAGCTAGTTGAAACTCAAACGCAGTTTTTCACATCTCAAAAACAAACCAATGAACAAAATGCTCAAGCATTTAGAAATCAACAAGCTTCTATTCAAAATCTGGAACAAGAAGTAAGTAACCTAGCAAGATTAATAGGTGAAAGAAAACCGGGAAGTCTACCTAGTGATACAAATGCTAACCCCCGGAATGAAACAGCTAAAGCTATTACCACAAGAAGTGGTACAACACTTAAACCACCTGAAATACCTGTAACTTCTGATGAAACTATTCCTACTCCACAAGAACCACAACCTGATCAAGATAAGGAAAAAGAACCGGTAGTTGAAAAGGATAATGAAGATAACACAGTTAAGGATAAACCTTATGTTAAACCATACCAACCACCACTTCCTTACCCGAGTAAAATGAAGAAAGAAAAACTTGAAGCCGAGCAATCCAAATTCTTGGATATGTTTAAACAGATAAATGTAAATCTTCCTTTCATTGATGTGATTTCAGGAATGCCAAGATATGCTAAATTCTTGAAAGATCTAATCTCAAATAGAAAGAAAATGAAAGAACTCTTGGCTGTTACTATGAATGCTAATTGTTCAGCAGTGCTGTTGAATAAGATACCAGAAAAATTATCTGATCCAGGAAGTTTCACAATTCCATGTTTTCTGGGTAGTCTTAGTTCAATAGAAGCATTGGCAGACTTAGGTGCTAGTATAAATCTAATGCCGTATTCACTATACACTAAACTGGACCTTGGAGAATTGAAACCAACCAGAATAAGCATACAACTAGCCGATAGATCAATAAAATATCCTAGAGGGATAATGGAGAACATGCTAGTTAAAGTTGGTACTTTAGTATTTCCAGTAGATTTTGTTGTTTTGGACATGGAAGAAGATTCTCAAGTTCCTCTCATATTAGGAAGACCATTCTTAAACACGGCTAAAGCAATGATAGACGTGTTCGGTAAGAAACTGACTCTAAGTATAGAGGATGAGAGTGTTACCTTTTCAGTTGATAGAGCAATGCAACAACCACAATCTGCAGATGATACATGTTATTATATTCAAACTATAGATGCACATGCAGAATTATTAGAAGAATTTCCAGAATTACAAGGAACAGGAGAATGTTCTTTAGGAGAAGGTAATGAACCAATTGATGAAGCTGAAATGTTAGCTACACTTATAGCTAATGGATATGAACCAACAACAGAAGAAATTCAAATGCTAAAAGAAGAAGACAGATATCGATATAAATCATCGATAGAAGAACCTCCGAACTTAGAGTTAAAGCCACTTCCAAACCATTTGGAATACGCTTATTTACATGGTGAATCTGAATTACCTGTAATAATATCGTCTTCTCTTACTGAAAATGAGAAATCACAACTCATTTCTGTGTTGAAAGCTCATAAACCAGCCATTGCATGGAAGATTCATGATATTAAAGGAATAAGTCCTTCGTATTGCACACATAAAATCCTTATGGAAGAAGGTCATAAAACGTATGTGCAACGCCAACGAAGACTAAATCCTAATATGCAAGATGTAGTTAAGAAAGAGATTATTAAACTGCTAGATGCAGGTTTAATTTATCCAATCTCTGATAGTCCATGGGTAAGCCCAGTTCAATGCGTGCCTAAGAAGGGTGGCATGACTGTCATTACAAATGAGAAAAATGAGCTTATTCCTACTAGGACTGTAACAGGATGGCGTGTATGTATTGATTATAGAAAATTAAATGACGCCACCAGAAAAGATCACTTTTACAAATTCCAATAGCACCCGAAGATCAAGAGAAAACCACATTCACGTGCCCTTATGGTACTTTTGCTTACAAACGCATGCCATTTGGACTTTGTAACGCCCCTGCAACCTTTCAAAGGTGTATGATGGCGATTTTTCATGACATGATAGAAGAATGCATGGAAGTTTTCATGGATGACTTTTCAGTCTTCGGTGATACATTTAAATCATGTCTAGTTAATCTGGAACGAATGCTAATTAGATGCGAAAAATCAAATCTAGTACTTAATTGGGAGAAATGCCATTTCATGGTTAAAGAAGGCATCGTTCTTGGACATAAAATTTCAAAAGAAGGAATTGAAGTGGATAGAGCTAAAGTAGATGTAATTGCTAAACTTCCACATCCCACCAATGTTAGAGGAGTTAGGAGTTTTCTAGGGCATGCCGGTTTTTACCGACGTTTCATAAAAGATTTTTCTAAAATTGCCACTCCTATGAATAAACTCCTAGAAAAGGATGCGCCATTCATCTTTTCAGATGAATGTATCAAATCTTTTAATATTCTTAAAGAAAAACTCACTAATGCACCGATCATGATAACACCAAATTGGAATCTACCATTTGAACTAATGTGCGATGCAAGTGATTTTGCAATGGGAGCCGTTTTAGGACAAAGGATTGAAAAACGATTTCAACCTATATATTATGCTAGTAAGACATTACAAGGAGCACAAACGAACTATACAACTACTGAAAAAGAACTCCTTGCTATTGTCTTTGCTTTTGACAAATTTCGATCATATCTCGTTCTAGCAAAAACGGTGGTCTATACCGACCATTCTGCTCTTAGATACCTATTTTCAAAACAAGATGCTAAACCAAGATTAATCCGTTGGATCTTACTCTTACAAGAGTTTGATATTGAAATCCGAGATAAAAGAGGAGCAGAAAATCTCGCCGATGATCATCTTTCTCGTCTTGAAAATCCCGAATTAGAAGTTCTGAATGAATCGGCCATACAAGACAACTTTCCTGATGAATATCTATTGAAGATAGATTATAAAGAAATCCCATGGTTTGCAGACTATGCAAACTACTTAGTTTGTGGATTCCTTGAAAAAGGATTATCGTACCAAAGACGAAAGAAATTCTTCAGTGATATAAAACACTATTTCTGGGAAGATCCACATCTGTTTAAAAGTTGTCCCGATGGAATAATACGCCGATGTGTATTTGGAGATGAAGCTAGTAAAATTTTAAACCATTGTCACACAGGACCAACAGGAGGGCATTATGGGCCTCAACTAACAGCAAGAAAAGTTTATGAAGCTGGATTCTATTGGCCTACAATTTACAAAGACGCACACCTTCTTTGCAAATCTTGTGATGCATGTCAAAGGGCCGGAAAAATAAGTCAACGTGATGAAATGCCACAAAATGTCATCCAAGTATGTGAAGTATTTGACATTTGGGGTATTGACTTTATGGGTCCATTTCCAAAATCTCATAATAATCTATATATACTCGTAGCCATTGATTATGTATCTAAATGGGCGGAAGCACAAGCTCTCCCAACTAACGATGCACGAGTTGTAGTCAACTTTTTAAAACGTCTTTTTGCAAGGTTTGGAACACCGAAAGCTTTAATAAGTGATCGGGGTACTCATTTCTGTAATAATCAACTTGAGAAAGTTCTTAAAAGATATGGAGTAACTCATAAAATCTCCACCGCATATCATCCACAAACAAGTGGACAAGTTGAAAATACCAACCGAGCTGTAAAACGTATTCTAGAGAAAACCGTAGGATCAAATCCGAAGGAATGGTCCATTAAATTGGAGGATGCACTCTGGGCTTTTAGAACAGCCTACAAAACTCCAATTGGAACCACACCTTTTAGACTTGTTTATGAAAAAGCATGTCATCTTCCAGTAGAAATTGAACACAAAGCATTTTGGGCTTTGAAAACATGTAATCTTGATTTACATGAAGCCGGACGTCTACGATTAAGTCAACTAAATGAATTAGAAGAATTAAGACATGAAGCATACGAAAATTCGTTAATCTATAAAGAAAGAACGAAGAAATGGCATGATAAAAGAATCAGAAGTTCAAAAGAATTTAAAGAAGGAGACAGAGTTCTTCTTTTCAATTCACGATTCAAGCTATTTCCTGGAAAATTGAAATCAAGATGGTCTGGACCATTCATAGTCAAAAGAGTTTTCCCATACGGAACGATAGAATTAATAAATTCAAATGGGATGGAATTTAAAGTTAATGGTCACAGAGTTAAACATTACATACATGGTCCGATGGAAGTCGACAACGAAGTTAATCACAATTTCGACACCACAGCTAACTAAGTGTGGGGAGAATCAAGTCTTTAAAGGATAATATGTATTTCTGTTAGAGTTAGATTGTCTGTTTTCGTGTAGTTCTCGAAAATGAAACCCGAATGGTCTTTCCCTAGCAGACCCTAAAGAACTAGTCTTCTCCCCCCATTCTGAATTTTTATTTTTTTTAGGTTTTTACAAAATGAAGACTGCCTGTGAACTAAACCATGGTCTAATGCTACACACTTTGATCACTAAAAGAAATAATGATATACTCCCGAGTGAAATAGTATCAGTAATCAGAGAAAGAATGGACGGAGTTAGAAAAGAATCCAGATGCGAAGATAATAAGTTACAATTTGGTAAAGGAAAATCAAAATCCGCAGCGAAAAGAAGAGCACGACACCTAGAACGATGTCACAAATGCGGAAAATGGTCACATGGAGGTAAATGTTCAAATAATCAAACCTATTCAAATACCGAATTTGTTACTTTATGCAGAGACGGACCGTTCATATGTTTAGAAGAAAAGACACTGAATGCTCGAGGTTACGCCTATGTAGCCATGGAAAACCAATTAAACCGACTATCTTATGAATGGGATAGATCATATAACTAAGAAATCTATTTCACAGGTATGTCTGTACAGTTTTTATTTTTATTTTTAACCTTTTGATAATAAACGCTAATTTATTCGCTAAAAAGTATTAAATTGGTATTGAATAAAATTAGGTTTGGCGACCGAAATTATTGATATCATTCAAAAATTTATTACATCACTGCGAAATTTAACGTTAATTCTTAAGGTATAAATATCTTTAAACAATCAACCCAAAATATTTCAAAAATTCGTCATGAGTTAAATTAGGTCTTGGAACCGAAATTACTTTACCAAAAAGAGGGGCGCATATTTTTGATAATATTTGATTGATTAAAGTGGGATAAAAAGACAAAAAGATTTTTAATTTTATTTTTACCATGTTTTTAATCTTAATATTTAAATCTTAAATTAATATTGTAAACTTTGTAAAAACAATATATTTAAAATTGTAAATATTTGAAAAATTAATATAAGTTTAGTATGAATTTATAAATTTTTAAATTAAGTTTGGTGTAAATTTTTAATTTTTAAAATATTAATTTTTAATTTTATGCATTTCAAATTTTAAGTTTGGTGTGAATTTTTAATAATAATTTTGAATTTTATATTTAAGTTGTGTGAATTTAAAAACAAAAATTTACTTTATCTCATTAAGTTAAGAATATGATTTTTAAATTCGTCGTAAGTTGAAGACTAGGTCTTTGAACCGAAATTGCTTTACCCGAGGGAGGGACGAGAACTTTTATTATCATTATTTTTAATCTTATTGAATTAGAGTATGCCAAAAACATTGAAAAAACCCAAAAATCTTAGCTTTTAAAACAATCGCTACAAAAAGACAAATTTTAAAATTTTGTCGAAGGACGGACTAGGACATCGATCCGAAACGACCTCGTCCTAAAATTTATTCTTAGATTGTAATCATTTTTATAATTATCTAACTTTTATTCTTCGATTTTAATAATTTTTTAATGTGGGGTAATATACCAAACTTCAAAAATATGTATATATGTTTGCAGTTTATCTTATGTACACAACAGGGTAAAACAACGCATTTTCAAAGACTGGCATTAAGTTCAGCAAAAGCAACTAATTTTGACGACAAGATGCAAAATATATGTGAAATAACAACAAGACGGAATGAACAAATGATGTGCACCATTTATCATTCAGCAAACAAACACCAATATATTTGGAAACTTTGGTAAAATTTAATCATTTTCACACTAATCACCCTCAATAATTTAAATTGTTACTGATTTCTTGCAAATGAGGGCATTGCAAGATCTTAAGTGTGGGAAGGGGTTAAATTCTTTCGGATTTTAAAATTTTTATCTTAAACACTTGGTTACCATTAAAAAAAACTAGTAAAGCAGTAGTTGTATTAGAATCTAGTGCTCTCTGATAATAAAGAACAGCCCTAGTCTTATATACTAACTACCCAATTCTAGTAAAAATTTTTAAAATTTTTTTTTTTCAATTAAATGAACTCAAAATCATGTTATACATATTTATAATGGAATAGAGGACGATAAAAAGGAAAATAAAAGCCAAGTGTGGGAAAATTTACCAAGTTATCTTAAACATATGTCACATATATCTGTAACAAATAACTGAAAATACTTTTGCTTTGGACTAAACTAAACTGTTTTACCCGATGAAAGAAAAGAAGAGATGGATCTACACGATGAATCAATTCCATCATTAAAAGGAAGTAAAGTCTTCCGAAAAAGACACGCGCTTCTTGATTTAGGTCATGAAGTGTCGTCCAGACCAGCTGTAGGTTGACGAAAAATCTAGAAAAGTCATCACTAAAATCAGCAGGAAATCCACGGACCTCAGCATTAAACAGGGTCGCCAAGTGGTCAGATTTATCCTAACCATGAAAAGGATTTATCTCGTACAATGGGGGGGGCACCGTGCAAATTAGCTTGATAAGACTAATGAATCAGATCCCCAGAAAGGATAATCTCCTTAAAGATTAAAAATCAGCTTTTAAGACTGATATCACTCAATCCTAGAGATTGACCTTAAAGATTGAGAATTCAAACTCATGGAATTCAATGATATCTAAACTCGAGCTTGAACGAGAAAATATTTTGATCAAAATTATAAACCGATTTGTTTTCTGAAAACCCTATTTTTAATGCGTTCATTACCATTGAACGTAAAATCCTAGGAATTCACCTGGAATTCATTAGGTCACCTGAACTAAATCGGGTGTCAACAGTAAGAACGGTGGTTGCATAGTGGTCAAAGACAGGACCTTGTGCCATACCGAAAAATTATAAGGGTGAGCTTTACTATTGCTCCTACCAAGGATAGTAATTGCGTCCGACACGTTATAGACCATAATCAAAAGCATGTCACGGGACATTGCCTTAACAGTTGCTTGTTCAACGCTTTCCTTTACAACCGGACGGTAGTTTACCGAAAGGTAATATACGGGACAAGTAAACTGGACGTGTTGCTTTCCAAATACAAGGTTAGCAAGTGGGTGACACAAAACCGCAAGTTTGAGCTAAAATTTTCAAATCTGAAACCCACCAAACCCACAAAAATATTTTGCAAACACCGGTAAAGGGTTATTCCAGAAAACTTATCTAGGGTAAAAACTAGATTTCAAAAGATCAAATGTTTTCATAAAGATCCAATTTCCTTAATGGATCTAAATTTTTATAGTCATGTGGGACTGTAAACCATATCGTTACTACCATTGTTTATACCACCGTATAGAAATCACTGATGTACAAAGTGTGAAGAATAAAGAAGTGATTCTTGTATTTCAAGACAATATTGCTTGAGGACAAGCAACGCTCAAGTGTGGGAATATTTGATAATGCTAAAAACGAACATATATTTCATAGCATTATTCCTCAAGAAAGACAAGCTTTTAGTTGCAATTGTTCTATTTACAAGTGATATTCGTTTAAATAATAAAAGGTGAAGACAAAAGACAGATTCGACGAATTGAAGACGCAAACGACCAAAAAGCTCAAAAGTACAAAAGACAATCAAAAAGGTTCCAATTATTGATAAGAAACGTCTCGAAATTACAAGAGTACAAGATTCAAAACGCAAAGTACAAAATATAAAATTGTACGCAAGGACGTTCGAAAATCCGGAACCGGGACCAGAGTCAACTCTTAACGCTCGACGCAACGGACTAAAAATTACAAGTTAACTAGGTATATAAATATAATATAATATATAATTAATTATATTAATTATATATATATTATATTTATAAATAAAAACCGTCGGCAGAGAAAGACTCCAAGATATGAGCTGGAATTTCAAACTCCGCGACTTGCGGAGTTTGAAGGCAAAATTCACCGCGAGTCGCGGAGCCCCAAAATTGAAAACTGCCTATAAAGCCAACCGAATTCTGATCAAAATCATCATCTTTTTCTTCCTCATTCATACGTAAAATTTATATTTATATTTATAATTTATATTTTAATTTTAATTATAATTCTAATAATAAGGGTATGTTAGCGAATATTGTAAGGGTGTAAGTCGAAATTCTGTCCGTGTAACGCTACGCTATTTTAATCATTGTAAGTTATGTTCAACCTTTTTACATTAATGTCTCGTAGCTAAGTTATTATTATGCTTATTTAAAACGAAGTAATCATGATGTTGGGCTAATTACTAAAATTGGGTAATTGGGCTTTGTACCATAATTGGGGTTTGGACAAAAGAACGACACTTGTGGAAATTAGACTATGGGCTATTAATGGGCTTTATATTTGTTTAACTAAATGATAGTTTGTTAATGTTAATATAAAGATTTACAATTGGGCGTCCCTATAAATTACCATATACACTCGATCGGACACGATGGGCGGGGTATTTATATGTACGAATAATCGTTCATTTAACCGGACACGAGAATGGATTAATAGCCACTAGAATAATTAAAACAGGGGTGAAATTACATTCAAGGGTAATTGGTGTAATTGTTAACAAAGTAGTAAAACCTTGGTTTACACGCAGTCGATAACCTGGTGTATTCATTAAACAAAGTATTAAAACCTTGTTACAATTCGAATCCCCAATTAGTTGGAATATTTAACTTCGGGTATAAGAATAATTTGATGAGGACACTCGCACTTTATATTTATGACTGATGGACTGTTATGGACAAAAACCAGACGGACATATTAAATAATCCAGGACAAAGGACAATTAACCCATGGGCATAAAACTAAAATCAACACGTCAAACATCATGATTACGGAAGTTTAAATAAGCATAATTCTTTTATTTCATATTTAATTTCCTTTATTTTATATTTAATTGCACTTCTAATTATCGCACTTTTATTTATTGTTATTTAATCGCACTTTTAATTATCGTACTTTTTATTTATCGTAAGTTTATTTTATCGCACTTTTATTATTCGCAATTTCATTATCGTTATTTACTTTACGCTTTAATTTAAGTCTTGTATTTATTTTATATTTTACATTAGGTATTAACTGCGACTAAAGTCTTAAAATCGACAAACCGGTCATTAAACGGTAAAAATCCCCCTTTATAATAATAATAATACTTATATATATATTTGTATTTTTAATAAAAGTAAACTAATATAGCGTTGAGCTTTGTTTAAAGATTTCCCTGTGGAACAAACCGGACTTACTAAAAACTACACTACTGTACGATTAGGTACACTGCCTATAAGTGTTGTAGCAAGGTTTAAGTATATCCATTCTATAAATAAATAAATATCTTGTGTAAAATTGTATCGTATTTAATAGTATTTCCTGCTAAAATTAATAACTATTTTATATACACCTCGCATAACATCAATCCTTCTAACTTGAATTTTAAAATCAACTAAACACATTTTCTATATCTATATGATATGCTAACATAACGATTTAAAACCTGGAAACACGAAGAACATCGTAAAATCGGACATACGCCGTCATAGAGAAACCGGGGACTGTTTTGGGTTAGATAATTAAAAGCTATGATAAACTTTGATTTAAAAGTTGTTCTTCTGGGAAAATTATTTTTCTTATGAACATAAAACTATATCCAAAAATAATGGTTAAACTCAAAGTGGAAGTATGTTTTTCAAAATGGTCATCAAGACGTCGTTCTTTCGACTAAAATGACTACCTCTTACAAAATTGACTTTTAACCTGTATTTCCGACTATAAACCTATAACTTTTATGTTTAGATTCATAAAGTACAGTTCAATATGAAACCATAGCAATTCGATTCACTCAAAACGGATTTAAAACGAAGAAGTTATGGGTAAAACAAAATTGGTTAAAAATGGTTAATTTGACTACGGGATGATTTTACAAAAATCTATACTAACCATATCCTAACTAACTTATATTGTATTGTACATATATTCTAACATATATTATGTAACCTTGATAGACCATAGACACGTATACAATGTTTTGACATATCATATCGACCCATCTATATATATATATTTCTGAACAACCATAGACACTCTATATGCAGTAATGCTTGAGTTAGCTATACATTGTTGAGGTTGATTCCAAAATAATATATATACTTTGAGTTGTGATCTAGCCTGAGACTTGTATATACTGGGTCGTGGATTGATTCGAGATAATATATATTGATTTATTTCTGTACATCTAACTGTGGACAACTAGTTGTAGATTACTAACGTTGGACTGTTAACTTAACAAACTTAAATCATTAAAACGTAATAAAAAATGTTGTGAATATATTTCGATCATACTTTGATATATATGTACATATTTGTTATAGGTTCGTGAATCGACCAGTGGCCAAGTCTTATTTTCGGCAAAGTAAAAATCTGTGAAAGTGAGTTATAGTCCCAATTTTAAAATCTAATATTTTTGGGATGAGAATACATGCAATTTTATAAATGTTTTACAAAATAGACACAAGTACGTGAAACTACATTCTATGGTTGAATTATCGAAATCGAATATGCCCCTTTTTCCTTGGTAGCCTAAGAATTAGGGAACTGGCCTCTAATTGACGCGAATCCTAAAGATAGATCTATGGGCACTAACAAGCCCCAGTCAGAGAATTTGAACTGCTTTAGTACTTCGATTTTATCATGTCCGAAGGGAGTCCCGGAATGATGGGGATATTCTATATGCATCTTGTTAATGTCGGTTACCAGGTGTTTACCATATGAATGATTTTTATCTCTATGTATGGAATGTATATTTATGAAAAAAGGAAATATGAAATCTTATGGTCTATTATTACGATTTGATCAATATATAGGTTAAACCTATAACTCACCAACTTTTTTTTATTGACGTTTTAAGCATGTTTATTCTCAGGTGATTGTTAAGAGCTTCCGCTGTTGCATACTAAATTAAGGACAAGATTAGGAGTCCATGCTTGTATAAAATTGTTTAAAAACTGCATTCGAAGACTTAAGTTGAAGTGTAATATTATTGTAAACCATTATGTAATGGTCGTGTGAAACGCTATATTTTAGATTATCATTATTTGATGATCGTCATAATGTTTTAAAGCTTTATCGATAAAATAAAGGTTATGATTTGTTTTAAAAATCGAATGCAGTCTTTGAAAAACGTCTCATATAGAGGTCAAAACCTGGCAACGAAATCAATTAATATGAAACGTTTATAATCGATATGAACGGGACATTTCAGTTGGTATTCGAGCGTTGGTCTTAGAGAACCAATGGACCAAAGTTAAAAATGGTCAATGGTGTTTCCGCCAAGGAAGCAAAATATTGGGAAAATTACCAATTTTCTGATGAATCGGATCCCTACGAGGATTCCGATGATGTTATAGAAATTACCCCAACTCAATTTAATAAGGCAAAAGAGAATAATAAGGGAAATGGCATCAAAATAGAGAAACCTGATTCCGACCCCGATGAACTTTATGTGTATCATAAACGCCCGTATTTCTTAGATTTTAACAATAATCCAGGAACATCTAGGCCACCAGGTTTTTCTAAACCATTTGTGAAAATAACGGCTCATATTAGAGGATCGCCATGTATCCCTAGGAAATTAGCCAAACGAATCAAGTCCGAAGAAGAAGAAACGAGTGAGTCAGAATAAAGAGTTGTAATCATGCTGTGTAATATATGTATTGTTGTGTGCTTATACTTTTAAGATATATGTAAAAATTGCTTTTATTGTTTGTTAATTATCTTTTACGAATATAATCCTTGTTTATTTTACAGTATAAAAACAAAAATAGACGTTAAGGATAGACAACCACAAATTTTAGAAGACCTACCAGGGGGATATGATTGATGAAATCTTGTCTAGAGTTGGGCATAATTCATCAGCACAATTATTTACGGCAAAATTAGTTTGTCGAACGTTTGAAAGAAATTCCAGGCATGCCTTAGTTTATAAAAGGCTTTCCTTTGAAATATGGGGTATATCACATTGGGGAGACTTTATTTTACGCCAAGTTTTCTTTAAGGCATTTAGTGCGGGAAACCCAGATGCAATTTTATGCTACAGGTTAAGAACCTATTTTGACTCAACATATCCTAACATAGGACTCTGTTCTTTAGAAAGAGCTTCTAACATGCAACATAAAGAAGCATGTTATGCTTACGGGTTAGTAATGTTCGCTTCTCACCAAATTGAGAAAAAGAACATTTAGTTGCAACTTTTAAATAAAATATTCCCACAAGTGACGGACTCAGTAGTTGAGGTGAGAAACAAGGTTTTTAGATTGTTACGGGGCTGTTATGCATTACGTAACCCTCGTCCTTTTGACGATATTACAACATGCTGCCTAGCCAACGGTCACAAAGGTTATTTTCCACAAGACCAAGGATGGGAAATAATACTAGTAAACCGAATGCATGACTTGTTTCGGGACTTATGAATTACGTGTCTTTATTGCCTTTGCTGAACGACTTGTGTATTAACTAGAATTGCCTTTATAGCTGCCGTGTAGCAAAGTTATTATGTGCTATATTTCATCCTATGTGTAAAATAGTGGTATTGTATGTTTGTAAAATATTGTATAAAAGTTTGAGCGCGAAATATTATTATCAGTTTTTCATATAAAATTGTAGTAGTTGAATTGTATATTAGCTACTAAGTGTGAACTTAACGGGTAGGTACTACCCGAATTATAATTTATAAAACGCTAATATGGAGAAAAAGCTTTTATAAATGAGTTCATATCATGCTAAGAAATACTATTAACTACTCTTAATATTCTGTATGATTAACTTGATTCATTTGGTTATTTTTTGAAGGAAATGGCACCGACTACTCGAAATACTCTGAATATGAATGAGGAAGACTTTTGTGTTTTCCTTGATGAAAATGTAGCCGCAGTGCAGGCTGCAATGCGAAATAAGAACAATAACTCTGAAACTAGCAATGGATCTAACGCCACTAGAAATCGTGTAGGATGCTCCTACAAAGAATTCACTGTCTGTAAACCTTTGGAATTCGATGGAATCGAGGGTCAATCGGATTAAAACGGTGGACCAAGAAGGTCAAATCGGTGTTTGCCATAAGTAAATGTACCGAAGAAGATAGGGTGAAGTACGCCACACATACCTTCACATGTACTGCGTTAACATGGTGGAATACCTATCTAGAGTAAGTGGGACAAGATGCTGCTTACGCACTACCGTGGTCAGCATTCAAACATCTGTTGACTGAGCAGTACCGTCCCAGAAACGAGGTCAATAAGCTCAAAGTAGAGCTTAAAGGATTACGAACACAGGGATTCGACATTACCACTTACGAACGCTGATTCACAGAGTTGTGCCTATTGTGTCCAAGAGCATTCGAAGATGAAGAAGAAAAGATCGACGCATTTGTAAAAGGGTTACCAGAAAGGATTCGAGAAGATATAAGTTCACACGAGCCCGCCTCCATACAAAAGGCAAGTCGAATGGCACACAAACTCATAAACCAGATTGAGGAAAGAATTAAAGAGCAGGCGGCCGAAGAAACCAACATGAAACAAGTCAAGAGAAAGTGGGAAGAAACCAGTGATAAGGGTCACCAATACAACAACAACAACAATAATCACAATCACAATCGCAATAACTATCCCAACAACCGCAACATCAATCGCAACAACAACAATTGGAACCCCAACAATAACTACAATAACTACCATAACAACTACAACAAATGTCCCAACAACAACTACAACAATCGTCCCAACAACAATAACAACTGCAACAACAATAATTCCTATAACAATAAGAATCAGAAACAGCCATGTCAAAGGTGTGAAGAGTATCATCCGAATGTATTCTGTACGACATTTTGCACCAAGTGTAATAGAAATGGTCATAGTGCGATGAAGTATGTGGCCTACGGACCAATAAATAACTGAATTAAAGGAACAAATAATGTCGGAACAAATAATGACGCCGTAGTTTGTTATAAATGTGGAAAACTAGGCCACATTATTAGAAATTACCCGAATCAAGGGAACACTAATGGGCAAGGCCGCGGAAGAGTTTTCAATATTAATGCGGCAGAAGCGCAAGAAGACCCGGAGCTTGTTACGGGTACGTTTCTTATTAACAATAAATCTGCTTATGTTTTATTTGATTCGGGTGCAGATAGAAGCTATATGAGTAGAGATTATTGTGCTAAATTAAGTTGTCCATTGACGTCATTGGATAATAAATTTTTACTCGAATTAGCAAACGGAAAATTAATTACATCAGATAATATATGTCGGAATCGAGAAATTAAACTGGTTAGCGAAACGTTTAAGATTGATTTTATACCAATAGAGTTAGGGAGTTTTGATGTAATGTAAGACCCAAATATTTAATGTACATAATGTATTTATGGTGTACGATGCGTGTATGAGGTGTACGAAGCATGTACGTGTTGCTTGCTCGAACGTCGAAGAAAACTGGACGTTATCTGAAGTTACAAGGTGTGTACATATCTTTTCAACCCCAAATAAAGTTTGTGTTGATGTTTCAAATTCATGCCATTAGAAATAAAATCTTATTACGTTTCCAACGATATTTGATTCATCGAAAATGGAGCTACGGTCAAAAAGTTATGGCCAAAACAAGTTACTGAAAACTGTTTTTCCTCGACTGCCAGCACCTCAAGGTTGGAGCGGCGCTCCACCCTATGGAGCGGCACTCCGATTGCGTCTGATGCAATTTTCAGCATTTTTAAAGGGTTTAAATGAGGGGTACTTTGGTCTTTTCACTTGGGGGAGGTTTGGGATCATCAAAACTGATCTAGAACTCAATTGGAGCTCATTCTCACCCACACAAACACTCTCTTCAAACCCTAGTGAGAGAAACCCACTTTTAGTGAGAGAGAGAGAGAGAGAGAGAGAGAGAGCTTGATTTGGAGAAGAAGGAGTAGGATTCTCACCAAAGCTCGGGTTTTAAAGTTGTTCATCTCGTTCACGGCTATGTTGTGGTAGTATTGGTAAGTTCAAATCCAAATTTCATTTGTTTGATTTGATATTCAAGTTAGGGTTTGAGTTTGTTAGTTGTAAAACCCATTTAGTTGATGAAGAGGGTTTATGGAAACTTGCTATTTTGATATTTGGCGGGTTTTGGGTTGGTTAATGATTTAATCATGTTTAAGGCTTGTAAGTAGTGTGTAATCACTAGTGTTAGTGATTATGGAAGTGTTAAAACAACTTTAGGTGAATTTGGGTTGACTAATTTTGAAATGGGTCAAATTTAGGGTTTAGGTGTCAAATTGGGCAAGTTTGATGTTTAACACTTACGATTGGGTTTAATTGGCATATTAGGACCATTCTCACTTGTGTTAGTGATTATTGGCTAGTTTGGGTGCGGTTTGAGCTTGGAAGTGCAATTGGGTCGAAATTGCACTAGTTGTCAATTTGGGTTGATTTGTAAATCCACCCTAATTGTATTGTTTGTTATGTGATTAATGGAATTGGTACTTTCCATTGGCGTGTTGTGGATTATTCGGTTGCATTCATCAAGGCGACAAGGTGGGTGTTAATATCCTATGTACATATGTATGTGTAGGATGGGTGCGGGTTGGGTGAAGTGATTCTCGGCTATAGAGCTCACTTCACATATAGGTGGATTTGATGGACTTGTGTATGGGTCGAATTGGAACGGTTGTGCATTTTAGTTGACCACCTTTGGCGAGGTGCACATTTTGTGTGCACATTATCACACGTGTTTGTGATGTGGATTAATTAACCCCAATTTCGAAGGGTTTTGATATTGAGAAATGAGTCACGTGTGGATGTGGATTCACGATGACGCGTGCAGTTCGGTCATCTTATTGAGGTAGTGATCTCGTGTGGTTGCGGATTCACTAAGGCTCGTGTAGTTCAGCCAACCTCGATGTTATTGTAGTAATGAAGATAGTAGTCTTGTGTGGATGCAGATTTACTAAGGCTCGTGTAGTTCGGCCAATCTTCATTGTGGTATTTGGATTTCGGTATTGGGTTAAGGGGTTAACCTTGGGCGTTGTACGCTATATGGTTATATATTTTGTCGTATTGTTGTTATGTAGCTAACCCTCTGGGTGTAGCTTATTGGCGTTGTTCACATCGTCGTTGGTGAACTTATGTTTGTTGATGTATCCTTAACTTGTTGTTTAGTGATCGTACGGTATGCTTAGCTTAGCTTGCCTTTATGCTTGGATGCTCCGGTATGCAGTATTTGATTATTTGTGTGGCGTGTCCATTTTATGCATACATATGTATGTAGTATATTTTCACTCACTAAGCGTTAGCTTACCCTCTCGTTGTTTACATTTTTATAGATTTGCATGGATGCGGTGGCTCGGGTAAGCGTGGGGACTAGTGGACTTGCGTAGTTGCTTAGAAGATCTTGCTTTTGGATTTGATTAGGATTGGGTAGCATATTCCCAATCACCATGCTCAGTCTTTATTTTGTATTAAAATCATGTGGTCGAACTTGTATTTTGTACTTAAAGGGTAATTTGGGCATATGTGGGCCCGGTGTCGTATAACTCATTTTATTATTGAAACGTGTTAGTTTTAATTATTATTAAATGTTGTGAAAACTGTAGCGACTCGACAAAATCGTCATTGGCGGCGCCGTCTACTTAGGTCCCGTTACGTGGTCATAAGTCTTTAAAATAACGTTTGACCAAAGATATGTCGCATTCATTTTAAATGTAAGAGTGTTTCAAAATTTACCAGAATTGTTCAACCAAAAGTTACGATAATAAGTTATAAGTACACTTGAAACCTATGCGACACAATTTTAGATAAAGTCAAAAGACGCTCCATGTATGCACATATACTCGACATCCAATGCAAGTATCAAAATAATGAGCGAAAGCATGTATCACATATCGTTCAAGACCTGAGAAAAACATAGAAATCTGTCAACGAAAACGTTGGTGAAATCATAGGTTTAGTAAATGGGTACGTAAATAAATAAGTTGAACCACAAGTTATGGTATAAGTCGATTTTCCAAATCGTTTGAATTCCATAGATATCGTTGTTTATCGAGCACCCAATTATCAAAGCTTAACTGTATCATTTACCTCAGCATAAAAGTGTTAGAACATACACCGTACCAGAATATATTTCATTCACTTAACGGTAGCGAACCGTCCGAATGAGGGTTAGTCAAACCCGTATGGATCCACACAACATAATCTTGCTTACACCATCTGGTGTAGCTAATGATAATTGAATTGAGGATTTTCGTTCAAACTCGTCTGTATCTTTGTATTCGTATTTACGTTCAATGTATAAAAGTATGAAAAGTATATATACATATGTAATGTATATGTTTCTCAGCCCACGATTTAAAAGAATAAAAGTTGTTGAAAAGGTGGGACTATGATCTCACATTGAATGCAAGAGTAAAAAGATACTTTAACAAGAAACGTGCAAAGAACAAACGCTAGTCTTGAACTAAATAAGTAAGTTGTATCAATAACGGTAAACACGATTGGTCAAAGTTGTTCAATTAGTCCTACCGCTCGTTACGACTCGATTATGTAGCATGTGAATCAAATTGTCAAGTTTCATACAAGATACAAGTATAGAAACAAGTTAGAAAGGTTGCATAAGTATTCGGTTAAGTTTGACTAAAAGTCAAACTTGGTCGGGTCAAAGTCAACGAAAAAGTCAACACGTTCGGGTCGGGTCTCGAACTATTTTTCTGAGGTTTTTAATCATATAAGAGCATGTTAGAACAAGTTACATGTGAATCAGAGGTGCGTAGCATAGCAAACATTTTTCGTAAAAAGGCAAATCAAAATAGTAACTGGTAGTGCATCTGGACGGCGTCCAGATTTTCTGGACGGCGTCCAGCATTGAAGGCCTAGACAGCGTCCAGATCTGTATCCAGACCCTGTTTTGCTGCAAACAAAATAAATGCACGAACCAAAACTCAAACAATATCAAATTGTGAACCGAAAACACCTAGGACATGTATCATACACCGTTGGAAAGGTATTTTGAAGAGGAAAACGACTAAACACCTTTCATCAATCAATTCAACACTTACAACAACCCAATTCACATTCAATGCTCCTCATTTATGACATTCAAGTTCAATAATCTCATTCCACAATTCAGTGATCCAATTTACACATATGATATGCCGTTTCGAAGATAATTAAACATGCAATACAACTAGACACTTACTGACAACATCTCATGTCATTTAAGGCATCAAAAGTTCATTTCAAGTTCATCAAACCCTAACCCAAAGTTCACTAAATCAATAATCAAGTTTATGAAGTTTTCTAAAGCAACCTACACATCAAATTGAAGCTAGTGATACTAGTAACATAATTAAAACATGAACTTTAACAATTTAACAACATTAACTCATCTAAAATCAAAGATTAAGCACACCCATTTCAATTGTTCATACTAATTACTCAAAACAACAAATCGAGCAAGTAAATCATATATTCATGCTAGACACGAGCCATAGACACTAACTAACACCATTTCAAGTCAAAAACACCAATTTAGAGAAATATAGTGTTTTTAGAAACCTTACCCCAAGTAGTGAAATTGGTACTAAATCGAAGAGGATGAAGAGAGGATCACGAAAATGTAATTTGTTTTGATGTTTGCTTCCTAGATCAAATTTAGATGATGATTTTGTGTTGAGAAGATTAGAGAGAAAAGTGGAAGTATGAAGATGGTGGTGGTGGTGAATGAATGGTGGAGAGGGTACCTTGACTAGTTGACCTAGTCAAGAGTTTAGCCTCTTGGCAAGTTTAGTCCCTCAAGTTTGTTGTCGGGTGCGGGAATTAACCGAACGAATTATTTTGAATTACGCGAGAGTACGGGAGACGTTATAATCTGATAACGAAAATATTAAGAATGTTAGCTAACGGAGGATACGAATCTTGATACGAAGGATATTATTAAAATAAAAAGACGGGCGTTAAAATAATTTAACGGAAAAATGCGGGATGTTACATTACCCACACCTTAAAAGAAATTTCATCCCGAAATTTAGAGGGAAGTAATAGTCGATGTCTCTTACTCGAGACCTTGTGTTGTCCAATCTATGAATAAGTGAAGATACGTCCTTGGGCATTTCCACGATTCTGGATAGTCGGGGTTTTACGTGTGTTAAGGCTTGGTGTTACGATCCACAATTTCAACCGGTCTTTCTACGAAGAGGAGTTTGTCATCGATAGTAATTTTATATAGAAGAGTAGCACGTTCCTGTTCCGCAGGACACGTCTCTAAGTTTGTTACACGGAACGTAGGGAAACGGAAAATTAATTGAGTCAGAAGTTCTAAACGGTAGGAAGCGGTTCCAATACACCCCAAGACTTCAAAAGGATCAATATCATGGATATAACTTTTCTCAATTTCCCGAAACGGATTACACCTTTCCAAGTTGCGGTTTTTCAATATTACCCGGTTACTGACTTGGAATTCGGAAGGATTACGCCTAACATCGGCATAGTCCTTTTGGCAACTACGGGCCGTCTTGAGCCCTTCTCGGACTTGAACTATCTCAACGGTTGTTTCTTGAATAAGTTCGGATCCTGTGAACTGATTGTCACCTACTTCGGTCCATCGAATAGGAGAACGACATTTGCGGTTATATAAAGTTTTGAAAAGTATGCGTTAACACACGAGTGGTAACTACTGTTGTAAGAGGGATCAACTAAAGGCGACAATACAAGTTTGTAACATGTCTTTCCAAGATGTAAGTCGTTCATTTGCTTGATTCGTCGGTTTGTGGATGATACGCGGTACTCATGTTTAAACGTGTTCCTAAGGCTTCTTGTAAACTAGATGTAAAGAGTATTTCAATCTAGGATAATTGATAAATGTACAACGGGTTGGAATAGAATCCTTTAAGATATGTTTGAACAAGTTAGTTAGGGCTCGAAAGCGTTTGTTGGTACAAGTTTCTTATCGGCTACCGAAAACGTTCGTCAGGGATATTCACCCTCGTGGTGAGCAATAGTAATACGTGAAGAGTCTCTCTCTCCATTGAGAAATTATATAAAAGATTTCCTTATACGGAAGTACGAGCGAAAAGATAGGAGTGAAATGAGAACTTAGAATAGGATGAGTTCATACCTTGAGGTAGCCATATCGCGCATCTAGTGGCCAAATGATGAGACTTATGGGAAACGAGATAGTACACATAGTTGTATAGTTCAGGGTTGAGTAGTAGATGGCCAATTATCATAAGCATAAGGACGATAAGTCAAGGAAGAAAGAGGTATCCTTGGATTGTGTGTTATCTTGGGTCCCAGTAATATCAAACGGTAATAGTGAAAAAGCAGAGTTATGTAACGTGGTACGTGATGATGAGGAGATTGATGGGGTCCATACATAAGTGTTCCAATTTTTCAGGCATAACAATGAATTTCAGTTTCCTTGATTTCGAGTCAAGAGGGTATGCCTTTCAGGCATCCACGTAGAAAGATTTCCATATTGTGCTACACAAATTTAGCTAGTAAGGTTGGTGTGAAAAAGCACGTTCAAATTTCGAACACGGAGAGGTTTAATTCTTTCCTCAGTGAGTTAACGGGGTTAAAAGACGAGCAACACGAGAAAAGTCGGAAATGAATCTGTGGTAATGACTGGCGAGTTCTAATATTTTACGAATACAAGTCAGAGTCGTGAGGGTTTCCCGATTACGTGGGGCTTCGATTTTTGCAAGGTTTACTTCAATACTTGGACCACCAACAACGTGGTTTAGGAAATTGACTTTGTTTAGCCAAATTCACACTAGGAGAATCTGGCGTAGAGTTGCTCTTTTCTCAAGAGATTAAGTGTATGACAGAGATGTTGTTCGCTTTTCTTCCTTATTGTTGGATAGCTTTAGACATCATCTATAAATACGATAACGGATTTGTCTAGATACATTTCCATACGCGGTTCAGGAGGTCTATGAATACGGACGGAGCCTTGGTAAACTGAACGGTTACTAAAAGAAATTAATAACTATTGTAGCGAGTTCGGGAAGCGGTTTTGGAGACATCTTCTCCCTTAACCCTCAATTGATGATAACCAGAATGGAGGTCGATTTGAAATACACACGGGATCCATGTAATTGATCAAGAGGTCATTGAGGCGGGGAAGAGGATATCGGTTCTCAACCGGAAATTATTTAGTTCACCATAATCCATACACATGAAAAGAATCATTTTCTTCTTAACGAATAGGTTTTGAGCTCCTTATTTCTATAGGTATCAAGTCAAAGTTCAAATTATCCACCCACTAAGTTTAACGTACACCCTCCGATAAAATTTGTCGGTACGCAATAGTTTTTCGTTGGTCACTTGAATGACATAAGTAGTATCTAGGGAGAAGTGGTGGAGTGCAAAGAGTACGAGTCAAAGCCTTGGTTATAAAACATCTAATGGTACCCGAATCGAATAAACATGAAACGTAAGAGTTATTGAGAAGAAATGTACCCGTGAATAGTTGTCATCTCGGGTTTCCCCAGTGGTAATGTTGAAAGCTCGGCCGCGTGCATTGGGGTTGGCTTTCTTCTCTGGGCACGCATTCTTAAAATGGCCCGGTTGGCCACATTCGAAACAAACACCCGTTCGGTGTGCATTGGGCGCCTTTTGGGCGACGGGAGCGACACTTCTACAATCGTTGGACATGTGACCACTTCCTTAGCACCGGTGGCAAATTAACTTCCCACATTCACCATAATGACGGTTGCGGCATTTGTTGCAAAATGGTTTGCTACATTCGCCATAATGATGTTTGTGGCACTTGTTGCAAGATGGTAGACTTCCTGCATAGCCTTTCTTGTCGTTGGAGGTGAAAGTCTTCTTGGCGGGGTTATTGTTGTAGTTGCTCGATTGGGGGGCTTCCCATTTTCTTTTGTTGCCACCCGACTTATCATCGGCTTTAGGTGCCGGCACTTCAATTTCGTCAACCGTTTCGATCAATTGGCGGGCCATCTTTAAAGCTTCTTGGTGATTAGCGGGTTTGGATGACATTACTCCTTGTTTGATGCTCTTGAAGAGACCATCCATGTAAATTTCAACCCTTAGAGACTCGGTGCTCACGAGGCTTGGGCACATCAAGGCTAGCTCAGAAAATCGTTGATTATAGGCCTTTAGGTCATTCCCAACCGCTTTTAGAGTTCTTAGCTCATTTTCGAGCTTTTGGGTCTCTTCGCGCGAAAAGTATTCGGTGATCATCTTTCCTCTTAAGTCGGCCCAAGAGAGAGCGTAGGCTTCACCGATACTCACTGATTGTATATACGTATTCCACCATGTGAGAGCGATACCGGCGAAGGTGTGAGTGGAATATCTGACCTTGGCTTGGTCCCTACAACCGCTTATGCTAAAGACGGCTTCCGTTTGCTCAAACCATCGGGTGAGCACAACCGGTCCCCCGGTCCCATCAAAGGTGTGAGGTTTGCACCCCATAAAGTTCTTGTAGGAGCACCCTTCGATTGAATTACCGGCTCCAT
The DNA here is from genome assembly GCF_046630445.1 of Rutidosis leptorrhynchoides. Lineage (NCBI taxonomy): Eukaryota > Viridiplantae > Streptophyta > Magnoliopsida > Asterales > Asteraceae > Rutidosis > Rutidosis leptorrhynchoides. The sequence goes on from NC_092336.1 coordinate 441,343,228, forward strand.
TGTTGTTGTTGTGATTGTTGTCATGGTTATTGTTGTTGGAGGAGTGACCGGCCATGGCCGCATCCACGGCGGTGGCTATCATTCGTTGTAGAGCTTGTTCGGGAGTTTCATCGTGGTACATGGCGAGGAGGCATTGTTCATTCAAAACACAAGAATATCGTTGATTAGTATTCTCAATAATACTAACCGCGATATGGAATTAGGATAAAGAGAAAAAATTTCCTTGACTCGCCTTAAATTCTTTATGTCATAATGTCGGAACGTTCATATGAGTCACCGTAATATAATCCCGGAAATTATATTACCCTGATTCATATGTGCATTCGACATCATTTCATATAGTCAAAGTGGCATGTCAATCAAATCAACCACGTGAGATTAAGGTAGAATAAGGGTTAGATGTAAATAAAAGAATTCGAGTATAAATGCACAAGTAGTCAAGTAATTCCTACTTCAAGTCTATATGCCGGTTGCAGTCTAGATTCACTAATGTACCCTATGACTCGGGGTCGACACCAATGAACTCTAAATCCCTACAACCAACGCTCTGATACCATCTGTAGTGACCCGACAAAATTGTCATTGACGGCGCCGTCTACTTAGGTCCCGTTATGTGGTCATAAGTCTTTAAAATAACGTTTGACCAAAGATATGTCGAATTTATTTCAAATGTAAGAGTGTTTCATAGTTTACAAGAATTGTTCAACCAAAAGTTACGATACTAAGTTATAAGTACACTTGAAACCTATGCGACACAATTTTAGATAAAGTCAAAAGACGCTCCATGTATGCACATATACTCGACATCCAATGCAAGTATCAAAATAATGAGCGGAAGCATGTATCACATATCGTTCAAGACCTAAGAAAAACATAGAAATCTGTCAACGAAAACGTTGGTGAAAGCATAGGTTTAGTAAATGGGTATGTAAATAAATAAGTTGAACCACAAGTTATGGTATAAGTGGATTTTCCAAATCGTTTGAATTCCATAGATATCGTTGTTTATCGAGCACCCAATTATCAAAGCTTAACTGTATCATTTACCTCAGCATAAAAGTGTTAGAACATACACCGTACCAAAATATATTTCATTCGCTTAACGGTAGCGAACCGTCTGAATGAGGGTTAGTCAAACCCGTATGGATCCACACAACATAGTCTTGCTTACACCATCTGGTGTAACTAATAATAATTGAATTGAGGATTTTCGTTCAAACTCGTCTGTATCTTTGTATTCGTATTTGCGTTCAATGTATAAAAGTATGAAAAGTATATATACATATGAAATGTATATAAGTATGTAATGTATATGTTTCTCAGCCCACGATTTAAAAGAATAAAAGTTGTTGAAAGGGTGGGACTATGATCTCACCTTGAATGCAAGAGTAAAAAGATACTTCAACAAGTAACGTGCAAAGAACAAACACTAGTCTTGATCTAAACAAGTAAGTTGTATCAATAACGGTAAACACGATTGGTCAAAGTTGGTCAATTAGTCCTATGGCTCGTTACGACTCGATTATGTAGCATGTGAATCAAATTGTCAAGTTTCATGCAAGATACAAGTATAGAAACAAGTTAGAAAGGTTGCATAAGTATTCGGTTAAGTTTGACTAAAAGTCAAACATGGTCGGGTCAAAGTCAACAAAAAAGTCAACACGTTCGGGTCGGGTCTTGAACTATTTTTCTGAGGTTTTTAATCATATAAGAGCATGTTAGAACAAGTTACATGTGAATCGGAGGTGCGTAGCATAGCAAACATTTTTCGTAAAAAGGCAAATCAAAACAGTAACTGGTAGTGCATCTGGACGGCGTCCAGATTTGCTGGATGGCGTCCAGCATTGAAGGCCTGGATGGTGTTCAATAATTTGGACGGTGTCCAGATCTGTATCCAGACCCTGTTTTGCGGCAAACAAAATAAATGCCTGAACCAAAACTCAAACAAACTCAAATTGTGAACCGAAAACACCTAGGAAATTTATCATACACCATTGGAAAGGTATTTTGACGAGGAAAATGACTAAACACCTTTCATCAATCAATTCAACACTTACAACAACCCAATTCACATTCAATGCTCCTAATTTATGACATTCAAGTTCAATAATCTCATTCCACAATTCGGTGATCCAATTTACACATATGATATGCCGTTTCGAAGATAATTAAACATGCAATACAACTAAACACTTACTAACAACATCTCATGTCATTTAAGGCATCAAAAGTTCATTTCAAGTTCATCAAACTCTAACCCGAAGTTCACTAAATCAATAATCAAGTTTATGAAGTTTTCTAAAGCAACCTACACATCAAATTGAAGCTAGTGATACTAGTAACACAATTAAAACATGAACTTTAACAATTTAACAACATTAACTCATCCAAAATAAAAGATTAAGCACATCCATTTTAATTGTTCATACTAGTTACCCAAAATAACAAATCGAGCAAGTAAATCATATATTCATGCTAGACACGAGCCATAGACACTAACTAACACCATTTCAAGTCAAAAACACGAATTTAGAGTAATCTAGTGTTTTTAGCAACCTTACCCCAAGTAGTGAAATTGGTACCAAATCGAAGAGGATGAAGAGAGGATCACGAAAATGTAATTTGTTTTGATGTTTGCTTCCTAGATAGAATTTAGATGATGATTTTGTGTTGAGAAGATTAGAGAGAAAAGTGGAAGTATGAAGATGGTGGTGGTGGTGAATGAATGTGGGGAGGGTACCTTGACTAGTTGACCTAGTCAAGAGTTTAGTCTCTTGGCAAGTTTAGTCCCTCAAGTTTGTTGTCGGGTGCGGGAATTAACCGAACGAATTATTTTGAATTACACGAGAGTACGGGAGACGTTATAATCCGATAACAAAAATATTAAGAATGTTAGCTAATGGAGGATACGAATCTAGATACGAAGGATATTATTAAAATAAAAAGACGGGCGTTAAAATAATTTAACGAAAATATACGGGATGTTACAAAAACTGTTTCGTCTAAAAGTGTCGGGAAGTGGGAGATCTTTTTGCGGGAAAACGAAATTTGGGACATCAGGGATCGGAGCGGCGCGCCCCTATATGGAGCGGCACTCCATTTGCCTGTAAATCTGTTTTTTTTAAAGAAAAAAAAAATTAAGCGTGTATTGGTTGGATAACGGGTTAGGTTGTTACAAGTGGTATCAGAGCATGGTCTAAGGGATTTAGTTGACTTGAGATAGGTGCCTAGACTTAGACTTTTGTGTGTGCTTAATTTTGTGCGGGACTTGTAGGATTACGGGTCAGAATGGTTTATAGTTAGTGCCTTGTTTGTAGGTGGACTAACGTTTATATTAATATGTGGTTATTATTAATATACTATTGTGTTGTGATAATGATCCTTGCATGTGTTTTTATCGCGTAGAATTTTTGTTGTGTTGGTTTATATCATCGAGCGAGGCGGTCGTTGTACTAATAATTTGATAGGGCGTGTGTACGTAATAAGGACTTGCAAACCTTATTACGGGTGCAAATCGTATCTAGCGAGTGATGTACGATGAGTGTTTAGCAAGATGGGGCGGTATTGTGTGTGTGCTTTATACGTTCGTGATCTAATCGCTTTGCATTCCTTAGAATGGCGACGGGAAATGGGATCGAGAGAACGATTTGGAGTTTAACGCTAGAGTTGCGACCGCCGTTGCGGAGCAAATGAGTGCGTTTCGAGAAGAAATGGATAGGAAGTATTCCGAACTTCAAGGTAGTAGTGGAATGGAGCGTTGTCTTAAGAGCTTCATGAGGACTAAACCCCCAATGTATGACGGGAAACCGCATCCTTTGGTAAGCACAACTTGGATCTCGAATGTCGAAGGGTGTTTTCGTACTATTGAATGACCCCCCGAGAAAAAGACAAGACTCGCCACTAGTTTGTTGCGGAGTAGGGCGAAGGATTGGTTGCATGGTAAGATTGATCTTGTCGATGGCGAAAAGTTTATGGCATTATCGTGGGACGAGTTTAAGAAAGAATTCTTCGAGGAGTTTCGAACTTTAGTCGATTTACAAAAATGCGTAATGAGTTGCGAAATTTGCAACAGGGTTCTATGGATTTGAATACTATCAAGACCACCTTTATGGCGAAGGCTCGTTTTTGCCCGGAGTATATGGGGAATGACCATTTGTTGATTGAAGATTTCTATCGAACTTTGAATGATGACTTGAAGAATAAGATTAGCAGGGGTTACGCGAAATCGTTTTCGGAATTATTTGCCTTGGCTAGAGGTTTTGAGTCGTATTCGCGATCAAAGATGGGTGAACCTTCAAGTGAGAGAAGGGTTGTTTATTATGGTGCTCCAAGTAAGAGGACTAAGGGTCTGAGTGTGAGTACGGGTGGTACGCGAACGAGTATATCGGATTCTAGCTCATCTAGATGTTACAATTATGGCATGAGGGGTCACAAGTCTTGGGAATGTTCGGTGCCAAAGGGTGATGGAATGGTGTGCTTCATTTGCCAAGAAGAAGGACATCGTAAGTCAAAATGTCCCAAGTTAGCGGGGACGGGTGCGGAAAGGAGATGTTAAGGTACGTTTCATTTTAATAAATATGCCCTTTGATTATTTATTATGCGCCGTTGAGTTTGAGTTTATTAGATGCATTGTTTGTGCATGTTATTGATATGGGTAACGTTCCTAAATGGAAGTACCCTATGGTGACGTTTGATTGTCGGGCGAAGGGCGTAAGACTTGGTGCGACTAAGCATTCCTTAGTATTTGGGAAATATTTCTACCAAGCCATGGAAATGAGTTTTGGTGTTCGGTTGTTAAGCGCATGTTCGCTTTTGTGTTGAAGTTGATGAACCATGTGGTTCGACGGGTGGGATGAAACCCGAGAAATCGAGTGTTGATCTCGATGTATGTTGGTAAAAGAGTCTGCATGACGCGACATTAGTTGCCTCTTTCATACCTACTAGCGTGGTGTTCGACTCCGATTGTGTTGTGGTTACATTGTACTTAGGGTGCCGGAGAGAAACCCTTAGGTACATGAGTGACTAGGTGAAATTTGACAAGCTAAAGCAATTGGATGATTGCGAGAGTATAGTTTGTGTAATTTGTGGTACACTTTTCGTTCGAAGTGTTTAAGGATAGGTTAAGATCCTTAGTATGCTCAAGGGTGGAGCAAGATATGGTGATGGGTCGTGTGAACCCAATTGTTGGTAAAGTCTACCTTTGGTAGCATTGTACGGTTGTACAAGATGCGGTTATGGAACATAGTTCCAAGTGGGGGAGTTACACTCCCGCACGAGGAAGTTCTAGTGTGAGATTTCGGATGACGTTATAGTAGATCCAGAATTTGTGTCGGGACCTAGATTTGGTCGATCGTGGTAGAGTACAATTTCGGTTAAGTTGTACTTATGATTTTGGATTTGAATTATCACCGAGGTGGTAATGTGGTAAATCTTGTTGAGAGATAATGGACGTGTGTGACGAGCAAGGTGAAATCCCTCGGTTAAGGGATGTGAGTATCGGATTCTCTTCTAGAGAATTATTGTTTTGTGCCTATGTTTGATATAGGTGGTTCTTGTTTGATTTTGTGAATGGTTAGTGGTATCCGTTAGGATTCACTATGGCGTAGCAGAGCGCGATGTTACGTTACTCGTTGTATGAGGCAAAAAGAGCGTCGATTGGTGAAGCATGGCCGTTGACGGGGTCCGCTGACTTCATCATGGGAGTAGTGTTATATCGGTATGGTATAACGTTATCGGGAAATTCGAGTACCGATGGGGAATGGGATTACCATTCATGTGTTGAGATTGGGAAGTGGATCGCGTGTGTTTGCGGATTCACGATGACGCATGTAGTTTCGGTCATCTTATTATGGAAGTGAGTCACGTGTAGTTCAGATTCACAAATGACTCGTATGGTTGCGGTCATTGTATTGAGGAGTGAGTCGCGTGTAGTTCGGATTCACAAATGACACGTGTGGTTACGGTCATTCTTTTGGGATAGTGACTCTCATGTAGTTCGGATTCACTAAGGCGCGTGTAGTTCGGCCAATCCCGATTGTTGTGCGGTGGAGGTAGTGAGTCACGTGTGGTTGCGGATTCACTAAGGCGTGTGTAGTATTCGGCCAGCCTTCATGTTGATGTGTGATCTATTGGTTGTTTTATACGCCAATGGTGGGGTCGTAAGGACCATGTTGTGTGATCTATTGGTTGGTTTATACGCCAATGGTGGGGTCCTAAGGACCATGTTGTATGAACTATTGGTTGTTTTATACACCGATAGTGGGGTCGTGAGGACCATGTTGTGGGATTAGTGATGCGATAGCCGTGTTTTTCTCACATGTTGTTACGGGTGTGACAATAGTCAATTTTGTACACCTTGGTATTTGCGTTGCCATAGTCGTTTGGGGCGCTATCGGTTTCAGCTGTTTGTTATGATGTTACGGTAGTTGCGTATTCGTCGTGTTGCGCACTACAAAGGATTTTAGGTGGTAAGTGTTATCCGTAAGGATTCACTTTTATTTCGGTCATCGTCGGTTTAGATGGTTGACCTTATGTTGGTATATGGTTACTTTGGCATTGTACTTAGTAAGGGTACGCTAAAGGGGTGATATATCGGTTCGAGATTGGTTGAGTTTTTCCCGATGTGAGGGATTGAGCAAAGTTTTAGTGCTCGGATTTGTAGATTTGATAAATCGCGGGTGACGATTTTGTTGTCAAAAGTGATTCATTGGGAAATTGTCTAGGAAAGTCGGATTGGGACTCATGTTGAGGTCCGTGGAGTGTAGGTCCGGATGGTTAAGTGACGAGGATCACGAGGACGTGATCGAGTTTAAGTGGGGGAGAGTTGTAAGACCCAAATATTTAATGTACATAATGTGTTTATGGTGTACGATGCGTGTATGAGGTGTACGAAGCATGTACGTGTTGCTTGCTCGAACGTCGAAGAAAACTGGACGTTGTCTGAGTTACAAGGTGTGTACGTATCTTTTTAACCTCAAATAAAGTTTGTGTTGATGTTTCAAAGTTATGCCATTAGAAATAAAATCTTATTACGTTTCCAACGATATTTGATTCGTAGAAAACGGAGCTACGGTCAAAAAGTTATGGCCAAAACAAGTTACTGAAAACTGTTTTTCCTCGACTGCCAGCACCTGAAGGTTGGAGAGGCACTCCACCCTATGGAGCGGCGCCCCGATTACGTCTGATCCAATTTTCAACATTTTTAAAGGGTTTAAATGGGGGGTACTTTGGTCTTTTCACTTGGGGTCGGTTTGGGATCATCAAAACTGATCTAGAACTCAATTGGAGCTCATTCTCACCCACACAAACACTCTCTTCAAACCCTAGTGAGAGAAACTCACTTTTAGTGAGAAAAAGAGCTTGAATTGGAGAAGAAGGAGTAGGATTCTCACCAAAGCTCGGGTATTAAAGTTGTTCATCTCGTTCACGGCTACGTTGTGGTAGTATTGGTAAGTTCAAACTCCGAATTTCATTTGTTTGATTTGATATTCAAGTTAGGGTTTGAGATTGTTAGTTGTAAAACCCATTTAGTTGATGAAGAGGGTTTATGGAAACTTACTATTTTGATATTTGGCGGGTTTTGGGTTGGTTAATGATTTAACCATGTTTAAGGCTTGTAAGTAGTGTGTAATCACTAGTGTTAGTGATTATGGAAGTGTTGGAACCACTTTAGGTGAATTTGGGTTGACTAATTTTAAAATGGGTCAAATTTAGGGTTTAGGTGTCAAATTGGGCAAGTTTGATGTTTAACACTTACGATTGGGTTTAATTAGCGTATTAGGACCATTCTCACTTGTGTTAGTGATTATTGGCTAGTTTGGGCGCGGTTTGAGCTTGGAAGTGCAATTGGGTCGAAATTGCACTAGTTGTCAATTTGGGTTGATTTGTAAATCCACCCTAATTGTGTTGTTTGTTATGTGATTAATGGAATAGGTACTTTCCATTGGGGTGGTGCGGATTATTCGGTGGCATTCATCAAGGCGACAAGGTGAGTGTTAATATCCTATGTGCATATGTATGTGTAGGATGGGTGCGGGTTGGGTGAAGTGATTCTCGGCTATAGAGCTCACTTCACATATAAGTGGATTTGATGGACTTGTGTATGGGTCCAATTGGCACGGTTGTGCGTTTTAGTTGACCACCTTTGGCGAGGTGCACATTTTGTGTGCACGTTATCACACGTGTTTGTGATGTGGATTAATTAACCCCAATGGCGAAGGGTTTTGATATTGAGAAGTGAGTCACGTGTGGATGCGGATTCACGATGACGCGTGTAGTTCGGTCATCTTATTGAGGTAGTGATCTCGTGTAGTTGCGGATTCACTAAGGCTCGTGTAGTTCAGCCAACCTCGATGTTATTGTGGTAATGAAGATAGTAGTCTCGTGTGGATGCGGATTTACTAAGGCTCGTGTAGTTCGGCCAATCTTCATTGTGGTATTTGGTTTTCGGTATTGGGTTAAGGGGTTAACCTTGGGCGTTGTACGCTTTATGGTTATATATTTTGTCGTATTGTTGTTATGTAGCTAACCCTCCGGGTGTAGCTTATTGGCGTTGTTCACATCGTCGTTGGTGAACTTATGTTTGTTGATGTATCCTTAACTTGTTGCTTAGTGATCGTACGGTATGCTTAGCTTAGCTTGCCTTTATGCTTGGATGCTCCAGTATGTAGTATTTGATTATTTGTGTGGCGTGTCCATTTTATGCATACATATGTATGTAGTATATTTTCACTCACTAAGCGTTAGCTTACCCTCTCGTTGTTTACATTTTTATAGATTTGCATGGATGCGGTGGCTCGGGTAAGCGTGGGGACTAGTGGACTTGCGTAGTTGCTTAGAAGATCTTGCTTTTGAATTTGATTAGGATTGGGTAGCATATTCTCAATCACCATGCTCGGTCTTTATTTTGTATTAAAATCATGTGGTCGAACTTGTATTTTGTACTTAAAGGGTAATTTGGGCATATACTGGCCCGGTGTCGTATAACTCATTTTATTATTGAAACGTGTTAGTTTTAATTATTATTAAATGTTGTGAAAACTGTTTCGTCTAAAAGTGTCGGGAAGCGGGAGATCTTTTTGCTGGAAAATGACATTTGGGACAGCAGGGATCGGAGCGGCGCGCCCCTATATGGAGCGGTGCTCCATTTGCCTGTAAATCTGTTTTTTTGAAGAAAAAAAAATTAAGCGTGTATTGGTTGGATAACGGGTTAAGTTGTTACATGTAATAATTGGCATGGACTGGTTGAAAGAGGTGAAAGCTGAGATCGTTTGTTACAAAAATGCGATACGCATTATGCGCGAAAAGAGAAAATCCTTAATGGTGTACGGAGAAAAGAGCAACGCGAAGTTAAATCTTATTAGTAACCTGAAGGCGCAAAAACTAATAAGAAAAGGTTGCTATGCTGTGATAGCACACGTCGAGAAAGTCAATTCTGAAGAAAAGAACATCAATGATGTTCCTGTACAAAAGAATTTCCCGATGTATTTCCGAAAGAATTACCGGGACTACCTCCACACCGATCCGTTGAATTTCAAATAGACCTTGTACCGAGAGCTGCACCAATAGCTCGTGCTCCATACAGACTCACACCCAGCGAAATGAAGGAACTTCAGAGCCAATTACAAGAACTTTTAGAGCGTGGTTTCATACGACCAAGCACATCACCGTGGGAAGCTCCTGTTTTGTTTGTCAAAAAGAAAGATGGTACATTTAGATTATGTATCGACTATAGAGAGTTGAACAAACTTACCATCAAGAACCGTTATCCACTACGGAGAATCGACAATTTATTTGATCAGCTGCAAGGTTCGTCAGTTTACTCGAAGATTGATTTACGTTCTGAATATCATCAAATGCGGGTGAAGGAGGATGATATTCCAAAAACTGCTTTTAGGACGCGTTACGGTCATTATGAGTTTATGGTTATGCCGTTTGGGTTGACTAACACACCAGCTATGTTCATGGACCTTATGAACCGAGTGTGTGGACCATACCTTAACAAGTTTGTCATTGTTTTCATCAATGACATACTTATTTAGTCAAAGAATGATCAAGAGCAAGAAGAACATTTGAGAAAAGTGCTAGATTTGTTGAGGAAAAAAAAACTGTATGCTAAGTTTTCAAACTGTGCATTTTGGTTGGAAGAAGTTCAATTCCTCGAACACATAGTGAACAAAGAAGGTATTCAGGTGGATTCGGCAAAGATTGAAACTGTTGAAAAGTGGGAAACCCCAAAAACTCTGAAGCATAAATGCAAATTTTTAGGACTGGCTGGTTACTACAGAAGGTTCATCCAAGATTTTTCCAAAATAGCAAAACCCTTGACTGCATTAATGCATAAAGGGAAGAAATTTGAATGGAAGGATGAGCAGGAGAAAGCATTTCAATTGTTGAAGAAAAAGTTAACTACGACACCTATATTGTCATTGCCTGAAGGAAATGATGATTTTGTGATATATTGGGACGCCTCAAAGCAAGGCCTCGGTTGTGTATTAATGCAACGAACGAAGGTAATTGCTTATGCGTCTAGACAATTGAAGATTCATGAGCAGAATTATACGACACATGATTTGGAATTAGGCTCGGTTGTTTTTGCATTAAAGACTTGGAGACACTACTTATATACGGTCAAAAGTATCATATATACCGACTACAAAAGTCTCCAACATATATTTGATCAGAAACAGCTGAACATGAGGCAGCGTAGGTGGATTGAACTATTGAACGATTACAACTTTGAGATTCGATACCACCCAGGGAAGGCGAATGTGGTTGCCGACGCTTTGAGTAGAAAAGACAGAGAACCTATGCGGGTAAAAGCTATGAATATAATTATTCGTACTAACCTTACTACTCAAATAAAGGAGGCACAGCAGGGAGTTTTAAAAGAAGGAAATTTGAAGAATTAAATACCCAAAGGATCGGAGAAACATCTTATTATTCGGGAAGACGGAACCCGGTATAGGGCTGAAAGAATTTGGGTACCAAATTTTAGAGATGTGAGAGAAATGGTACTTAAGGAAGCACATATATCCCGGAGCGGGAAAGATGTACAAAGATCTCAAGAAGCACTTTTGGTGGCCGGTTATGAAAGTCGATATTGCTAGATATGTGGAAGAATGTTTGACGTGTTCTAAGGTCAAAGCTGAACATCAAAAACCATCAGGTCTACTTCAACAGCCTGAAATCCCGGAATGGAAATGGGAAAACATTACCATGGATTTCATTACTAAATTGCCAAGGACTGCAAGTGGTTATGATACTATTTGGGTAATAGTCGATCGTCTCACCAAGTCAGCACACTTTCTGCCAATGAGAGAAGATGATAAAATGGAGAAGTTGGCGCGATTATACTTGAAGGAAGTTGTCTCTAGACATGGAATACCAATCTCTATTATCTCTGATAGAGATGGCAGATTTGTTTTAAGGTTTTGGCAGACATTACAGCAAGCATTGGGAACTCGTCTAGACATGAGTACTGCCTATCATCCACAAACCGATGGGCAGAGTGAAAGGACGATACAGACTCTTGAAGACATGCTACGAGCATGTGTTATTGATTTTGGAAACAGTTAGGATCGACATCTACCGTTAGTAGAATTTTCCTACAACAACAGTTACCACTCGAGTATCGAAATGGCACCGTTCGAAGCACTTTATGGTAGAAAGTGCAGGTCTCCGATTTGTTGGAGTGAATTGGGGGATAGACAGATTACGGGTTCGGAGATAATCCAAGAAACTACAGAGAAAATCATCCAAATTCAACAACGGTTGAAAATCGCTCAGAGTCGACAAAAGAGCTACGCGGACCTTAAAAGGAAAGATATAGAATTTGAAATTGGAGAAATGGTCATGCTTAAGGTTTCGCCTTGGAAAGGCGTTGTTCGATTTGGTAAATGGGGGAAACTGAATCCAAGATACATTGGACCATTCAAGATTTTAGATCGTGTCGGACCAGTAGCCTACCGACTTGAATTACCTCAACAACTCGCCAATGTACATAATACCTTTCTCGTATCGAATCTGAAGAAGTGCTTAGCTAAAGAAGATCTCACTATTCTTTTATACGAAATTAAAATCAACGAAAAACTACAATTCATTGAAGAACCCGTCGCGATAATGGATCGTGAGGTTAAAAGACTCAAGCAAAATAAGATACCGATCGTCAAGGTTCGATGGAATGCTCGTAGGGGACCCGAGTTCACCTGGGAGCATGAAGATCAAATGAAGCTAAAATACCCGTACCTATTTCCAGAAGATGCGTCAACACCTTCAACTGCTTAAAATTTCGGGACGAAATTTATTTAACGGGTAGGTACTGTAGTGACCCAAAATTTTCCATGATTATATATTAAATGAAAACTATATTTGCATGATTAAATGTTTCCAACATGTTAAGCAATCAAACTTGTTAAGACTTGATTATTTGAAATGAGTTTCATGTAGACAATTGACCACCCAAGTTGACCGGCGATTCACGAACGTTAAAACTTGTAAAAACTATATGATATATATATATATATATATATATATATATATATATATATATATATATATATATATATATATATATATATATATATATATATATATATATATATAGTTAACATGATATTATGATAGGTAACTATCTCACAAGGTATATTAACAATGAGCTATATACATAAAAATGAGACTACTAAGTTAAGAAACTCGAAACGATATATATAACGATTATCGTTATAACAACGTCTTATTAAGTACATATGTATCATGTTAAGATATTGTTACACTATATTTAACATGATAAAATGATAATTATATATATCATTAAGTATGTTAACAATGAACTACATATGTAAAACAAGACTACTAACTTAAGAATTTCGAAACGAGACATATATGTAACGATTATCGTTGTAACAACATTTTAATGTATATATATCATATTAAGATATATTCATACACCATGTTATCATGATAATATGATAATTTAACATCTCATTAGATTTAATAAATAGTGGGTTAACTACATTAAATGAGATCGTTAACTTAAAAGTTTCAAAACAGCGTTTACATGTAACGACTAACGATGACTTAACGACTCAGTTAAAATGTATATACATGTAATGTTTTAAGATGTATTCATACACTTTTGAAAGACTTCAAGACACATATCAAAGTACTTCTACTTATCAAAAATGCTTACAATTACATCCTCATTCGTTTTCATCAACAATTCTACTCGTTTTCATCTGTATTCGTACTCGTACAATACACAGTTTCTAGATATATTTACTATTGGTATATACACTTCAATGATCAACTCTTAGCAGCCCTTTTGAGTTACCAAGACATGTGGGAACCATCATTTGACAACTAGTATGACTTATGAGCATGAAAAAAAAACTAGTAACCTTATATTGACTAAGCATTAGGCTTTTTTTTTCAAACAACACACACATCACATTTCTTTGATTTTCTAATCCAAATTCTCTCCATCTTAACTCTCCCTAAGCTTAATAACATCTATACTTCAGTAATATTGATCATATAGGTCAATCTAGCTTCAATTACAATCAAGAAACATCATCATTCAAGAACACATCAAGAACACTTCACAAATACTTTCAAGTTTACTAGCTTACTTCCAATCTTGCAAATCCATTTCAAGTGATCATCCAATCTCAAGAAATATTTGTTATTTACAGTAGTATATCTTTCTAAATCAAGGTAATACTCATATTCAAACTTTGATTCAATTTCTATAACTATAACAATCTTAATTCGAGTGATAATCTTACTTGAGCTTATTTTCGTGTCATGATTCTACTTCAAGAACTTTCAAGCCATCCAAGATCCTTTGAAGCTAGATCAATTTTTGTCACTTCCAGTAGGTTTACCTACTAAACTTGAGGTAGTAATGATGTTCATAACATCATTCAATTCATATATATATAACTATCTTATTCGAAGATTTAAACTTGTAATCACTAGAACATAGTTTAGTTAATTCTAAACTTGTTCGCAAATAAAGTTAATCCTTCTAACTTGAATTTTAAAATCAACTAAACACATATTCTATATCTATATGATATTCTAACATAATGATTTAAAACCTGGAAACACGAAGAACACCGTAAAACCGGACATACGCCGTCATAGAGAAACCGGGGACTGTTTTGGGTTAGATAATTAAAAGCTATGATAAACTTTGATTTAAAAGTTGTTCTTCTGGGAAAATCATTTTTTGTATGAACATAAAACTATATCCAAAAATCGTGGTTAAACTCAAAGTGGAAGTATGTTTTTCAAAATGGTCATCAAGACGTCGTTCTTTCGACTGAAATGACTACCTCTTACAAAAGTACATTCAATATGAAACCATAGCAATTCGATTCACTCAAAACGGATTTAAAACGAAGAAGTTATGGGTAAAACAAAATTGATTAAAAATGGTTAATTTGACTACGGGATGATTTTACAAAAATCTATACTAACCATATCCTAACTAACTTATATTGTATTTTACATGTATTCTAACATATATTATGTAACCTTGATAGACCATAGACACGTATACAATGTTTTGACATATCATATCAACCCATCTATATATATATATATATATATATATATATATATATATATATATATATATATATATATATATATATATATATATATATATATATATATATATATATATATATATATATATTCGGAACAACCATAGACACTCTGTATGCAGTAATGCTTGAGTTAGCTATACAGGGTTGAGGTTGATTCCAAAATAATATATATACTTTGAGTTGTGATCTAGCCTGAGACTTGTATACACTGGGTCGTGGATTGATTCGAGATAATATATATTGATTTATTTCTGTACATCTAACTGTGGACAACTAGTTGTAGATTACTAACGTTTGACTGTTAACTTAACAAACTTAAATCATTAAAACGTAATAAAAAATGTTGTGAATATATTTTGATCATACTTTGATATATATGTACATATTTGTTATAGGTTCGTGATCGACCAATGGCCAAGTCTTATTTCCGGCAAAGTAAAAATTTGTGAAACTGAGTTATAGTCCCACTTTTAAAATCTAATATTTTTGGGATGAGAATACATGCAATTTTATAAATGTTTTACAAAATACACACAAGTACGTGAAACTACATTCTATGGTTGAATTATCGAAATCGAATATGCTCCTTTTTGCTTGGTAGCCTAAGAATTAGGGAACTGGCCCCTAATTGACGCGAATCCTAAAGATAGATCTATGGGCACTAACAAGCCCAGTCAGAGAATTTGAACTGCTTTAGTACTTCGATTTTATCATGTCCGAAGGGAGTCGCAGAATGATGGGGATATTCTATATGCATCTAGTTAATGTCGGTTACCAGGTGTTCACCATATGAATGATTTTTATCTCTATGTATGGGATGTATATTTATGAAAAAAAGGAAATATGAAATCTTGTGGTCTATTATTACGATTTGATCAATATATAGGTTAAACCTATAACTCAGCAACATTTTTTTTTGACGTTTTAAGCATGTTTATTCTCAGGTGATTGTTAAGAGCTTCCGCTGTTGCATACTAAATTAAGGACAAGATTTGGAGTCCATGCTTGTATAATATTGTTTAAAAACTGCATTCGAAGACTTAAGTTGAAGTGTAATATTATTGTAAACTATTATGTAATGGTCGTGTGAAATGCTATATTTTAGATTATCATTATTTGATGATCGTCGTAATGTCTTAAAGCTTTATCGATAAAATAAAGGTTATGGTTTGTTTTAAAAATCGAATGCAGTCTTTGAAAAACGTCTCATATAGAGGTCAAAACCTCGCAACGAAATCAATTAATATGAAACGTTTATAATCGATATGAACGGGACATTTCATTAATGCTTCCTCTTCAGAAACGTCTTCTTTAGTTTTGAAGGTTGGTTTAGGAATTTCAGCACAGTCTTCATTTAACTGTGATTCCTGAAATACCAGAATGAAACCTGTTTCTTCATTCGGTCTTCTCCTTAATATGGATTGCATCGGGTCAGGTTTGGGTCGGGTTTAGGTAATCCCGGACCCAAACCCGATTAAGAAACCCCCCCAAACCCGACCCGAAACCCATCGGGTCCCCATTTACTTACATACTATCGGGTTTCGGGTTTCCCCACGGGTAAACGGATATACCCGATTAGTCAATATGTATCTATTTTTCAATAAGTTACCAAACCAAAATATCAAAAAATAACTTAACTATTTCATGTTTAAAGTATTATAAAATATCACATACAAAAAGTTGATTGAAAAGTTTCTAAAATACTCAAATACACAAAGTATATAAAATATCACATTTGGAAAACTTGTTGTATATGATTATCTATTATATAAACTTATTCTCGTTTTCAAAACAAATAAGAGAAATCTTTTATACATTAACAATATAATACTAACTAGCTTTAATAGCCCGTGCGTTGCACGGTGATTTAAAAAGTTAGTAGAGTAATACGTTAGTATTCGTAAATACATTTTGACGTAAATCTGCAATCAACACATTTTGATCACTTGTGTAGTTCTTTAAGTACAACAAATTGGACAAATGGAATGAAAAAGGTTAGCTTTATGTATTTGATGTGAAACATGGTAGATAAGTCAAAAAATGGCAGCTTCAGGTCATTTGTTTTTGTAAGATTTTTTGGTCAAACTAATATGCCATTACAAATGAACAAAGCCATTACAAATTACCAAAGTCAGCATAATTTGTAAACAAATATATGCCATTACAAATTACCCAAGTCAGTATAAAATTAGTATATCATGTGTTTAATTGGTGAAGTGGAAACATTGGTGAAGCTAACCGAACCTACACCTCCTAACAAAGCCTCACTTTGTTGATTCTGTAACCGCTTCCTTGTTAAATATAGTTGTCTCATATCTTCATCGTCATCAAGAAGATGTTCAAGTTCATCTGTCACTTGAAACCATATAGACAATTATGTCAAAAATATAAATACAAGTACAAATATTATAATTTTATCTATAAATGACTGGGACAGATCAAAACTCAAATGCTAGGTTAGATGCTATACAGATGGGTATGCTACAAATTAAAACATAGATGCCACCACGACAACTACTTTTTAGCACGGGTAGAATAAAAAATCTAAAAGAGAACTACCGATGTCAAAAATTAGTATATCAATACGCACTATGATTGAACCCAATGTAGTAAATATTTAGACAAATGAACAAACAAATATGATACAACTAATATTAAACTATAAACTATATACTATAAACTATGTGAATCAAACCAAAAAATATTGTATGGATTTTTCTAGTACTCCAAATCAAACAGTATCAAATATATAAAGGTGCATGCATATCCTTATTTTATATACTAAAACCCATATAAAAGGTATAAATATTTACCTTCTTCGAACCACAACACCTTGATTATGTAAGATCACCAATTGGTTGGACTTCAATTGATGAATACGACTATGACGATTAAAAGAATGACTATTGTTGTTGAAAATTTGGACCTGCATCAACATCGGTCGTATTTATTTATTCAAGATTGAAAAAGAATCAAAACTTGCAATTGCAATGCCTAAAACAAAAATATGTCATATCGAAAAACATAAAAGTGAATACCTAATATTGCGATAATAACCAATCTGATCATAGTAGTGTATCTTTTCTATTTTTTGTTTTGTGACAGAATGTTCCATCATTGTTTGCCTGATGTTGTCGTAAGTGTTAAAAGCAAAATACTGTTGTGGGAACCCACCTGGATGTATGTTCTAAAAAGGTTGTAGCTCTGCATCTATCTCCTTCTAGGTTCAATGTAGAAATTCGAGATTATGTATATGGAGTGTATATGCAAGATACTCTTGAAGTAATTCAACCATTCGGAGACGCTCCCCACCTAAAAATAATCACAATTTAAATGATTAAAAAGTATTTCTAGGGTACTACGACATAGAGGATGCATATATATGCATTTTCTACCACATTCGCATGTTACAGTCGTCATAAAATAAGCGAAATGAGCTGCTTAATATCGCCCCGGACATTTGAGTTCCAACTGGACATAATAGGACCATATCACAAAACATATATATATATATATATATATATATATATATATATATATATATATATATATATATATATATATATATATATATTGACCCGAGAATTTCCGACCAAATTTAAACTTAATTTGTAATTGATTTCGACACGATAAGCAAAGTCTGTAACGTTGAAGTCTCAAAAACTGTGAACTGTGTTTATGTATTCATTTGACCATTGACTATTTCCGACGATTCACGAACTATTATTTATAAATAAATATATAAATAAATATAAATGTAAGTATTGTAAATAATAAAACGTAATATTAACAAAGTAAATTTGATTACAAATCAAAAGCTAGTTGTTGAAATAATATAATTATTATCTTCATTATCAGTATTAATACGAATATCAATATTTGTGTTATTATTATTTTTATTTGTAAATATTAAAAGATTAATAAATTTAAGGTTAGGATTCTCAAAATAAAGGTTTTGGAAAATAAATATTAGTATAATAAGGATTAAAATTATAATTTAAATGTAATTCAAATATTATTAGTTATTATTAATAATACTATTATTCTTATTAATATTATTACTTTTATAATTGTTATAAACATTAAAAATCATTGTGATAATTATAAGTTATCCTTATTATTATAAAAGTTTATCAATTTCAATACTATTATTATTTTTTGTTAATATCAATATTATTATTTAGTATTATTATAATTATTATTATTGTTAATAGATTTATTTGTTATTAATATTAATTTATACTAAATATAAATATAGATATATTGTACGATTTTTGTTGGCCATTACCATCAATGATTTTTGTCTCCTGGCCTGCTAATTGAATCTGTCAATCTCAATCTACAATTCATGTCCAAAATCTATTAACAATCGTTGTCTTTTTTTTGTTTTTTTTTTAATTTTTCTTTGTACCTGATTATAAGATTATGTCGACTTTTTGTCATAAAAATCGATCCATCTCAGTTGAAAAAGGATACCAATTGACTTTACACTCTCAAATATCAACTTTAATTACCTCAAACAGCTTTTATCAAATTGGAATTAATCAAAATATATGAAAAACAGTCGGGTTCCCCTGCTCATGAACAAGAATTGCAATAGTTTGATTTTGAATGAGTTTTAAAAATATAATAATGCAGTTCTATCAGAAATCCTTCTTTCAAACTATATGCAGAGTTTCAAGTTCCAATTTTTCATATCAAGAATGAATTTTCGAGTCAAAGATATATGTCAAAAAGTCAAACTGGTGTTCCAAGATCGAATTGAAGAGTTATAAGTTACTACAGCTTTAATTGATGATTTATAAAGATTACATGGGTGATTTACAACCTCTTTTATGTTGTAAGTTTAGTCTAAAACATTTTCAAATTTGAAAAGTGATTTTGAGTTCTTGAACATGTAGCAGCGACGGGTTCCTTTTATTTTATTTTTATTTCTGTTAGTTTAAATCAGAATATTGGTTTGTTCCTGGTTAGATTTTTATGTTCTAATCTAAATCGAAAACAAATGGTGGTGAGGTTTTATTTCCTGTCGATTGGATTTGATGAAGAAGAAGAGGGAAGAAGGGACACAGTATATACGGGTTATAATTAAATGAGAGGGTTTTAAAACAGAAATCGGGCAACAGACCAGTTAGTTAGAGTGCTGTGTCGAGTTCGAGAGGTCTTGGGTTCAATTCCTGCAGGGCACAATTCTTTTTAAAATAAGATTATGAGGTAGTTTATTTATCATTTATTATTATTATTATTATTATTATTATTATTGTTATTGTTATTATAAATTATGATTATGTTAAAATTGATGATATGATCACTAGTATTATAATTTTAGTTATTGTTATGTAATATTGTTATGCATTAAAAGTATTATTTTTATTATTATTATAAGTATGATTTTTTTTTCTTATTATTATTACAAATATGATTATTATTATATGTGTTACTACGAAAATAACACAACTTATTATTATTTTCGCTAATACTAGTATTAGTATCATTTTTAGTAATATTATCATTAACATATGTATCATTATCAACAATATTATTATTATTATTATTATTATTATTATTATTATTATTATTATTATTATTATTATTATTATTATTATTATTATTATTATTATTATTAGCAACTTATTATTATAAAAACTATCATTTTAACAAATAAATATTAGTTTCATAAAAGATATTATTTACAATCACTATAATTAAGATAATATTCCATATAACTATATATCAAATAGGCTAACACTTAAAATACTTATACAATATCGATTTTTAAATATAATACTAAACACATGTGTATATAAAAATATATATATATATAGGTATCAAGATGACTAAAAGTATAGTTATTAATTATTTTAATGAAATAAATATAAAATAAATATATATAACACATAAGTTAAGAAATGATTTATATAAATAAAGAATATGTTTTTAATGAAATTTAGAAGAACAAATCCTAAATAAGTACAAGATATATAAAAGGATATAACAAATAAAATTAGATATATATAAACTTATTCGATTACAATTATGCATATTAATAAGTATACAAATGGTATAGGTTCGTGAATCCGAGGCCAACCCTGCATTGTTCAATGTTGTTATATGTATTTTTACTACAAATTACATTAGGTGAGTTTTATTAATCCCTTTTTAAATGCTTTTGCAATATATATTTTTGGGACTGAGAATACATGCGCTGTTTTTTATAACTGTTTTACGAAATAGACACAAGTACTGGAAAATTACATTCTATGGTTGGATTATCGAATCGAATATGCCCCTGTATAGTCTGGTAATCTAAGAATTGGGGAACAGACACCCTAATTGACACGAATCCTAAAGATAGATCTATCGGGCCCAACAAGCCCAATCCAAAGTACCGGATGCTTTAGTACTTCGAAATTTATATCATGTCCGATGGAGGATCCCGGAATGATGGGGATATTCTTATATACAAATTGTGAATGTCGGTTACCAGGTGTTCAATCCATATGAATGATATTTTTGTCTCTATGCATGGGACGTATGTTTATGAGAAATGGAAATATGAAATCTTGTGGTCTATTAAAATTATGAAATGATTATTTATGTTAAACTAATGAACTCACCAACCTTTAGGTTGACACTTTAAAGCATGTTTATTCTCAGGTACGAAAGAAATCTTCCGCTGTGAATTTGCTCATATTAGAGATATTACTTGGAGTCATTCATGATATATTTCAAAAGATGTTGCATTCGAGTCGTTGAGTTCATCAAGATTATTATTAAATCAATTATATTTAGATATATTATGAAATGGTATGCATGTCTGTCAACTGTCGATGTAAATGAAAGTTTGTCTTTTAAAAACGAATGCAATGTTTCTAAAATGTATCATATAGAGGTCAAGTACCTCGCGATGTAATCAATTGTTGGGAATCATTTATAATCGATATGGACTACGTCCGGATGGATTAGGACGGGTCTTTATAGTTGGTATCAGAGCAGAGGTCTTAGCGAACCAGGTCTGCATTAGTGTGTCTAACTGTTAAGTCGTTAGGAGGCATTAGTGAGTCTGGACTTCGACCGTGTCTGCATGTCATAAGTTTTGCTTATCATTTCTAGTCGAAAATCATTTGCTTATCATCCTTAGTAAATTACATGCTCATTATTCTTAGTCTAGACATATCTTATTGCATTGACTGCATGAAAAGTGTATAGAAAAAATTCATATCTTAGCGTATCTGCTAATTCATATCTTAGCGTATCTGTGATTGTTATCTTTGCCTGACAGCTTCCGTAGATTCCTCCGTAACTTATGAGATTTTAGTATTATATATGTATATGTAAATTATGTATTGTAGGATACTAATCTACATCCTATAATCTATTTCTTATCGAAAATCCTTCATCTGATCGTACGAGATGAATCCCTCAACTAGATCGAGTCCCTCGGATTCTGACAGCTATTCCGATAGTTATCCCAACAGTTATTCAGAATGGATAGTCATCTAAGCTCCGAAAGCAACGACACCAGAATGAGACAACCAATCATCCATCCCCAATTCATCTGATGTATTCATAGTCGACTTAATTAATGGAAACGCGCAGAAGGCAATCCCTTCCACCAACCGAATTCACCTCTTGACAATGAACCTGAAGCGTTACCGGCGAACCTGTTCGAGACACCAATTTCAATCTCATTTCTAGGGTAACTCGACAAGATTATATTCTATCCACAATTCTGAATCTTACTCATCCACTCATTCCGACCGACAATCATCCTGGAGTAATAAGTCAATGAACTTCGTGCTCGAATAATCAATTCGGAGAATATGGTGCAAAATGTACCAGCTTCAGCAACATCCCCGGCACCAACAGTACAATCAATAACAGCACCAGTACCATCAACAATCCATGCTTCAATATCATCATCTGTACTTTGAGTATGATCTTCGTTCTACGTATCGTTCTACCTCATTTATCTTCGTTCGACATGGCAAATATGTAATCTCTAAAGTTTTAGAGATTATATATTCTAGTTACAACCGAAAAACAAATGAGTTTAATATCATATTAACTCATTAAATCCATGAATACATCTGAAGAAAAATATATGTATATATGTTTTCATAAAGATTGTAATTAAAAATTCTTTTGTACAAACTGTTAATGGTGAAAATATTTTAACGGGTAGGTAATACCCGAGGAATATTTAAATTTCACATTAATAAGTTACACTTTATATTCTTCGAATCTGATTCAACAGTTATTCACTATCCTACTTACATCCACCGGCATCCGTATCCGTTCACCGCAGAATAACCATTTTCATTCAATTTTAAATTTAGATTTTGACCTATCAGAATCCAACAAGTGGCATAATGAAGAAAACATTTGATAAAAAAAAATTTGTTAGAAACAGACTAATTAACTATGGGAAATTTTGTTAAGAATCCACGCTAACAAAATCCTAGCTAACTGTTCCTAGCTAACTGTTAATTCTGTATTACATTTTATTTTATCATAATTTATTTATCGTAGTTTATTTATCGCAATTTATATTCTCGCAATTTTATTTATCGTCATTTAATTTCTGTTATTTATTTTATGCACTTTAAATATCGGGACACATATACAACATTTTGACATATCATATCGACCCATCTATATATATTATTTGGAATAACCATAGACACTCTATATGCAGTAATGCTGGAGTTAGCTATATAGGGTTGAGGTTGATTCTATAATAATATATATACTTTGAGTTGTGATCGAGTCTGAGACGTATACGGGTCACGATACGTATTAATTAATTCGAATATTATATATTAAACTATATATAAATTATTGGACTGTTACTGTGGACTATCAACTGTGGACTACCAACACTGGACAATTAAAATGAATTAAAATATTGATTACAACATATGAAACTAAACAATTCTTCAAGTTTGCCACTTGATTTCATTTTAAACCCCATTCGTATCGTCACGATTACAATCTGCGTTCAAACCTTTCATGATTCTTGAAAACACCTCAATCGATAGGATGAATCAACCGCACTTCATCTATGGAAGGAAAGATTTATGCATATAGTTATGCACCTGAGAAACTCTCGGCAACTGAGTAAAAGTTTAACACGTAGCCGCGTCAGATCCTTTGGAATTTATTTGCAAAAATAACTTTGCGATCCCTTTTCAAAGTAGCCAATTTTGTCACAACTCCAGCAAGTCAACTTCAACTTTTCATTCGAAGTAGCCTTACTATAATCCTGATATATACAATTACCCTTTTGATACCGGAGAATTCTTTTATATTCCACTATATTATCAGCAGACGTACCAGCAACCTCGTTGCTTTTTGGCTTAAATCTCTCTGACATATCATTATATTTATTCATTGAAACCCTATCATATACTCATCCGCATCTTGTAATGAGAACTACCATAACAATTACCGAGAATCATCAATCAGTAATTTGAAAACTCACAGCATATCTACATCAACAGTTATATGTATAACGTTTATCTCTTAAGAGTTATGATCTTTCATTATGAAATTCTGAAAAGCACTCAGTCTACAAATCAATATTTTGAATGTTGAAAAAGCTGAATGAAGTAGCAGAAACCGTAGACTACCATAAACTACCTTAATCATCGAAAGTTTGATGATAAAGAATGATATGTTGGAAAAGCTCAGAAAAAAAATTGGAATTGGAAAACGGATTGAGCTAACCACGAAGGAGACCAAGGACAAATACAAGGATCATACCCTATATTCAAAGAATTCAGGTAATTCTGAATCCTTTGAAATCTTTAGAGAATATCTTGCTCCGAAGTCATGTTAAAATCTTGCGGAAAATTTTCTTCACCATCCTTCGATATTAGAAATTCCAAAATATTATCGTATCTTTCATTATAAATATCCTCCATATTTCTGAAGATATTTTCATAACTATTCTTATCTGAAAATCATTAATCTCTTAGTGCTATCAGTGTTACATCATATAGAAACTATTTTAGTTTCTATATTCTGCAAACCTTTGAATTTAAATTATGAATGATTTTGAAGTAGTGTTGGGAACTGATGCATGAGTTAGTATAATATAATGACACTTGATCAACGTGATTATATTACAGTAAGCCATGTTAAGTTTCTATTGGGACATGATGATTCACAGATCATAACGTCATCATGTGCCATGTTACATAACTCTTTCATTCTGCTTAACTTCTGAACATATCAAGAAAGTATATATTCTTGATAGTTCTATTCTCAGTGATTCTGGTAATTTGATAAATCAAATCGTGCTAATACATTAGTTCTTATTTAGAACATGATGTTTATTCAAAATTCCATACTTACGAATTCTGGACCGTTACTCGCTTTACTAGAGGTCAGGAGGATAATAAAAAGGTAAAGGGCTCCAAAATATAAGAGAAAATATAAAGCTCAATAACAACACCGAAATTACAAATCGTGGATATCAGTGCGTATAGCAATATAAAGACACGGGAGGATTATAAATACAATAATCCCTAAAGCATAGTAGAAATAAACGGATTCCTCCAGTGGAAGTTGGAAAAGGAGAATGATTGTTGCGATAATCAGGATAAGGACAAGAATCAGAAATGGATTAAGCATTTTCACGATCTTTTGAATTTGAGAATTGAGTATTGAAGTTGTGAAAAATTAATGGAACGGAAAAGCTAAAATTTATAGTGAAAATATCAGACAGAGGAATCGAGACAGATCACCGCATTTAATTATAGAAATCTAAATTTCCTTATTCGCAGGAGAATCAAATCTTTTAGAGTTCAAAGATTTTCTTCAAATCCATTAAATTCCGGAATTCCACCAAAACAACGTCAAAAGTTAAGACGCATCCTGTTTTCTAAATTCAATCGTGACTACATCAAAAGTTAGATGTATCTTACTTTCAAAATTCAACCCTGACTCTGTCAAAAGTTACGACGAATCTTTACTTATTCTATTTCAATCTTTTGTCATAATTTCACTCGTACGCTTCGAATAATTGAGTTGTTTTATTCAAATCACCTGATGGTGATAAAACTTTAATTATTGACTCATATTCATCATGAAAACATTCTTATTGTTAGCCATGACGACCACACTCAAATTTCGGGACGAAATTTCTTTAACGGGTAGGTACTGTGATGACCCGGGAATTTCCGACTAAATTTAAACTTAATTTGTAATTGATTTTGACACGATAAGCAAAGTCTGTAACGTTGAAGTCTCAAAAACTGTGAACTGTGTTTATGTATTCATTTGACCATTGACTATTTTCGACGATTCACGAACTATTATTTATAAATAAATATATAAATAAATATAAATGTAAGTATTGTAAATAATAAAACGTAATATTAACAAAGTAAATTTGATTACAAATCAAAAGCTAGTTGTTGAAATAATATAATTATTATCTTCATTATCAGTATTAATACGAATATCAATATTTGTGTTATTATTATTTTTATTTGTAAATATTAAAAGATTAATAAATTTAAGGTTAGGATTCTCAAAATAAAGGTTTTGGAAAATAAATATTAGTATAATAAGGATTAAAATTATAATTTAAATGTAATTCAAATATTATTAGTTATTATTAATAATACTATTATTCTTATTAATATTATTACTTTTATAATTGTTATAAACATTAAAAATCATTGTGATAATTATAAGTTATCCTTATTATTATAAAAGTTTATCAATTTCAATACTATTATTATTTTTTGTTAATATCAATATTATTATTTAGTATTATTATAATTATTATTATTGTTAATAGATTTATTTGTTATTAATATTAATTTATACTAAATATAAATATAGATATTTTTGTTGGCCATTGCCATCAACTATTTTTGTCTCCTGGCCTGCTAATTGAATCTGTCAATCTCAATCTACAATTCATGTCCAAAATCTGTTAACAATCGTTGTCTTTTTTTTTGTTTTTTTTTTAATTTTTCTTTGTACCTGATTATAAGATTCTGTCGACTTTTTGTCATAAAAATCGATCCATCTCAGTTGAAAAAGGATACCAATTGACTTTACACTCTCAAATATCAACTTCAATTACCTCAAACAGCTTTTATCAAATTAGAATTAATCAAAATATATGAAAAACAGTCGGGTTCCCCTGCTCATGAACAAGAATTGCAATAGTTTGATTTTGAATGAGTTTTAAAAATATAATAATGCAGTTCTATCAGAAATCCTTCTTTTAAACTATATGCAGAGTTTCAAGTTCCAATTTTTCATATCAAGAATGAATTTTCGAGTCAAAGATATATGTCAAAAAGTCAAACTGGTGTTCCAAGATCGAATTGAAGATTTATAAGTTACTACAGCTTTAATTGATGATTTATAAAGATTACATGGGTGATTTACAACCTCTTTTATGTTGTAAGTTTAGTCTAAAACATTTTCAAATTTGAAAAGTGATTTTGAGTTCTTGAACATGTAGCAGCGACGGGTTCCTTTTATTTTTTTTTATTTCTGTTAGTTTAAATCAGAATATTGGTTTGTTCCTGGTTAGATTTTTATGTTCTAATCTAAATCGAAAACAAATGGTGGTGAGGTTTTATTTCCAGTCGATTGGATTTGATGAAGAAGAAGAGGGAAGAAGGGACACAGTATATACGGGTTATAATTAAATGAGAGGGTTTTAAAACAGATATTGGGCAACAGCCCAGTTGGTTAGAGTGCTGTGTCGAGTTCGAGAGGTTTTGGGTTCAATTCCTGCAGGGCACAATTCTTTTTAAAATAAGATTATGAGGTAGTTTATTTATCATTTATTATTATTATTATTATTATTATTATTATTATTATTGTTATTGTTATTGTTATTATAAATTATGATTATGTTAAAATTGATGATATGATCACTAGTATTATAATTTTAGTTATTGTTATGGAATATTGTTATGCATTAAAAGTATTATTTTTATTATTATTATAAGTATGATTTTTTTTCTTATTATTATTACAAATATGATTATTATTATATTTGTTACTACGAAAATAACACAACTTATTGTTATTTTCGCTAATACTAGTATTAGTATCATTTTTAGTAATATTATCATTAACATATGTATCATTATCAACAATATTATTATTATTATTATTATTATTATTATTATTATTATTATTATTATTATTATTATTATTATTATTATTATTATTATTATTATTATTATTATTAGCAACTTATTATTATAAAAACTATCATTTTAACAAATAAATATTAGTTTCATAAAAGATATTATTTACAATCACTATAATTAAGATAATATTCCATATAACTATATATCAAATAGGCTAACACTTAAAATACTTATACAATATCGATTTTTAAATATAATACTAAACACATGTGTATATAAAAAAAAATATATATATATATATATATAGGTATCAAGATGACTAAAAGTATAGTTATTAATTATTGTAGTGAAATAAATATAAAATAAATATATATAACACATAAGTTAAGAAATGATTTATATAAATAAAGAATATGTTTTTAATGAAATTTAGAAGAACAAATCCTAAATAAGTACAAGATATATAAAAGGATATAACAAATAAAATTAGATATATATAAACTTATTCGATTACAATTATGCATATTAATAAGTATACAAATGGTATAGGTTCGTGAATCCGAGGCCAACCCTGCATTGTTCAATGTTGTTATATGTATTTTTACTACAAAATACATTAGGTGAGTTTCATTAATCCCTTTTTAAATGCTTTTGCAATATATATTTTTGGGACTGAGAATACATGCGCTGTTTTTTATAACTGTTTTACGAAATAGACACAAGTACTCGAAAATTACATTCTATGGTTGGATTATCGAATCGAATATGCCCCTGTATAGTCTGGTAATCTAAGAATTGGGGAACAGACACCCTAATTGACACGAATCCTAAAGATAGATCTATCGGGCCCAACAAGCCCCATCCAAAGTACCGGATGCTTTAGTACTTCGAAATTTATATCATGTCCGATGGAGGATCCCGGAATGATGGGGATATTCTTATATACAAATTGTGAATGTCGGTTACCAGGTGTTCAATCCATATGAATGATATTTTTGTCTCTATGCATGGGACGTATGTTTATGAGAAATGGAAATATGAAATCTTGTGGTCTATTAAAATTATGAAATGATTATTTATGTTAAACTAATGAACTCACGAACCTTTAGGTTGACACTTTAAAGCATATTTATTCTCAGGTACGAAAGAAATCTTCCGCTGTGAATTTGCTCATATTAGAGATATTACTTGGAGTCATTAATGATATATTTCAAAAGATGTTGCATTCGAGTCGTTGAGTTCATCAAGATTATTATTAAATAAATTATATTTGGATATATTATGAAATGGTATGCATGTCTGTCAACTGTCGATGTAAATGAAAGTTTGTCTTTTAAAAACGAATGCAATGTTTCTAAAATGTATCATATAGAGGTCAAGTACCTCGCAATGTAATCAATTGTTGGGAATCGTTTATAATCGATATGGACTACGTCCGGATGGATTAGGACGGGTCTTTACAGTATATATATATATATATATATATATATATATATATATATATATATATATAAAGCTTCAAATTGGGAACCAAAACTGAACTTTGACTGCTAATAATAGCATAGAACAAAGCTTTGAAAATCAAATATAAATTAAATTGATTAAGCAAGTAAAGTGAAAAGGATGCAAATATAAAGACAGTTGGTGTGCTTAGCACCTTTGAAAGTCATATACATGTATACTCACGGATAAAACATCGCACACGTGCAATGGTTTGTGTAAAACAGCAGCAAAGGCAAACGCACCAGGACTCCTATGTGATCGACAATAAAAGGCGGTATTCATATTTCATACAGGTAGCCGGTAACGACAGGCACACTTTGAAAGAAGATGTTAGTAACGGAAAGAATTGCATTGCTAAATCATAATTTGACAAATTATTGTTCATAAAGAACAACAAAGGCAACAAAAATTATTTAAAAAAAAAACATAAAGCTAAAAAGGAATTTGGCTGAGGTGTATGTATGAACAACCGACCCAATCAACTCGGGTCTTGACCCAAACCGACCCTGGTCACGACCTAACCCCTTCGACCCATTTTAGTTCCGACCCATTTTAGTTCTGACCCATTTCGACCCATGACCCGTTTCGACCCTAACCCATTTGATCGCTGACCCAACCCCACCCATCTCGACCCATTTGCTATTTATAATTCAAACCATTTCGTTTGATCCTTATTTGATGGGTTAGGGCAGGTACGAACGTCCGAAAAGGCATGTCATCGCCTTGAAGTTCTAGTAATTACAAGTGATCATAAAAAATACACATAAACATCTATACCTATTATAAGGTGGATAAATAAATACCTTGATTGAATATGGTTTTTTCAGAATCATTTGCATTAACTAAAACCACTTTACAAGTACATTCGGAACTTACAGTTAAATCTACCTGAAAGAAGCCAAAGCAATGTGTCTAATAATCAGTTCAATTTATCCCGTGAATGTAAAACATACCTAGGTACCAGGTTCGTTTTGAGATGTGTGGTAGATTCATATATATCCTAAAAATTAAAGGTTATGGAGACACTAACTAAAACTGTATCATCTATACATATATTACATATGTACAATGTATACATAATTAAGTATATATTATATATATGATCATACTCATTTGTATAATAGAGAAGTACCGACGTCAATAAACGGTTATTGTAGGTGATCCACCAGGTGAAATTTAGAGCCCGTAGATGAAGTAAAGTTAAGAACGCGATGGCAGGATTTTTGGCATATCTTCAATATCAAAAGCACCATTATTCCCAATAACAGAATAACTATTGTTGCAGTAAATTTAGTTCAATTAATTCTTCATCAAATCAAACTCCTAAACAAAACTCTCATCTTCATATTCACAATCGTCATTGTTCGATCATTTTGTCTTTATAATCATCGGCTACAGAACAATTATAAATGAATGATTAACTCAATGAAACAAGTAATCAGTCAATTTAAAAAATCATTAAAGATGCAAACAATTTTTCAAAAGTCATAAAAATTAATTTTACAACTACAACATTCAAGTAACTACTTTAATCAATCAATGCCACAAAATTTTCATCCAAGAGCTACTAAAAGTGAAACCTTATGCTTAATATATACAAAACCTTAGTCTTGAGCAGGAGCAAAAGACTGACCATTGGAGTTAACATAAAACCGAGTCCTCTTAATATAGAACACATTTTCCAGCACAGCTCAACCAAAGTTTACAGGGTATGAACATCATGATTTCTACAACAGTTTCAATTCTTAATAGCATCTCAATTGTTAGTACTGTGTATGAGCATATACTTTGCATAGCATTATCATACATGGTTATATATTCATTTTTAACTAAATCAAACTAAAGACGACCCATAACCACCGTAAATTGTATTGGAGAAACTCTTTTTAGTTCAAAAACAATTCTGCTATAAAGCATCATGTAACAATGAAACACAACTACACAACAGCAACAATAACTAATTAAAATTGAATCTGAAGAAATAAACATAGTGCAATAGTCAACATAGCCAAATGGTTAACAAAATCAAACAAATCAGGAAACAAAAAAAAGGAAAATTAACAGTTATCTCTAGGGAGATCGACGACGGCTTAGAAGTGAATTCAGAAGGTTAAGACCCCAATCAAACCAAAAACCCATATGGTACGCTGGGTACCATATGGGTTTGCATAAGAGAACAGCAACCAAAATCAGGTGGTTACTTTAGAGGATATGGTAGATAATCAGAAACCGAAAATACTCATATACACATAAACATTACTATTTAGTAGACCGTTCAAATGCTACAAATCCAAAGAATACAAAACTACTAATTAACCACTCACCTCAAATTGAAAGTTTTCACTCGCAACACTAAATTTCTACTGCAACTTCTTTGTCATAATCCAAACTGCCACTGCCTGCAGCCTTTTCAAGTTTATGAACCACCACTGCAAATTACCTAAATCTCAAGATCAATAAAAATAATATTCTAAAACCAATTAATAAATATTATCAATAAAAAATGAAGAACTGAAAAAACCAAATCTCATAAAGTTAATAAATCGAATAAAATCTCTATTCATCCAAATCTAATAGAGTCAATAAATCAAAAAAACGTTGTCATTCGAAGAGAACGTCCACAACTAAAACCATGTGTGTTTATAAAAGTATGAATTTAGAAATCAAATAAACGTTTTACACCTACCGTTACTGAATCGTCTTACAATCGGTCTGAATCGAACCTGTCTGAGATCATCGGTGCCGTATGAACCCTAAAAGCACAGTTGTAATCAATGGTTGGTTTAATTGAATGATCGTTCGATCATGGTGGTTTAATTGATGAAAACTTGGTTCAATATATTAGGATCAATTTATAGACTAATGGTTATGATTTAGTGGGCTATATGAAATTTGAATTTGGTAACCCTGATTTGTGAGTTTAGGAATAAGAGATTACGGATGAAAATAGATGCAGCTTGTAATTGATCGCCAATCGTTTTGCATATATCTCAAAAAACAACTCAGACTGCTTTGTGTATGTTTTTTATAATTTGTGAAGAAATTAGGAACCCTAATTGAGTAGTAGAGTGAAACGTATATACGAATGAAAGAGAAAAGAAAGAGAAAGAGAAAAAGAAAGAGAAGAAACTTATGGTTTGATTTTGGGTATCAATAATAAGCTAATTGCAATTGGACAGATGTCAAGTTTTTAGTAAAAAAATTTAGAATAGGTTGTAGGTTATCCACGTGTCATATGCATACGAATTATTATAGGTTATAGATACTAAAATTATACATCAAAATTATTATTAAAATTCATCGGGCCGGGTATATGGGTATGCGGGTCGGGTATACGGATCGGGTAAACGGGTTTGCATCCAAAACCATACCCGAACCCGAACCCGGAAATTTTTTTTGTAACCATCCCCATACCCTACCCATAATCCGACGGACTCGGATCAGACCCAGCCCAATTATAATGGGTTTCAGGTTTCCCCATCGGGTACGGGTCATTTTTCCATCCCTACTCCTTAACAGAGGTAGGGGAATGCCTTGACCTAGCGGTGCTATTCGAATAGTTTTGCCAAGAAAGTTACTTTCGGAGAGGGGAGATTTATGCTGACTAAGATCTATGGCTGAATGGATGCCGAGATTTCCTTCAGGAGGTGTAAATAACAGATCCTTAGAAATTTGATCTTTACTGCATATAGCCATGGTATCTTCCAAATATTTGTTGACGAGTTCTTGAAAAGAATCAGTGAGATTGAAATTTTCTTCGCGAGGATGGCTCATGAGACGGTCAACATTAAATGTGACCTCTTCACTTCCAACTCTTAAATTCAATGATTTCTCGTGTACATCAATTACGACCTTGGCAGTATTCAGGAATGGTCTGCCAAGTATGAGTGGGACCTTCGTATCTTCCTCAATATCTATAATAATGAAATCAACTGGGAATGTAAACTTATCCACTCTGACTAGGACATCCTCAGCTATTCCTAGAGGAATCTTAACTAATCTATCTGCGAGTTAGATAGTCATTCTGATAGGCCTTAATCATTTAATCCTAGCTTTTTGAATAATGAATAGGGCATTAGGTTTACACTGGCTCCTAAGTCTGCTAATGCATTGCTAATTTGGACATCTTGCAGGTAGCAAGGTACCGTGAATATTCATGTATCTCCTAACTTAGGGGGAATATCATGTGGTAACACTAATGAACATTCTTCACATAAGGGTAAGCTAACTATCTCTCGTAATCTCTCTTTGTTTGAAAGCAGTTCTTTGAAAAATTTAGCGCAGTTTGGCATTTCTACTAAAGCATCTACTAGTCGTACATTCAAATGCAGATTCTTGATAATATCCCAATACTTAGTGAATTACGCTTCTTATTTTTCCTTCCTAAGCCTACTTGGGAAAGGTAAGCGGGCTCGTGAAATAATTTTTGGGGCTTTAGGAGAGATAGGTTACGGTGGATTGACGACTAGGTCAATTGGCACAGGTTCCGTATCAAAAAAACCTTGTATGGGTACATTAACAGTTGTTTTCTTCCCACCTCTAGTGACTACTAGGGCATCAAACTCACTACACTCTATTTCAACTTCAGTGGTTAAATGTTTAAGCGTAAGCTGAAAACTGGTTATTAACTCTTCAAAAGTCTTTATCAAAGTATCAAACTTGTTTTGGCATTCTATGACTTGAAGGTTTATCGTGTATTGCTTTTTCATAAATTCAACTAAAGTTTCCTTAGAGTGGAGAGTAGGTTGGTATAGTGGGAGGATTATATTAAAATCTGAGCTATTCTGCCGTTTATATGCATATCTAGGGTAAGCATACCATAGATTGTGTCACACCCCCAAATAGGGTCTGTGGTATTTGTGACTAATTATATCAAATCACAGTTGTATAAACGAGAACGACTCTATATAAGACGTTTTATTGAGTTTTGCAGCGAAAGATAAATAGATTACATTGTATTTAGAGCATTAAGTGTTTTAAATGAATTGGTAAGTAATGCATGAAGACTCCAAGCATGGCAAGAAATCATCATCAAAGCAGCAGATATACAGTGGAAGCAATATTTAAGTACCTGAGAATAAACATGCTTAAAAAGTCAACACGAGGTTGAATGAGTTCATAGGTTTATCATAAATAATGATTTTAGTAATAGATATAGACAACAAGATTTTTATTTATAAAATTAGATCTCGCAGGGATCTAAAAGTAGTGCCAAGTTTGTGATATTTAGACTAAACAGTTTCAGAGTTTGCCCCGTGACAAGTTGTACTGTCCTTTTCAGTTTGAATCATTATTAAGTAATACAATGACTTGGTCAAATGTATCGGGGATGTTACTCTCGATAGGCCTACCCCCAATAATTAAGAATGCGTTATATAAAAGCAATTAAAAATATCACAGTGAGGACTTGCAGGACATAGCCAGATATAGCACAGTTTAATAGTTGGTATTTGTGTCTAACGTGTAAAACAGTTATAAAAGTTGCGCATGTATTCTCAGCCCAAAAATATATATAAAAAGGGAGCTATGAAAACTTACGATACGATATGATAGTTTGTAGTAAATATGCATAGGATGGCACTGAACAAGTACAGAGTTGACCTCGGATTCATGAACCTATATCAAGTATATATATTAACACATATACTTGTAATCGAATAAGTTTATATATGAAAGGACCCGTTCATGTACATTATAAACGATTCACAATAGTTTATTACATCGCGAGGTATTTGACCTCTATATGATACATTTTACAAACATTGCATTCATTTTTAAAAGACAAAATTTCTTTACATCGAAAATTGACAGGCATGCATACCATTTCATAATATCCACTATCTAACTATAAATTGATTTAATAATAATCTTTGATGAACTCAATGACTCGAATGCACCGTTCTTCGAAATATGCCATGAAAGACTCCAAATAATATCTTGAAAATGAGCAAACGCACAGCAGAAGATTTCCTTCAATCCTGAGAATAAACATGCTTTAAAGTGTCAATCAAAAGGTTGGTGAGTTCATTAGTTTATCATAATCATTTATTTTCATCATTTTAATAGACCACAAGAATTTCATTTCCAGTTCTCATAAATATACGTCCCATGCATAGAGACAAAAATCATTCATATGGTGAACACCTGGTAACCGACATTAACAAGATGCATATAAGAATATCCCCTATCATTCCGGGAAATCCTTCGAACATGATAAAACAACATCGAATTACTAAAGCATCTGCAACCATGAATGGGGTTTGTTAGGCCCAATAGATCTATCTTTAGGATTCGCGTCAATTAGTAGATCGGTTTACTAATTCTTAGGTTACCAAGCAAAAGGGGCATATTCGGCTTTGATCATTCACTCATATAATGTAGTTTCAATTACTTGTGTCTATTTCATAAAACATTTATAAAAAATTGCGCATATATTCTCAGCCCAAAAATATAAAGGGTAAAAAGGCAAATGAAACTCACCTAATGTATTTTGTAGTAAAAATACATACGACTATATTGAACAATGCAGGGTTGGCCTCGGATTCACGAACCTATATCATTTGTATATATATTAAAACATATACTTGTAGTTGAACAAAGATATATATATATTATTAATAGTGATACAATTTTTATATTAATAACTTATATTCATTTTATATAAAAATATTAAGTTTCGTTATGTTATATGTAATAAATATATATATATATATATATATATATATATATATATATATATATATATATATATATATATATATATA
The DNA here is from genome assembly GCF_046630445.1 of Rutidosis leptorrhynchoides. Taxonomy (NCBI): domain Eukaryota; kingdom Viridiplantae; phylum Streptophyta; class Magnoliopsida; order Asterales; family Asteraceae; genus Rutidosis; species Rutidosis leptorrhynchoides. Next base: position 441,379,240 of record NC_092336.1, read on the forward strand.
TATATATATATATATATATATTATTTGTTAGTTAAAACGGTCCTTTAATAATACTAAAGTAATATTTGAAATAATAATAGTGTTAATACTAATATTAATAAAATGATAATATTATTTATAGTTCTATTAATAACTATATTAATGGTAGTTTTCAATAATCAATCTCATAATAATGATAATATCAGTAGTTTTTAATAGAATGAATAATTTAATAATAATGGTCATGTAAATATTAATTTTTGATAATAATACTTAATTCTTAATAATATTAATAACTACAAAAATATCTATTTTGTTATTAAGATAATAAGTTTAATTATAGCCATACTAATAATCATATTAACAATAATAATGATATTGTTACTAATACTTTTGTGGATAATATCAATAATAATACTAACAATTTATAAAATGATACTAATAATAATATTTATAATAATAATTTATATTATGTTAATAATAATAATAATAATAATAATAATAATAATAATAATAATAATAATAATAATAATAATAATAATAATAATGTGATATTAATAATAATAATGTTTCATTTGAAGTCATTACTTAATTATAAGTATTGTTATCTTTATAATCATTTTTGTATTTATAATCTGTATATATATATATATATATATATATATATATATATATATATATATATATATATATAGTTATAATCTTAACTAATAATTTTACTTATTGATAATTATAATCATAATCGTGATCATAGTAATAATAATAACAATCACAATAATAATAATAACAACAACAACAACAACAATAATAATAATAATAATAATAATAATAATAATAATAATAATAATAATAATAATAATAATAATAATAATAATAATAATAATAATAATAATAATAATAATAAAAAGACTACCTCAAAAGAATAGGCTTTAAAAAAAACGTCATTGCCCAGGCTCGAACTCAAGACCTCTCGCTCCCCTAACACACCCTTAAACCAACTGCTATGCTTATGATTTCCTAATTATATTTACGAATTAATTCGTTTTAACCATTATCGTTTCTGTCTGGAATCATCATCATTATTTTCCAATTATTATCATCCTTACGATCATGAATCATATCATAACCATAATCATCTCATCTTCATGATCATACATCATCTTTATCATCAATCACTATCCTACCATAATCATAGGTATCATTATCGCCATCATGGACAATACATACGATATCATCATCTTTATCATCTATTTTGTCGTTCGAAAATTATCATCATCCTTTGGTCTGCAGCGAATTAGAAACACACAGTAGCAACAAATCACGATGGGGTTTGGGTGGTTCTCGGTTGAATAAAACAGATGCAATAGCAGTCGTTGTTAAATGGGTTTCGATTCAAAAATTTATAAGGGTGGTGTTTTGGGTTTGTGATGGTGTCAAGATGGTGGTTTGATTAAAATGGAAACAGGAATCACATAAACAAATGGTTACTTGGTGGTTCGATGGTGGTTGTGACTGATCGGATACTTGAGTAGTTGTATCAGAAAATAACGAGGTATAATACAGTAAACGAAACAGATTAACTCTTGTATGTGTGTTGGGCTTATTTTTATTGGGTCTTGATACAAACGGTACGTGGCTCAAATAGCAGCCTAACGAGCAATTTCTCAAGCCCTATATGATTATGTGGCCCGACACAATATTAAAGGCCTGCAGCCCGACTACAAAGTAATAGGTTCAGTGATATATTTCCAGCTGTTTGCATAATGTAACAATGTTTGGCATGTGAAAAGGGATCACCTTGGTCCACCATATTAGCTGTCTAACAAGTGGGGAATACAAAACAAAAATTTATTTGATGGTGATGGGGTCAAATCGAACCAAGTCAGAGAACAAAAAAACTACCGTATTACTTCATCTTCATGGGTGTTTGAAAGTGATGGTTGTACAAAACAGGAAAAAAATAGTAAGTTGTAGTAACAGGTTAAATCACGATTTCTTAGTAAGAAGAAGAAATGGTGACTAGTGGCGGTTGTTGTTTTGGTTTGTTCTTGGATAGAAATAGCGAATTGATACAATTAGAAGATGTTGTTGCAGTGGCGTTAGAGGTTGTTCACAATGATGGTTATGTGGTGTTTGATTATGGTATGCAAATGTGGTGTTCGATTAAGTGGGTTTTGTTGTGGTTCGAAACAGAAACATAAACATGGTAACAAGGTTGTGGTGACTTCCGGTGGTGATTCATGAAGAAGAGGAGAGGGAAAGAGAATATGAATGGGCTGAGGTGGTTCGATTTCAAATAAGGATGGTTGGTTTGGGTCGTGCTCATAATGAAAACAGAAAACGGAAATTTTTTTAAGGTGATGAAGGCGGTGATGGGTTTTAGGTGGTGATCACGATGGGTAATGAGCCAGGGTGGTGGCGGATGGTAGTTGCCGGTGGGTGATGGTGGTTATGGCTTTTGGATGTACACAAGAAATAGAAACGAGAACATTAAATGGTTGTTGTTTGGCTCGATTGGAAATGGAAACAGTGAGCTTAGTTGCCTTCTTCAATGGTGGACGTGGTGATGATTAGAGTGACGAGTTTTCCTTTGAACTAAATAGAAAACAACATGAGAAGAAAGGAAGTCGTTGATGATGAATGGTTGGGTTCATTGAGTATTAGTCGAGTAGTAGTAAAGAAGCAGAGAAAAACAAGTTACTCCTAAATTGCATAAGCATATATGCACATATATAATTAGATTGAGGAACAAACAAAAGCATGTACATTGTCCACTTTAATCAATCACAAGTTCACGGGTATAATTTAATAAATTAAAGTAATAATATAATATTAATAGTAATAATAATAAATAATATAATAATAATTAAAGAAATATAAACGTGTAAATTTTTAGCCGTCGTCTACTATTGGTTTAATATATCATTCGCGGATTGAAATTCGTACTCCGTTGTTAATCAGTGGCGGAATAAAAGTCTTCAGAAAAATTCCATATTTTTAAATTATCTATATTTATTTATCTTGGTCATTATGGTACAAAATTCGATCATTAACTATTAAATAAAAATTACATTAATTATTCACTCACAATCTCAAGTAAAATATAAAAAGTTTTAAAATTCAACAGATAGTTCCTAAATACATTTTTAGTAAGTCTAAAATTTATATAACACTTTTTCGAATCACCGTTTATTTTAAAATCATATAAGTTTGAATTTAGTTTGCTTAATATCAATCGGAACATCAAACGAGTATTACAATCATTTAATATTTATTTTTACTATACTTTATTTATATATAGTTATGTCGTAAATAATAATTATTATAATATTCTATTTTTATTTTATTTTACATAATTCGTTTTAATAACAACAACATATAATGTTTCGAATTATTTTTTATATATACATACACACATATCTATTTATAATTAATTGTTCGTGAATCATCGAGAGCAGTCGAAGGTCAATTGAATATATAAACATCATTTCAAAATTTTCTAGACTCAACATTACATACTTTGCTTATCGTATCGAAATCATATAAAGATTAAGTTTAAATTTGGTCGGAAATTTCCGGGTCTTCATAGTACCTACCCGTTAAAGAAATTCCCAAAATTTGAATGTGGTTGTCATGGCTAACAATAAAAATGTTTTCATGACGAATATAAGTTGATAAATAGAGTTTTATCAACGTTGAGTAGTATGAATAAACAATTCGATTATTCGAAGAGTACGAATGAAGTTATCACAAAAGAATGAAATGAGTAAAATAAGATTCATCTTAACCGATGACGTAGTCACGGTTGATTTCCGGGATTCAAGGAATTAAAAGAAAATCTTCGAAATCTATAAGATTTGATTCTTCGGCGAGTAAGGAAATTAAGATCTCTATAATTAAATACGGTGATCTGCATCGATTACTCTGTCTGATATTTCCATTATAAATTAAACTTTTTCCGTTCCATAACTTTTACCCCTCCTATACTCAATTCCCAAATTCAGAAGACTGGGAAAATGCTTAATTCAGTTCTGATCCTTGTCCTTATCCTTACTATCGCAACAATCATTCTCCTTTTTCAACTTCCACCGGAGGAATCTGTTTTCTTCTACATCGCCCTTGGGGTGATACTATTAATTATACCGTATCTTTATATTGCTATTCGTATTAATACCCACAGTTTGTAATTTCAGTATTGTTGTCGATTTTTATATCTTCCCTTATATTTCGGAGCTCTTTGCCTTTTTAATCTCTTCTCGACCTCTAGTAAAGCGAGTAATGGTTTAGAATTCATAAGTACGGAGTTTCGAATGAACTTAATGTTCTAAACAAGAATAAACGTAATAGCACGATTTGATTTGTCAATTTACCAGAATCACTAAGGATAGAACTATCAAGAATATACTTTCTTGATATGTTCAGAAGTTAAGTAGAATGAAAGAGTTATGTAACATGGCACATGATGACGTTATGGTCTGTGAATCATCGTGTTTCATTTAGAAATTCAGCATGACTTACTGTAATATAATCATGTTGATCACGTGTCATTATATTATACTAACTCATGCATCAATTCCTAACACTATTTCAAAACATTCATAATTTAAATTCGAATTTTTCAGAATTTAGAAACTAAAAGTTTCTTATATGATGTAACACTGATAGCGCAAAGAGATTAATGATTTCAGATAAGAATAATTATGGAAATATCTTCAAAAATATGGAGGATATTTATAATGAAAGATACGATGATATCTTAGAATTTCTAATATCAGAGGATGATGAAGAATATTGTTCGCAGGGGTTTAGAGTCAGGAGCAAGGTATTCGTTAATGACGTCAGCAGTTACTGAATCATTTAGATTCTTTGAAGGCAGGTTTAATCCTTGTGATTTGTCTATAGCCTCCTTCATACTTTGCTCTATCCATTTTTCAGTTTCAAACCTTCTCTTTTTCTGAGCTTTGCCAACACACTATTCTTTATCATCAAACTTTTTACTGTTAAGGTCGTTTATAGTTTTTGCTGCTTCATTAGCATTTCGAGAACTATTCCGTAGTTCGGGGTGTTTTTCAGAAACTTCACATTTGAAGTATGTAAGTCTGTTATATGTACACATATAACTGTTGGCGTAGACATGCTGCGAGATTTCAAAATACTGATTGCTAATTCCCGATGATTCGTATGACAATTCTCGTTACAAGATGCAGATGAATAAATGATGGGGTTTTGATAAATATAATGATTTTTCGAAAAAATCAAAGATCAGTGGAGTTGTTGGTAAGTTTATTGCTAATGTGGTGGAACATAAACGGTTCCCCGATAACAATGGCGAAAGGGCAATTTTATATACCAAGGTTATAATAAAGTTAATCCGGATGAAAGATCGAAATTGATTTGCTAGAGCTGTGACAAAATTGGCTAATTTGAAAAGGAATTGCAAAGTTATTTTTCGGTAATAACAATGCCAAAAAGCTAGCACGGATATGTGTTAAACGTTTACTCAGGTTCCGAGTGTTTTCAGGTGCAGAACTATATGCATCAATCTTTTCTTCCGTAGATGAAGTGTAGTTTGTTCATCCTCTCGATTGAGGTGTTTTCAAGAATCATGAAAGGTTTGAACGCAGATTGTAATCATCAAGATACAAATGAGGTTTAAAAATGAAATCAAGTGGCAAACTTGAAGAATTGTTTAGTTTCATATATTATAATCAATATTTTAATTCATTTTAATTGTCCAATGTCGGCAGTCCACAGTTGATAGTCCACAGTTAACAATCCAATAATTCATATATAGCTTAATATATAATATTCAAATTAATTAATACTTATCGTGACCCGTGTACACGTCTCAGACTCGATCACAACTCAAAGTATATATATTATTGTAGAATCAACCTCAATCTTGTATAGCTAACTCAATCATTACTGCATATAGAGTGTCTATGGTTATTCCAAATAATATATATAGATGCATCGATATGATATATCAAAACCTTGTATACGTGTACCGATATTTAAAGTGCATAAAATAAATAACAGAAATTAAATGACGATAAATAAAATTGCGAGAATATAAATTGCGATAATTAAATTGCGATAAATAAAATATAATCAGTTAGTTAGGAACAGTTAGCTAGGAACAGTTAGCGTGGATTCTTAACAAAAATTTTCATAGTTAATTTGTTTGTTTCTAACAAATTTTATTTTGTCCAACGTTTTCTTCATTATGCCACTTGTTGGATTCTGATAGATCAAAATCCAAATATGAAATTGAATGAAAATGGTTATTCTGCGGTGAACGGATACGTATATCGGTGGTTGTAAATAGGATAGTAAATGACTGTTGAATTAGATTTGAAAGAATGTACAGTGTACTTATTAATGTGAAATCTGAATATTCCTCGGGTATTACCTACCCGTTAAAATATTTTCACCATTAACAGTTTGTACAAAAGAATTTTTAATTATAATCTTTATGAAAATATAGTTACATATATATTTTCTTCAGATGTAATCATGGATTTAATGAGTTAATATGATATTAATCTCATTTGATTTACCGTCAAAACTAGAATACATAATCTCTAAAACATTAGAGATTACATAATCGTCATGAAGAACGAAGATAATGGATGTAGAACGATACGTACAGCGATAATTATACTCGAGGTACAGAATGAGATGTTGAGGCATGGATTGTTGATGGTACTGGTGCTGTTACTGATGGTACTGTTGGTGCCGGTGCTGTTGTTGAAGCTGGTAAATTTTGCACCATATTCTCCAAATTGATTACTCGTGCGCGAAGTTCGTTGACTTCTTCTATTATTCCAGGATGATTGTTGGTCGAAACGAGCGGATGAATAAGGTTTAGAATTTGAGATAGTATATAATCGTGGCGAGATATTCAGGAAATGAGGGTGAAAATGGTGTTGCGGATAGGTTCGCCGGTAAGTGCTTCAGGTTCTTCACCAATAGGTGAATTCGGTTGACGGAAAGGATGACCTTCTTCTTGTCTCCAATGATTAAGTAGACTACAAACCTATCAGATGAATTGGGGATGGCTGATTGGCTGATTCATTCTGGTGACGCTGCTTCCGGAGCTTAGGTGAAACTCCATATCGAAATAGCTGTCGGAATCCGAGGAATTCAAACTGGTTGAGGGATTCATCTCGTACGATCAGATGAAGGATTTTCGATAATAAATAGATTATAGGATGTAGATTAGTACCCTGCAATACATAATTTACATATGCATATATAATACTAAAATCCCATAAGTTACGGAGGAATCTACGGAATCTGTCAAGCAAAGGTAACAATAACATATATGCTAAGATATGAATTAGCAGATACGCTAAGATATGAATTTTGTCTATACACTATTCACGCAATCATTGCAGTATGATGTGTCTAGACTAAAAATGATAAGCAGGTAATTTTTTGACAAAATGATAAGTAAAACTTTTGACATGCAGACACGGTCGAAGTCCAGACCCACTAATGCATCTAAACAACTACTAGTTAGACACACTAATGCAAGACCTGGTTCACTAAGACCACCGCTCTGATACCAACTGAAAGGACCCGTTCATATACATTATAAATGATTCACAATAGTTGATTACATCGCGAGGTATTTGACCTCTATACGATACATTTTACAAACATTGCATTCGTTTTTAAAAGACAAAATTTCTTTACATCGAAAATTGACAGGCATGCATACCATTTCATAATATCCACTATCTAACTATAAATTGATTTAATAATAATCTTTGATGAACTCAATGACTCGAATGCAACGTTCTTCGAAATATGCCATGAAAGACTCCAAATAATATCTTGAAAATGAAGAAACGCACAGCGGAAGATTTCTTTCAATTCTGAGAATAAAAATGCTTTAAAGTGTTAACCAAAAGGTTGGTGAGTTCATTAGTTTATCATAATCATTTATTTTCATCATTTAAATAGACCACAAGAATTTCATTTCCAGTTCTCATAAATATACGTCCCATGCATAGAGACAAAAATCATTCATATGGTGAACACCTGGTAACCGACATTAACAAGATGCATATAAGAATATCCCCTATCATTTCGGAAAATCCTTCGGACATGATAAAACAACATCGAAGTACTAAAGCATCCGCAACCATGGATGGGGTTTGTTAGGCCCAATAGATCTATCTTTAGGATTCGCGTCAATTAGTAGATCGGTTTACTAATTCTTGGGTTACCAAGCAAAAGAGGCATATTCGGCTTCGATCATTCACCCATATAATGTAGTTTTAATTACTTGTGTCTATTTCGTAAAACCTTTATAAAAAATTGCGCATGTATTCTCAGCCCAAAAATATAAAGGGTAAAAAGGCAAATGAAACTCACCTAATGTATTTTGTAGTAAAAATACATACGACTATATTGAACAATGCAGGGTTGGCCTCGAATTCAAGAACCTATATTATTTGTATATATATATATATATATTAAAACATATACTTGTAGTTGAACAAAGATATATATATATATATATATATATATATATATATATATATATATATATATATATATATATATATATATATATATATTATTAATAGTGATACAATTTTTATATTAATAACTTATATTAATTTTATATAAAAATATTAAGTTTCGTTATGTTATATGTAATAAATATATTTATATATTTATATATATATTATTTGTTAGTTAAAACAGTACTTTAATAATACTAAAGTAATATTTGAAATAATAATAGTGTTAATACTAATATTAATAAAATGATAATATTATTTATAGTTCTATTAATAACTATATTAAATTAATGGTAGTTTTCAATAATCAATCTCGTAATAATGATAATATCAGTTGTTTTTAATAGAATGAATAATTTAATAATAATGGTCATGTAAATATTAATTTTTGATAATAATACTTAATTCTTAATAATATTAATAACTACAAAAATATCTATTTTGTTAATTATGATAATAAGTTTAATTATAGTCATACTAATAATCATATTAACAATAATAATGATATTGTTACTAATACTTTTGTGGATAATATCAATAATAATACTAACAATTTATAAAATGATACTAATAATAATATTTATAATAATAATTTGTATTATGTTAATAATAATAATAATATGGTGATATTAATAATAATAATGTTTCATTTTAAGTCATTACTTAATTATAAGTATCGTTATCTTTATAATCATTTTTGTATTTATAATCTGTATATATATATATATATATATATATATATATATATATATATATATATAATTATAATCTTAACTAATAATTTTACTTATTGATAATTATAATCATAATCGTGATCATAGTAATAATAATAACAATCACAATAAATATATATATATATATATATATATATATATATATATATATATATATATATATATATTTATATATATATATATATAATTATAATCTTAACTAAAATTTTACTTATTGATAATTATAATCATAATCGTGATCATAGTAATAATAATAACAATCACAATAATAACAACAACAACAACAACAATAACAACAACAATAATAATAATAATAATAATAATAATAATAATAATAATAATAATAATAATAATAATAATAATAATAATAATAATAATAATAATAATAATAATAATAATAATAATAATAATAATAATAATAAGACTACCTCAAAAGAATAGGGTTTAAAAAAAACGTCATTGCCCAGGCTCGAACCCAAGACCTCTTGCTCCCCTAACACACCCTTAAACTTACTGCTCTGCTTATGATTTCCTAATTATATTTACGAATTAATTAGTTTTAACCATTATCGTTTCTGTCTGGAATCATCGTCCTCATTTTCCAATTATTATCATCCTTACGATCATGAATCATATCATAACCATAATCATCTCATCTTCAAGATCATACATCATCTTTATCATCAATCACTATCCTACCATAACCCTAGGTATCATTATCGCTATCATGGACAATACATACGATATCATCATCTTTATCATCTATTTTGTCGTTCGAAAATTATCATCATCCTTTGGTCTGCAGCAAATTAGAAACACATAGTAGCAACAAATCACGATGGGGTTTAGGTGGTTCTCGGTTGAATAAAACAGATGCAATAGTAGTCGTTGCTAAATGGATTTCGATTCAAAAATTTATGAGGGTGGTGTTGTGGGTTTGTGATGGTGTCAAGATGGCGGTTTGATTAAAATGGAAACAGGAATCACATAAACAAATGGTTACTTGGTGGTTCAATGGTGGTTGTGACTGATCGGATACTGGAGTAGTAGTATCAGAAAATAACGAGGTATAATACAGTAAATGAAACAGATTAAGTCTTGTATGTGTGTTGGGCTTATTTTTATTGGGTCTTGATACAAACGGTACATGGCTCAAATAGCAACCCAACGAGCAGTTTCTCAAGCCCTATATGATTATGTGGCCCGTCACAATATTAAAGGCCTGCAGCCCGACTACAAAGTAATAGGTTCAGTGATATATTTCCAACTGTTTGCATAATGTAACAATGTTTGGCACGTGAAAAGGGATCACCTTGGTCCACCATATTAGCTGTCTAACAAGTGGGGAATACAAAAAAAAATTTATTCGATGGTGATGGGGTCAAATCGAACCAAGTCAGAGAACAAAAAAACTGCCGTATTACTTCATCTTCATGGGTGTTTGAAAGTGATGGTTGTTGATGGTTGTACAAAATAGGAAAAAAAATAGTAAGTTGTAGCAACAGGTTAAATCACGATTGCTTAGTAAGAAGAAGAAATCGTGACTAGTGGCGGTTGTTGTTTTAGTTTGTTCTTGGATAGAAATAGCGAATAGATACAATTAGAAAATGTTGTTGCAGTGGCGTTAGAGGTTGTTCACAATGATGGTTATGTGGTGTTTGATTATGGTATGCAAAGGTGGTGTTTGATTAAGTGGGTTTTGTTGTGGTTCGAAACAGAAACATAAACATGGTAACGAGGTTGTGGTGACTTCCGGTGGTGATTCATGAAGAAGAGGAGAGGGAAAGAGAATATGAATGGGCTGAGGTGGTTCGATTTGAAATAAGGATGGTTGTTTTGGGTCGTGCTCATAATGAAAACAGAAAACGGAATTTTTTTTATGGTGACGAAGGCGGTGATTGGCTTTTGGTGGAGATCACGATGGGTGATGAGCCAGGGTGGTGGCGGATGGTAGTTGCCGTTGGGTGATGGTGGTTATGGCTTTTGGATGTACACAAGAAATAGAAACAAGAACATTAAGTGGTTGTTGTTTGGCTCGATTGGAAATGGAAACAGTGAGCCTAGTTGCCTTCTTCAATGGTGAACGTGGTGATGATTAGAGCGGGTTTTCCTTTGAACTAAATAGAAAACAACATGAGAAGAAAGGAAGTCGTTGATGATGAATGGTTGGGTTGATTGAGTATTAGTCGAGTAGTAGTAAAGAAGCAGAGAAAAACAAGTTACTCCTAAATTGCATAAGCATATATGCACATATATAATTAGATTGAGGAACAAACAAAAGCATGTACATTGTCCACTTTAATCAATCACAAGTTCACGTGTATAATTTAATAAATTAAAGTAATAATATAATATTAATAATAATAATAAATAATATAATAATAATTAAAGAAATATAAACGTGTAAATTTTTAGCCGTCGTCTACTATTGGTTTAATATATCATTCGCGGATTGAAATTCGTACTCCGTTGTTAATCAGTGGCGGAATAAAAGTCTTCAGAAAAATTCCATATTTTTAAATTATCTATATTTATTTATCTTGGTCATTATGGTACAAAATTCGATCATTAACTATTAAATAAAAATTACATTAATTATTCACTCCCAATCTCAAGTAAAATATAAAAAGTTTTAAAATTCAACAGATAGTTCCTAAATACATTTTTAGTAAGTCTAAAATTTATATAACACTTTTTCGAATCACCGTTTATTTTAAAATCATATAAGTTTGAATTTAGTTTGCTTAATATCAATCGGAACATCAAACGAGTATTACAATCATTTAATATTTATTTTTACTATACTTTATTTATATATAGTTATGTCGTAAATAATAATTATTATAATATTCTATTTTTATTTTGTTTTACATAATTCATTTTAATAACAACATAATATAATGTTTCGAATTATTATTTATATATACATACACACATATCTATTTACAATTAATTGTTCGTGAATCGTCGAGAGCAGTCGAAGGTCAATTGAATATATAAACATTGTTTCAAAATTTTCTAGACTCAACATTACATACTTTTGCTTATCGTATCGAAATCATATAAAGATTAAGTTTAAATTTGGTCGAAAATTTTCGGGTCGTCACAATATATATTATTTCACTTGTTATATATTTCTATATATATATATATATATATATATATATATATATATATATATATATATATATATATATATATATATATATATATATATATATATATATTCTATGTATAAGTATTTGTTTGTTAATATGATTTTAATAATGATAATGAATAAAGAGTTGTATTATTTTGTAATAACAATAATAATACTAGTAGTAAAAATGATAATAATCATAATAAGGTTTTAAAAATAATAATAATAATAATTAAGTTTTGATGATAGCAAAAATGTTAATTTTTGTAAAAATGATAATAACGATAATAATTTTAATAATAACAATACTAATAATAATAATTATACTTATGTTAAAAATGATAATAATAGTATTATTAATTATAGAATGATACAAATACTAATATTAATAAATTTTGTTATTTTCATAATAATAATAATAATAATAATAATAATAATAATCATAATCATAATCTTAATAATGATAATAATATTTAAAGTTATAAAATTAATAATAATACAATAATAATACTACTAATAATAATAATAATATTAGATAATACTAATAATTTTTAAATCATAATACTAGTAATAATAATGATAATATCATAAATTATGTTAATGATAATAATAATTAATATTGATAATTAATAATAACAATAATAATAATAATGATAACAATAATAATAATAATAATAATAATAATAATAATAATAATAATAATAATAATAATAATAATAATAATAATAATAATAATAATAATAATAATAATAATAATAAATGGAACAATAATACTACCTCTAAAAGCCTTTTTCTAAAAAAATTGTCCAAGACCGGGCTCGAACCCGTGACCTCTCTCTAACCCGCTAACACCCAAACCATTCTTCCATTTCAGTTTATCTGATTAAATGCATAACACGATTATACTTAACCCATTTAATATCCTTTTCTATTTCCTTCTTCTTCTTGATTTAAATCGACCAGAGACCAGAGTAAATCTAATAACAATTTACTTATTTAGTTTTGAAAAGAAACAGAAACAAAAAGTTGATTGTTGGATCGATTTTAACAGAAAAAAATTAAAATGAATAAGCAGCAGCGAAAAAAATATATAATGAAGAACACGATGAACTCATTTCTTGATTTTGATTTTCGGAGGGTTTTAGACAAAAATTAAAACATGAAAAAGGTGTTAAATCCTTATTAGAAACTTTCTGTAACCATAATTGAACTTAAAACTTCAAATTGAACTCGAATTTTATGATGAACACTTAGTTGACTTTTTGAAATTGAATGTTTGACCTCAAAATTAGAACTCGATAGATTGAACTGAGTTTTGAAACTTTGCAGATAGTTTGAGTAAATGATTTCTAACAATGCTACATTTATAGATTTTTAAAATTGATTGGATTCAAGGTTTTGGTAAAAAAAAAGTCAAGAACAGGGTCCGATGGTTTTAAAAAATATATATTTATTTATTATTCCACTGTGAATGCAGATAACGAATTTGTTTTATAGCAATACTGGTCAACAGAAACAAGATTAAAATCAGTAGAATAAACAAATAATCAAAAATAATGCTCGACCATGATGAAGAAAAAAATAAAAAAATAAAAAGGCAGATAATAATGCAGATCACGATTGATTTTAAAAATTTAAAAGCAGATTACGATCTTATTAAAAAATAAAAGCAGTTATGATTGGTTTTAAAAATAAAAAGTAGATGTAATAAAAATATATATTATTGGTACATTGTTTTTGACTTTTTAATTAATTTATAAATGATATTATTATTAAATATATTAATAAATATTTTAATAACTGATTAATAAATGTATTAATAATAATAATTTGATACTGCTATTAATAATAATAAAAGTAATAATAATGATAATAATAATAAAAATAATGATGATGATAAAAATAAAATGATAATAATAATATTATTAATGATAATAATAATATTATTAATGATAATAATAATAATAATAATAATAATAATAATAATAATAATAATAATAATAATAATAATAATAGTAATAATAATAATAATAATAATAATAATAATAATAATAATAATAATAATAACAAGGTTAATGATAATAATCAATAATAATAATAACAATATTATTAATAATAAGTTGTATTAATTTAACAACAATAATAATACTAATAATAATAATATTAGTAATGATAATACTCTTAATAATAATAATAATAATAATAATAATAATAATAATAATAATAATAATATTGTTTTAATCATAATAATAATACTGATAATAATGATATTAATTATTGATATATTGTTTAAAAAGGATATTAATAATAATAATAATAATATATCAAATTAATGCATAATTATTTACAAATAATTGTTCATGAGTCGTCGGAACTAGTCGAAGTTAGGTTTAAATTTAGTCAGAAATTTCCGGGTTGTCATAGTACCTACCCGTTAAAAGAAATTTCGTCCCAAAATTTAGTTGTTGCCATCAGTCGGCATTGTTTGTAAATAGGTGAGGATATTTTTGTTTTATTTGGTCTTCACGTTCCCAGGTACACTCGGGGCCTTGCGTGAATTCCAACGGATAGAATGTGGTTTTGTTTCTAGCGTTTAAATCTTACGATCCATAAATTCTACAAAGTGCATTTTATTATTAAAGCGGAGGTTATCTAAAGGCTAACAAGAGTATCATTGATTAGGTTTCCTCAGAAGAGATGATGATGCTATACAAGCATTTCAGTAAATTGGATATATGAAATGTGTTATAAATAATATTGAGCTTATTTTAACCTTGAGCGTTTATGCCGAAATATTAGGGCAGACAAAATAGAGAGGAGTTCGTGAAAATCACGGTCATGAAATTTGATAGAGATCGTCGTTGTTGACAACAAGAATATTTAATGATGAATATGAGTTGAAAAATAGAGTTTTATTACCTTTGAATAGTATGGATAACACAATTCGATTATAGGAAGAGTATAAGCGAAGCTATCACAAAAGAGTTAAATGAGGAAATTAAATGTTCGTCTTAACTTTTGATATAGCTAAAGTTGATTTCCGAAATTTAAGGGATTTAAAGAAATCTTCGAAATCTTTATAAGATTTGATTCTCCTGTAATTAAGGAAATTAGGATTTTCTTTGATTAAATGCGGTAAATTGCCTCGATTGATGTGTCTGAAATTTTTGCTATAAATTAGCTTCTTCCGTTTCATTATCTTCACCACTTCTATACTTTTTTTTTCTCAATTCATACTTCCAAAGATTGTGAAAATGCTCCATCCAGTTCTAATTCTGGATATAGTCCTGACTTTTATATCTATCGTGCTTCTTTTTCATTTGTCGCCGGAAGAGTCAGTTTACTTCTACTATGCTCTTGGATTTATTGTGTTTTTAGTTCTCCCGTGTCTTTATATTGCTATACGTATTGATATACACGGTTTGTAATTTCGGTGTCGTTATCGGGGTTTATATTTTCCATTATATTTCGAAGCTTCATGCTTTTGTAAAGCAAGTGCTCGACCAGAATTCGTAGGTATGAAGTTTCGAATGAACCTAATATTCTAAGCAGAAAGGAATGTAGTATCATGATTTGATTTATTAAATTACCAGAATTACTGAGGATAGAACTATCAAGAATATATTTTCTTGATATGTTCAGAGATTAACTAGAATGTAAGAGTCGTGTAACATGGCACATGATGATTATAAGGTCTATGAATCATCATCTTCCATTAAAAATTTAGCATGACTTACTGTAATATAATCACGTTGACCTGACGTCATTATATTATACTAACTCATGCTTCAATTCCCAACACTACTTCAAAACATTCATAATTTATACTTGAATGTTACAGAAATATAGAAACTAAAACAGTTTCCTTTATGATATCGCAAATAGATAATTAATTGCAGACAAGAATAGTTATGAAGATATCTTCAGAAATATCGAGGATATTTATACTGAAAGATATGATGATATCTTTGAATTTCTAAGATCGAATGATAATGAGAAAAATTCTTCCGTAAGGATTTAAGATAAGTAAGGAGCAAGGTATTCACTAAGGCTTTCAGCAGATACTGAATCATCTGGATTCTTTGAATACAGGTTTAGTCCTTGTGATTTGTCCACAACCTCCTTCATGGTTTGCTTAATCCATTTTCCAGTTCCAAATCTGAGCTTTTTCAACACACTGTTCTTTATTATTAAGCTTCTGGTCATTAAGACCATCTACAACTTTTGCTGCTTCATTAGCACTCTCAAGGTTAATGAATCTGAATTATTGGTTATAATTCTGAGGTGTTTTCAAGAATTTTGAATATGAGTGTTGAACGTAGGATGTAATCGTCAACGGATCTAACGATTATCGAAGAAATATCGTAAATGATAATTTTGGTGGTTTGATGTAATAATTCATCACAGAATGCGAATGAATATAATTCAGGAATGTAGTGATCATTAGGAAGATAACACTTGCTAAAGCTTTAATTGGATCCTGATATGTCAAAATATGTAGTGGTTGTTCTTTAGTGAACGGATACATATATCTTGTGAATGTAAGTAGTATAGTTACTGACTATTGAATCAGAATTGAAGAATGTACAATGTAACATATTAATGTGAAATCTAAATATTTCTTGGGCATTACCTACCCGTTAAAATATTTTCACAATTAACAGTTTGTACAACAGAATATTTAATTATAATCTTTATGAAAATATACGTACATATATATTTTCTTCAGATATAATATAGATTTAATGAGTTAATATTAAATTAAACTCATTTGATTTGCGGTTGGAATGAGAATAAATAATCTTCAAAACTTGAGAGATTACGTAATCGTCGCGGAATATTTTTTAATGAAGTTATGAATCAATACTTCATCGTTCATTGTTATTGATATACCTCGGTATATGATGTTGGTGCTCGTGGAATCCTTTTGAACTTCGCAAGGCACGAATAATATTTTTAAAAAGGTTTCAAGTTCATCGAAAATGAAAGTATACAATCAAACATGTATTTTAATAATGAACTTGGTTTATTATGAAATGAAGTTTATTGTGCTGAAGCAGTGATTAACGATTGTTAAGTCATTAACGAAGGATGTACATCATAGCATATTAGTGATATGAATTAACCAAGTAGTACATACTAGTTAAGATTCACACGTAATAGCTTAGTACGAAAAGATACATTATTGTTCCAAACCATATATATATATATAAAGTATTCATATATAATTCTTTAGGAAGAATGAGTCAATATATCTTAACTCATTATTACTAATATTCATTGATATCTATGGGGCGTATGATGTTGATGTTTGAGGTACTGAGTATGTTGTGGGATGCGGATGTTTGTTGTTGGTGAAGCTGGTGCTGTTGGTGGTGATGCTGATGGTACTGGTGGTGCTGGTTATGCTGCTGGTGGTGCTGATGCTCTTAGATTTTGCACCATATTCTCTAGAGCCACTACTCGAGCGAGAAGCTCGTTGACTTCTTCTATTTTTTCGGGATGATTGGCGGTTCGGACAAGGGGATGAATAAGATCTAGAATTCTAGATATTATATATTCGTGACTGGATATCCTGGAAATGAGGGTGAAAATGGTGTTCCGAACTGGTTCGTCGGTAAGTGCTTCAGGTTCTTCGCCAATAGGGCAATGTGGTGGGTGAAAAGGATCACCTTCTTCACTTCTCCATTGATTAAGTCGACTACGAACCCATTCCCAATCCATCCAGAATTGATGATGACTAATTGGTTCGTTCGTTTCGGTTACGCTGCCTGTGGAGCTCGAGGAATCAAGTGAGTAATCCATATTATGTGATTGGAATTAGGGTTTGATATGAAATGAGTATTGAATACTGAATGATATATTCGTCTCCTCGATTACGTATATATAGTAAAAAGATTTCCGTAATTTACGGAGGAAATTTAGGAAAAGTGTTAGACAAAGTCTATTGGGATAGATATGATAAGATATGATTTGTCTATACTCCATTTATGGAATAATTGCAGTATGACGTGTCAAGATAAAAAAATGATAAGTATGTAATTAGATAATCTTTCGATTAAAGACTTTCAATTCGTAATGGCCTATTCAGGTCTAGGGGCTTGAGCTATAGGATCCTTTAAATCGGTAATCCAAACCCTTCCATTTTAGAGTTTCGTAGACGCCACTCGTCAAGAAAATTCAATGATAAAAAATAACGAGATAGCAAAGATTTTGAAAATAATGAATACGAATAGTAGAGATTTCAAGAATCATGGATAACATTTCATGTAATACATATGTAATACACCAAACCATGATAGATGACATAGGAATGTCAATAATTCCAGAAATCATGGTGTCGTATTTAAATGTAGTGGCGGAATTGGATAGTACTTAGGAGAGTGAGCAGAGTTCTTAGATTGGCCTGGCATTCTAAGATATGTAAAGTTTATAAAGTATAGTGTAGCATTTAACAATTAAAGGCAATAATTAAAGGCACTACGGTCAAGGAAAGTTGTAGTCCTACATTGCTAAGGTACCTAATTGTATAAGGCACACATAAAATGTAATCCTGGTTCTCTACAACAGACTGCTCTGATGTCAAACTGTCACACCCCCAAATAGGGCCTGGGGTATTTGTGACTAATTATATCAAATCACAGTTGTATAAATGAGAACGACTCTATATGAGACGTTTTATTGAGTTTTGCAGCGGAAGATAAATAGATTACATTATATTTAGAGCATTAAGTGTTTTTAAATGATTTGGTAAGTAATGCATGAAGACTCCAAGCATGGCAAGAAATCATCATCAAAGCAACAGATATACATCGGAAGCAATATTTAAGTACCTGAGAATAAACATGCTTAAAAAGTCAACACGAGGTTGAGTGAGTTCATAGGTTTGTCATAAATAATGATTTCAGTAATAGATATAGACCACAAGATTTTTATTTATAAAAGTAGATCTCGCAGGGATCTAAAAGTAGTGCCAAGTTTGTGATATTTAGACTAAACATTTTCAGAGTTTTCCCCGTGACAAGTTGTACTGTCCTTGTCGGTTTGAATCATTATTAAGTAATACAATGACTTGGTCAAATGTATCGGGGACGTTACTCCCGATAGGCCTACCCTCAATAATTAAGAATGCGTTATGTAAAAGCAATTAATAATATCACAGTGGGGACTTGCAAGACATAGCCAGATATAGCACAGTTTAATAGTTGGTACTTGTGTCTAATGTGTAAAACAGTTATAAAAATTGCGCATGTATTCTCAGCCTAAAAATATATATAAAAAGGGAGCTATGAAAACTCACGATACGATACGATAGTTTGTAGTAAATATGCATAGGATGGCACTGAACAAGTACAGAGTTGACCTCGGATTCACAAACCTATATCAAGTATATATATTAACGCATATACTTGTAATCGAATAAGTTTATATATATTATTTCACTTGTTATATATATATATATATATATATATATATATATATATATATATATATATATATATACTTATATATATACTTATATATATATATATATATATATATATATATATATATACTTATATATATATATATATACTTAATGATAGCAAAAATGTTAATTTTTGTAAAAATGATAATAACGATAATAATTTTAATAATAACAATACTAATAATAATAATTATACTTATGTTAAAAATGATAATAATAGTATTATTAGTTATATAATGATACAAATACTAATATTAATAAATTTTGTTATTTTCATAATAATAATCATAATAATCATAATCTTAATAATGATAATAATATTTAAAGTGATTAAATTAATAATAATACAATAATAATACTAATAATAATAATAATAATATTAGATAATACTAATAATTTATAAATGATAATACTAGTAATAATAATGATAATATCATAAATTATGTTAATGATAATAATAATTAATAATGATAATTAATAATAATAATAATAATAATAATAATAATAATAATAATAATAATAATAATAATAATAATAATAATAATAATAATAATAATAATAATAATAATAATAATAATAATAATAATAATAAATTGAACAATAATACTACCTCTAAAAGCCTTTTTCTAAAAAAATTGCCTAAGACCGGGCTCGAACCCGTGACCTCTCGCTAATCCGTTAACACCCAAACCATTCTTCCATTTCAGTTTCTCTAATTAAATGTATAACCCAATTATACTTAACCTATTTAATATCCTGTTCTATTTCCTTCTTTTTCTTGATTTAAATTGACCAGAGACCAGAGTAAATCTAATAACAATTTACTTATTTAGTTTTGAAACGAAACAGAAACAAAAAGTTGATTGTTGGATCGATTTTAACAAAAAAAAAATTAAAATGAATAAGCAGCAGCAAAAAAAATGTAATGAAGAACACGATGAACTCATTTCTTGATTTTGATTTTCGGAGGGTTTTAGAAAAAAATTAAAACATGAAAAAGGTGTTAAATCCTTATTAGAAACTTTCTGTAACCATAATTGAACTTAAAACTTCAAATTGAACTTGAATTTTATGATGAACACTTAGTTTACTTTTTAAAATTGAATGTTTGACCTCAAAATTAGAACTCGATAGATTGAACTGGGTTTTGAAAATTTGCAGATAGTTTGAGTAAATGATTTCTAACAACGCTACATTTATAGATTTTTAAAATTGATTGGATTCAAGGTTTTGGTAAAAAAAAGTCAAGAACAGGGTCCAATGGTTTTAAAAAATATATATTTATCTATTATTCCACTGTGAATGCAGATAACGAATTTGTTTTATAGCAATGCTGGTCAACAGAAACAAGATTAAAATCAGTAGAATAAACAAATAATCAAAAACAATGCTCGACCATGATGAAGAAAAAAATAAAAAAATAAAAAGGCAGATAATAATGCAGATCACGATTGATTTTAAATATTTAAAAGCAGATTACGATCTTATTAAAAAATAAAAGCAGTTATGATTGGTTTTAAAAATAAAAAGTAGATTTAATAAAAATATATATTATTGGTACATTATTTTTGACTTTTTAATTAATTTATAAATGATATTATTATTAAATATATTAATAAATATTTTAATAACTGATTAATAAATGTATTAATAATAATAATAATTTGATAATATTATTAATAATAATAAAAGTAACAATAATGATAATAATAATAAAAATAATGATGATGATAAAAATAAGATGATAATAATAATATTATTAATGATAATAATAATATTATTAATGATAATAATAACAATAATAATAATAATAATAATAATAATAATAATAATAATAATAATAATAATAACAAGTAATGGTGTATCCTATCGTATACACGCATAAAGGCATGATATTCGCATGAAATTAGCATCAGGAACACTGAGAACAAAAGTTTTGTGAAACAATCCGTTCAGCGTTCTCCGCTGTGCATGCTGCATCCGTCATGCGTAAGCCCTGAAGGCTGCCTAGCGCTTAAGCCCTGACCGGAGAGCGTTACATCCAGCGTAAATATCGGATCACGAATAACAGAATGCAGCATCATCTGACACGTGTCCCCGAGTACTCCGGTAAAATCTATCACTATAAATAGACCCCTTGGGTCGTCATTTTACACATTCAGACACTCTGATAACTTGTGACCAGAGATTTCACCTTTCTCTCTCACATAGTATTTTCTCTCACTAGAAGTCATCCGGCTAGTAGCTCAACGTTCAGCGGACTAAGATTGATTAAGCCACCCCACAGGTTTCTATACCTGTGATCCGGGTCTGCAGGGATTATTTCCCGAGGGTAAACACCAATCGGAAACATTCCTCCACCTCTAGCTTGATACTTCTAGTATTTGTGCTGACACACTAAGCCTTACCTCATAAGAAAATAGGTGTCAACAATGGCGCCATCTACTAATGTTAAAAACAAACGGAACGGAAAAGGAATAAAAACAACTGAAGCCCCATCCACTAGCATACTCGAAACATTCAACAATCCATTAATCGAAAGCATGACAACTTATCCGCCAATACCCAAAGAAGATGCATCTGTTCAGCCACCGGAAGGCACAATTGAAGAAACAGTAACTGAAACCGCAGAAAGGCGTAAACATTTGGCCACTAATCCAGGGAAAAGGCCAATAATCGAAGAAACAACAACCAAAAGTGTAGAAAGACGTCAAAATTTCGTTCTTAATCCAGAAAAGTGACCATTGATGCAACCACGACGATGTATACCATTTACATCTTTTCGACGGACGACGGATGGTAAAGAAAAGCAAATCATGAAGAAGAAATCTATATCAAAGTACAAGTTATCCAGAATACTTGACAAGTTGGGTAGTCTTCTTGATGATTCTGAAGATGATAATGAATTAGGCTATATTGGCAGTGATTCTGAAGAAGAAAATGATGAAAATGAGGAGTTCATGTCTGAGAAGAAAGCAGCATTACTTTTAAATGGAATCCTTAAGCAGACGACTTCGGCAAAATATAAGCAACGCTTAGCGCAGCCTGAGGTTCGGGCTGTGGCTGTAGATAATTTTTTCGCTCTAATTACTGGAGAGCAAGCTACAAAGCTGCCAGCTATAGCAGAATCCACTCAGTGCTTCATTGATCGAATTGCTAACTATCCGTTACCCAAAAATCTTGGCATACCGGCAATTGGGGTATATGATGGTCCTGAAGATATTCTTACCATGTTTGAAGGTGCAATGAGGTTGCAGCATTGGGATGATGAGGTAGCTTGTCATATGTTTCCTATGGTGTTGCAGAAAATGGCAAGGGAATGGTTTGCTAGTTTACCGTCAAGAAGTATAACAAGTTATTTGAACCTTCATGCAAAGTTTGTTATGCAATATCAAAATCTTCGTAGCTGCACTTTGACACATCTTGATGCACATGAAATAACGATGCATCATAATGAATCATTGAGTAATTTCATGATACACGCTTGAAGCATAAAAAATACCTGACTATCCAAAATCGCAACTAGTATCTGGTTTTATTTTCTGTTTGGATCAGTGAAGGTTTAGTGCACTTGTTCATATGTTAAGGTATGACCTGCCAAAAACTCTGCACCAAGCATTGAAAGTGGCACAAAAGCATGTCCAAGCCGGCGAGCGAGGATTAGGCAAGTTTGATAGTAACAACAGCAGTTCCAAACTACATAACGGAGGACGATACTTTGACCGAAACCAAAGGAGAAATGACAATTCCAATGGCGGGTGGAGAGGCAACAATCATCCCAATGATTTTCACCATAACACGAGGCCTTTAGAGAGACATCCATTGATAATGCTGTTAACCAAAACTCCTAAAGAGATTCTTTTCACTGAACCTATTCGATCCTCTTTCAATCCTCCAGCACCTATGGAGGAAAGAGATGGCCCAAGAAGTGAACTATGGTGTGACTTTCATGAGGCGTAGGGTTATGACATAGATAATTGCAAGTCTTTGATGAGGGAAATCATTGCAAAAATTAAGGCAGGGGAGTTAAATCACTTGTTACCAGGAAAGCAATACAGAAGAAATGATCCTAAAAAGAAATTTGCATGGCAAAAGAGTGATGGTCGAAGAGGACATCGAGATGAGAATAGAAGAAGAGAAGAGCATGGCAGAAGAGAAAACAGACACCAATACGAAGAACGTGAACGAACTCTAGAAGTGGTAATCAAAATGGTTTGGTTCAATGATAGTTGCTTTGAAGATGGTGAGCAATCAGGAAACAATGTTGAAGGCTGGAGATATGCTCCAATCATTTTTCAACCAATTCAAAATTGGAATTTATCCATCCAGCCAGTGGTCATATCAGCAGAAATTGCAAATAAGTTCATCAGCCGTATCTACACGGATACAGGCAGTGAAGCCGACATCATCTATTGGCATTGTTTGAGAACTTTCCCAAGGTACATACAGGATAGGGCTCGGTGGACAAATTTGAAGGTTTCAGGATTGACAGGAACACCGGTGAACTCCATGGGGCGAATTCGTTTAGAGGTTGTTAGGGGAACATTCCCATTGCTGAGAACTGAAACAATTGATTTCACTATTTTGGAAGGCACTTCTCGGTTTAATGTCCTTTTTGGAAGGACAGCATTCGCAAAGTTTGGAGCAATTGCATCCACTGCTCATGCGGAGATCAGATTTCCATCTCCTAACGGAGTGGCTGTCATACGTTCACAGTATGTAGCCCCAACTAGAGAACGGTCTACATTTGCAAATTTGCCAGAGGACGGGGCAAATCTGAGAAGGCATAATCGATTATTCAGAGATGATGAAGTTCAGGAGTTTTTCATACCGTAATCAACTATTCAGGCCGAACAGCGCTAGGCGCTTGGCGTATGAAGAGCAAATTTTAGCATTTTATGAAGAGAAAATTCTATCATTTTATTGTACACCATTGTAGTTATGATACAATGCATATGTTTACAACAACATACATTAAACTTTCATAATGTACTAATTAGGCCTGATCCACCTAAATTCATAATGAATTGTTTATGTAATGCGCACTGTCAATCAATAAAATTTTATCTTTTTCTTCTGCAAAGTGCTATCTGTGACAAATGTAAAACATTGCATTTATATCCTGCCCACAGAAGGAGAGTATTTTTATACTTCCGATGGCGGATGCTCTTGTGCCGGCCAGCAAAAGGAGCAAGGGATCGGCTAGAAAACGTTAAGGTTTTACTAGAACGCACTGAGGCAAAATGAAAAACTAGGTACTTGTCATGACAAATATTATTAAGACTTACTTAACAAGACGAAAGAAGTTCCTATATTATATGAAGGTAAAATTATTTCACAACTCTTCCTCATAAACTTTATGACGGAAGGCGTATGGCGGAACGATTACTAATTCATCACTACTCTTCAAAAATACTTCATAACTATTCCTCATTAATTTCATGACCGAAAGCGTATGATGGACTTTAATGTCCTGCAAATTATTTGAAGGCATAATATTTGTAAAGTATAATTTCAATATTTTGTATGTTGTTAATTCAGAAGAAGTTAACAGTGAAAGGCATCTTCATCAGAGTTACATCAAACACTTTTCCGTATGTCTTATTAAGTTATGCAATACACAATCATACATAGAGAATTTATCATATGCTTGACGCACAGCAGATTTATTTTTTAAGCAAGAAAAGTCCAAGTATTCGAAGAGAGCATGAAGACAAACATAATCATAAGTGTGGCAACATGGAAAGTTTAAATAAGACAGATAAAGTTATAATTGTTCATAAGTTGTTACAGAGTTCATACAAATTCAACACCAAGAACATCCTTGGTGGATGTTTCTTCCCTATTACACACATCATCATAGATGTCAATCTTGAGGTTTATCAGTTTGTCCCTTGTCTCATTGACTCTCTCCAAGGTTTCGGGATGCATCAGGTTAGTAATGGCAGGAGGAAGAGGCTGGTTTGGGGCAAGGCGTTTGGTTACTTTGTTAGTAACATCATAAATGGAATGGGTGACCATAGCATCAACATAATCATTGTAAGGATTCCCAACAAGTTGAGATTCAAGCACCTTAGCTATTACACCCGGTATCCCCTTCTTCAGTTCAGTAAAATTACCTTCACCGGTCTCCGCCCTGCGTAGGAGTTCAGCAGCCTTCTCTTTCTCAACATTCAACTCTAGCTTTAAGGCATTCAGCTGACTCTCCAGTTCACTAACCTTCAACTTCTCCTCTTCAACCTTTTTCTTCTCAAATTCCACAACTCTCTCCTTCTCCTCTCGCAAGATAGCAGCAACATCCTGAGCACCTTTTAACTCAGCTTCTTTAGCCTTCAAAGCTTCTTGAGTTTTGGTCAAGGCACTTTCAGCTTCAGTAGCTCTTTTGCGAGCATTTGCACTTTTAGCCCTTTCAGTACGGGCTATCTCAAGAATAGACTCCTGATGCTGCTGCAATTGCAAAGAAGACCGTAGATGGCTCATCAACAACACAGCAGCTGCAGTAATTGACTGCCTAAGTTGTTCAGAACGGAGAGCGATGAAGTGTGGATTCAGCTCTAGAACAGCACAACCCTGCAAAAGAAGAACGTTATGGTTAATATCAACAATTCATATAAATAAAGTGCAAGCACATAAGTACAAATTGTTTTATCATTGGTACCTGAAGTAGAGTCAAGAAATCTGTACACTTAGTAGCAGGGTCATCAATAAACGCCTGCAGCGAGCTCACATGAGCAGGAATTGGTGGATCTGGAACATTTGTGGATGTGACAACAGGGATAATGGTAATAGGGGGTGGAGAATGGTAGGAGGAGTCGCCTTCCGACCTCAGCTCTTGAAAATCAGTTTCATCAAATGGAGTAAAATTCCGGTTAGGAGTTTTCAGAATTTCCTCCACTTGACTTTCATGGATCTCCTCCGTCCTCCGCTCACCGCCTTCAACAATTTTTCCTTGGCCGTCATCTGAATCTGTTAAACGCACTAACATATCAAATAATTTAGCATTATGAACAGACATAACAGTTATGAACAAAGATATATACGATACTATGAAAAGGCAATGTTGGCATACGTCTTCGGCATTTTGGCTTGGGGCTCCCCTCCACATTTTGTGCTCTCTTAGAGCCTTTACCCTTCTTGGGTGTCTTTTTGATCACAGGAGGGCTTGGGAGCGTATCACCAATAATATCAACCAAGCCAGTTGTTTCTTGCTCAGTAGTGGTGTCTTCCGTTGTCCACTCAGAATCAGATTCACTATCTGAGCTACTACTGCTGCTTTCTCCTTCTTTTTTAGCATTGGCAGCAGCAGAAGCCTTAGCTTCAGCTTCAATCCTTTCTGCCTCTAGCTCGGCAGGGGTCTTGTCATGGGCGGTGATTTCAACGTCATCCTCAAGATCTAGTAACAGGATAGCAGAGCGGATAAGCATCTCGGTTTGTTCTGCAGAAATTAAACAAAGGCAAATACAGTAATATAAGCAACAATGACACAAAATAGACAGACATGTATATGTATTAGGATGATCATAACACATCCTACCCTAGTTCTTCTAGAGGAGTACTGGCACAGAAGTACTTGGTCATTCTTGGCTTACTTTACACAAAACAAGAAACCCCTCATACTTCTCGTATGATCTGGGCGGAAGGCGAAGTTCTTTAAGATGGTTCACTATTCGCTTTTCTGCGACGGTTACCGAGACAGCCTTTCCTACACCAGCATCTATAGACTTCCATTTACAGACAACGGAATACGCTTCTGGAATAACCCCCTCATCAACAAAGAAAAATGGATCATTCCAGCCTTTTAAGTTTGACACCTTATTTTTGCCAACAAAATATGTTTTTGGTTTATCGTCCATGGTGAGCCAGCATTGGCTAATTGTTCGAATTCTAAAAAGAGAAATAAAAACTTTAAGGTGTGGTTTTATATTGGAGGCATTGCAATACATTTCAAAATGAATAATTTTTTGAAGACCATGAGGATGGATTTGGGTTAAGTAGGCTTTGAAATATCTGAGGATTCGGAGAAGAAATTGTGTAAGAGGAACACGGAGATTGCCATGGGTGAGCTGTAAAGCATATAAAGTAATTTTACCGGCAGGAGGTTTGTTGGCCCTTTGACTGGTAGTAGGAAGAATAGGGTTGTATTGATTTAAATGATGAAAAGTAATCTTTAAACCGTCAAAGTGATTCTCAGATAGTGATGATGCAATCGTACTAACCTCAGGAAGGTCAGTTGTTTCTGAAGTGAAAAGCTCTACATTTTCTTGGCCAGTACTCGACACAGAAGCCATGGTAATAATGCGAAAAGGAAAATTTAATAAGAAATAACAGTGAGATAATGCGTAACTAACCTTGAAAGATGAAAAACCTTAAAAAGTTGAAAATATAGCTTGAAGAAAGCGATGAAGATTTGTGTAGAAATATGATTTTTAAATCTTGAGCAAAGGTAAAAAAAGTGAAGGTAAAAGGTTATGGCGGTTTATATAGGAACTCATCAATGCATTTTTTATGGACACGATCATGACAAGTGTATGGACAAGTTTAAACGTTGAGTATGAAGAAATGATTTTTACAGCTGGTGGCGCGTGGAGTGTTTCAACCATTTAAAAATAATCATCACAAAGTCAGTAAAATTCGTCTGTCATCATTATCTGTAGCATTTTCCCAGATACAAATGGGAAATGTGAACACTTGTTTGGGATGTGTTAGCAAAAGTTTAACAACTTAACCCTTTTTCAAACGTTTAAGTCATTAAACTGGGGGGACTTAATGGTGTATCCTATCGTATACACGCATAAAGGCATGATATTCGCATGAAATTAGCATCTGGAACACTGAGAACAACAGTTTTGTGAAACAATCCGTTCAGCGTTCTCCGCTGTGCAGGCTGCCTCCGTCATGCGTAAGCCCTGAAGGCCGCCTAGCGCTTAAGCCCTGACCGGAGAGCGTTACATCCAGCGTAAATATCGGATCACGAATAACAGAATGCAACATCATCTGACATGTGTCCCCGAGATTTTACACATTCAGACACTCTGATAACTTGTGACCAGAGATTTTACCTTTCTCTCTCACATAGTATTTTCTCTCACTAGAAGTCATCCGGCTAGTAGCTCAATGCTCAACGGACTAAGATTGATTAAGCCACCCCACAGGTTTCTATACCTATGATCCGGGTCTGCAGGGATTATTTCCCAAGGGTAAACATCAATCGGCAACATTCCTCCACCTCTAGCTTGATACTTCTAATATTTGTGCTGACACACTAAGCTTTACCTCATAAAGAAGTAGGTGTCAACAACAAGGTTAATGATAATAATCAATAATAATAATAACAATATTATTAATAATAAGTTGTATTAATTTAACAACAATAATAATACTAATAATAATATTAGTAACGATAATACTCTTAATAATAATAATAATAATAATAATAATAATATTGTTTTTAATCATAATAATAATACTGATAATAATGATATTAATTATTGATATATTGTTTAAAAAGGATATTAATAATAATAATAATAATAATAATAATAATAATAATAATAATAATAATAATAATAACAATAATAATAATAATAATAATAATAATAATAATAATAATAATAATAATAATAATAATAATAATAATAATAATATATCAAATTAATGCGTAATTATTTACAAATAATTGTTCATGAGTCGTCGGAACTAGTCGAAGTTAGGTTTAAATTTAGTCAGAAATTTATGGGTTGTCATAGATTGGTTCTAGTAGCATCGGTACTTTTAGGAATTGATAGACTTTGAATAGTGAGGGTGAGATCTTGTAACCTGGTTTCCAGCATTTTTACCGTATGAGTGAAGACGTCATCCTTCTCAGCAGCTTCATTGTTCCAATCTTCCTATTGTGCAACTATTGTGTCTAAGAGATTCCATACTTCGTCTGCTGTTCGTGACATGAAATTGTCTTGCGAGGCCATATCTAGGAGAGACTTATCATCCTTGGTCAAACCATTGTAAAGCATGCAGATTATGCCTGCCCTACTTAATGAATGATTCGGACATCTTTTACACATCATCTTTACTCTATTCCATGCTAGACACAATGACTCGTTTTCTTTTTGAGAAACGTTTGTGATGTCATTTCTTAAACAGATTTGTAGAGAGGGTGGATAAAATTTGTTTAAAAACTTGGTGGCTAGTTCCTCCCATGATTGTATTGAATTCAGTTTAAGCTCATCAAACCATGTTAAAGCGAGTGTAGATAGAGAATATTGAAAAAGATGAAGTTTCAAAATGTTTTTCTCATTTTCTTCCTTCTTAAAAGAGTTAACCAGACTGATAAATTTGTTTAAGTGGAAGTTCGGATTGCCAGTCGGTAATCCTTGAAATTTGCAGATCATACTGACCAGTTTGATCATATGTGAACTGATTTCAGGAATTTCTTCGGTTCCTAAGGTGATTGGTCCTCCTCTTTCTTCTAAGCATGACTTTTGCATAGAAGCAAGGGTGTTTTGTTATTCCATTTTTTTTTTGTTTAAAAAGAAAAAGACTTAAAAGTAACTTTTAGAAAACATTAATTGACTAAAAGGATTGATCATTTAATAAAACAATTATTCTTATAATTTGGTCGCATAACCTTATCGGATATTTCAACTGATAGGACTTCTTACAGATTACTTCGTATCTAGGTGGTCAGGTTGACTACGGAGAGGCAGGATTCTTTTGGTTCCAATATAATTAGAGACTGTTTAAAAAAATCCAACAACCAAGTCCGTGTATAATTGCCTTTCTTAGACACCACCAAACAATACTTTTGTCTATTTAAAATCTTTCTCAATCAAAATATTCGATCCTCGGCAGCGGCGCTAAAAACTTATTCTACTACTATGATATGACAGAAATGGATGGTTTTATTCGTGCGGTGTCGTTAGGCCGCAAGGTGTCAGAATCAGCCGCTCAGAGTAGCGAACAGTGGTTTATTATTTATATTTTTCGGGGCATAAATTTACTTTTAACTTTCTAAGGTAGAAGGTGTAAGTTAACCTAGGGTCATACTTTGAATGGTTTAACGAATTGAAGATCAAGTGGATAATTGTCTTTCTTTAAATTACCTGAGTAAAGAATAGTAGTTGATTTAAGCTAATAGTCCTAATTGCGGAAAAGTAAAGAAAGTGGAAGGATATTCGGAGTATGCAGATCAGGGAAATGTTGACCAAAATATTAGTTTGGGTTAGGGAGAGGTAATTATGTTTATGTTAAAGCTAAGATTGGAGTGGTGTAGATCTGGTTGGATGAGCCAATTACACATACCTACTTGTCTCTAGACTCTCAGAGTTCTCGTTGAGTAGTGAAAAGTATGTCACTTGGTTGTATAATTGAAAGGTAACTATACCTCGGAGGTTATCCTCAGTAAAGCACTAGGTTTATTAGTGAGTTGAGCTCTAATCCTAACCCTCGTTATCAGTTTAGTTAACTAAATAACAAAGTGCCATGTTGATTGAACACTGATTACAAACTGAAGGAGTCCGTCGGGTTAAGTTGACAAAACCTTAAATGAAAACTAACAACCATTTTATCATACTAATGAGATCATACTAATCCAAACATTATACAGCATTACAGTTGATATACTAAAAGTAAAGCAGATAGAAACCTAATATATACCTAGACAGTTGATATGACTTAATCCTAGGGCAACAATCAAACAAGAACATGTAATAGGTTTAGGTCATACAATCAAGGCACTAACTAGATCTTAACAGCTACTAAGAGGTCTCTTTGGAACAGTCAACAGGCATACTAGGTCATTCATGTCTCAATTCCTAAGTTATGTGTCCTAAAAGCGCATTAGATGCCTCTCGGGAACTCCGGCCATACCGAGTTCATAGAATCTCCAGATACAGTATAACTAGAGGTCTTAATCCTATGAAGTAGCTAAGTTCATATAGGTGGACAAGTCCTGATCACAACCTAGGTAGTTCAATCCTTAAGATGATAGCATACAAATCTATCAGACTCACAAGTTCAGCATAACAACAGTAATCGTACTAAATTAACATAACTACGCTAACCCAAACTTCTATCATGGTAACATACAGATTAATTAAGCTAACATGGTAATATCGAAATGCATTTTTAAACATAAATGGTAACAATACATGCTTAATACAAAAGACAACCGTTTTGAACAAAAACCTGAAAAGGCTGAAGAAATCTGTCCGAGATCGCAGGGACTCGCCGGGATATCCTCCGAAAAATAAAAGCTAAGCTAGCTACTACTAAAATCTAACTAAAAAGCTTAAAAATATAAAGTGAAGCACAAATTGAATGTGTGTAAAAATGAATGGAAGAAGCCCTTTAAATAGACTTGAATTCAGCTGCCATACGGCTGGCAAGCTGTTTGGCAGGCCGTTTGGCAAGCCCGTTTGCACTAGTCAGCCGTTTGTGATGCCTGTTTTCTTAGGCCATATGGCAGGCCGTTTTCCCTTATGGCAAGCCGTATGGCAATCCGTTTGGCCTACCCTGGTCAGCTTGTTTCCTGGACCGTAACTTGATTTTCTTGGTCGTAACTTGTCTTTCACCGTTTTCGCTCTAGATTATTCGTTTTAGCTCTGTTTTACTTGATTCTTTTTGCATCGTCTTTATAAATACTTAATATACAAAATTAACCAACAAAACGATTATTTTGCTGACAAATCTTGAAACTTTATTGATTTAGGGCTCAATATCGGGAGTAAAAACGTGACTTTTTGACCGATATCAGATATCCCCAAGAAATAATCAAATGTTGCTCTACCATTCAGTTTTATTGCTATGATGGGATAATTCAAAAGATCAATACTGAGTTGAGGGTTCTCTGTTTAGTTGGTGTACACCAATTTCTATTGACCTTTATTGCTTTAATGGAAACTAATCACTCAAATAGTTGGTTTATCTAAAGGGGAGTGTCTTTCCTATGAACGGGTTGAAAAGTGCAATTCTATGTCACAGACAATGAATGATTTGACTACGCGACATCACAACTAAGGAGATGAGGTCGGCACCAAAGTTTGAAGACAGTCGACGATTCGAGAATCTACTTAATATCAAAGAGAGTGGTGCATCATCGCAAAAATGAAAAAATGGAAAAAAAAATGGAAAAATAAGTAAATAAGTGTATTTCGGGTTGATGCATCGCAAATTTAAAGATCATGAATTGTATGTAAATTCAGGATGTTATACAAGTCTACGACTAATAAGTGTTTCAAAAACAGAAGATTTTCTATTCAGATCATCATGGATGGAAGAAGTTACCTCAATTTGAAGAACTCGAATCATTCTGTCCGCAAAGCTTCAAGTTTAGCTGGACCTCTCAGTTATTGTCTGTGGTATGGGACTGTGCCCATTGTAGCGACCCGACCAAATCATGTTTGACGGCGCCGTCTACGTAGGTCCCATTACATGGTCATAAGTCTTTAAGATAACGTTTGCCCGAAAAACATGTCGCATTCATTTCATAAGTATGGATGTTTCAAGGTTTACAAAGTAGTTCGACAACTAGTTACATAACAAAGTTTAAAGTACAATGAAACATATGCGACGTAATTTGAAAGTAGTCAAAAGACGCTCCACGTATGCAGGTATACTCGACATCCAATGTAAGTATCAAAAAGAATGAGCGGAAGCATGTATCATTAAGCATTCAAGGACCTGAGAAAACATAAAAGAATCTGTCAACGAAAACGTTGGTGAAATCATAGTTGTATGCATAAAGTATATTTGTATCACAAGGTTTAGTATAAATCGTTTATCAAGCGTATACATCTCAAAAGATGTGTTTCTATCACGAGCACCCAATTATCAAACTTAACTGAATCTTACCTCTGCATAATAGTGTTAGAACCTACACTATACATCGAAAGTACGTTTCATTCATCTGAATGAGGGTTCGTCAAACCCGCATGGCCACACAACATAATTTCTCGCTTACACTCTACAAGTGTAACTAATGATAATTGGACTTGAGGATTTTCGTTCTAACTCGTATGTATCTTTGCTTTCATATAGTATTCAAAGTATCAAAGTATGAAAAGTATATATATACATGTGAAAAGTATATATAAGTATGTAATGTATATGTTTTCTCATCCCACGATTTTAAAAGTATAAAAGTATTTGAGAAGTGGGGCTATGATCTCACCTTGAGTGTAGGAAAGTAAATTTACTCCAACAAGTAACGTGTGCAAGAACAATGCTAGTCTTGACCTAAACAATTAGGTTGTATCAATAACGATAGTCACGATTGGTCAAAGATGTTCAGTTAGTCCTATGGCTCAATACGACTCGATTATGTAGCATGTTAATCAAATTGTCAAGTTTCATGAAAGATACAAGTATAGAAACAAGTTAGAATGATTGCATAATCATTTAATTAAGTTTGACAAAAAGTTAAACTTTGGTCGGTCAAAGTCAACGAAAAAGTCAACACGTTCGGGTCGGGTCCCGAACTATTTTTCTGATGTTTTTAATCATATATGAGCATGTTAGAACAAGTTACATGTGAATCGGAGGTGCGTAGCATAGCAAACATTTTTCAAAAATTGACAAAGTTGGACAGCCCACTTTGGCGCGCCGCGCGGGTATATGGCGCGCCGCGCCATTACCTGTGCAGAGAATTCTGGCAGTTTTTAAGTTTTATGCACGAACCTAACTTCAAACAATCAACATTTATGACCCGCAAACAACCAAAGCATGTATCTTATATCATCGGAAAGGTATTTTGACAAGGAAAATAACTAAACACATTTCATCAATCACATTTACTTTTACAACAACAAAAATCACATTCAAAGCTCCTCATTAAATGCATTCAAGTTCATAAATGAAATTCGATGATTCGGTAACAAATTTACATGAATGATATGCCGTTTCGAAGGTGATCAAGCATACAATACAACCTAACACTTACAAATAACATTTCATGTCATTCAAAGCATTTAATGTTCACATTCAATTCTATCAAACCCTAACCAACAACATCAAAATCACTAATCATGTTTATGAAGTTTTCTAAAACAACCTACACATCAAATTGAAACTATTGATGTTAGGAACATATTTAATACATGCATTTATAACATTTTAACATCATTCAACAACCAAATCAAACACACCAAAGTTTATGTTCATGCTAGTTACTTCAAATAACAAAATCGAACATATAAATCATATATTCATGTTAGACTTGAGCCATAGACACTAATTAACAACTTTATAACTTAAAAACATCAAGAACACAAAATCTAGTGATTTTAGAAAGTTACCCAAATGAAATGAAATCGGTATGGAATCAAAGAGGAAGTTGCAAGGATTCCAAATATGTAATTTGTTTTATGAATCACTTGCTAGATCTTGGATGGATGATGAGTTCTTTGTTTGAAGATTTGAGAGAATACTTGAAAGTATTAAATGAAAAGGAAAAATGAAATGGATAGAATGAATTGATGAGAAAGGGTGTTGACCCTTTGACCTAGTCAAAGGTTTGGCACTTTGGCAAGCTTGGTCCCTCTAGTTTCATTCGGGTGCGTGAATTACCTAAACGAGATAATTTAAAACGCGTAACAACGGGAGATGTTATAATTACATAACGGAATTTAAAATAGTATGACGGAAAGGTAAACGGAAAAAGGCAGGATGTTACATTACCTACTCCTTAAAAGAAATTTCGTCCCGAAATTTAAGCAGGCATAGTAATCGTTGTTTCCTCCTCGGGATCTTGCGTTTCCGGAACCGGGAACAAGTGAGGGTATTTCTTTTGCATTTGGTCTTGCCTTTCTCAAGTAAACTCGAGTCCCCTTTTGGCGTTCCAATGGACTTTAACAATCGGAATTCGGCTTTGTTTCAATGTCTTGACGGAGGTGTCCACAATTTCAACCGGTTCCTCCACAAAATGAAGTTTGTCATCAATAGTAAGTTCCTCGAGAGGGATGACGATATCGGGTTCGGCAAGACACTTTTTCAAGTTAGATACATGGAAGGTAGGATGAACGGAGTTCAATTGAGGCGGAAGATCTAAACGATAAGCAACGGTTCCAATACGCTCCAAGATTTCGAAAGGACCAATATACCGCGGATTTAATTTCTCACGTTTTCCAAAACGAATTACAACTTTCCAAGGCTCGACTTTTAACATTATTCGGTCACCGACTTGAAATTCGAGGTCGTTGCGTCTTTTGTCAGTATAGCACTTTTGACGACTCCGGGCCGTCTGAAGCCTATCTCGGATTTGTACGATCTTCTCGGTGGTTTCGTGGATGAGTTCGGGTCCGGTGATTTGTACGTCGCCTACCTCAGCCCAACAAAGAGGTGAACGACATTTTCGGCCATATAGCACTTCAAAAGGTGCGGCTTTAATACTCGCGTGATAACTATTGTTGTAAGAGAACTCGGCAAGAGGTAAGTGCTTGTCCCAAGATTTTCCAAAATCAACCACGCAAGCTCGTAACATGTCCTCCAAGGTTTGAATTGTGCGTTCGCTTTGTCCATCGGTTTGGGGATGATATGCGGTGCTCATGTTTAAACGCGTTCCCAACGCTTCTTGTAATGTACGCCAAAATCTAGAAACGAAACGGCCATCTCGGTCGGAGATAATCGATAAAGGTACACCGTGTCGGGCTACAATCTCCTTAATGTAAAGTTGTGCAAGTTTCTCCATTTTTTCGGTCTCCTTCATGGCGAGAAAGTGTGCGGATTTGGTAAGACGGTCAACAATAACCCAAATGGTATCATAACTGCCCGTCGTTTTTGGTAGTTTGGTGATAAAATCCATCGTTATCCTTTCTCACTTCCATTGCGGGATTTCGGGTTGTTGAAGTAACCCGGACGGTCTTTGGTGTTCGGCTTTGACTTTGGAACATGTCAAATACTTGGAAACATAAGTAGCTACGTTCCTTTTGATGTTCGGCCACCAATATTGTTGTTTAAGGTCGTGGTACATCTTATTGGCACCGGGGTGAATCGAGTATCGTGACTTATGGGCTTCATCTAAAATAAGACTTCGTAGGTCCTCATATCTAGGCACCCAAATCCTTCCGGCGAAATATCGAAGTCTGGTCTCCCTAACTTCGAATCGAGAGACGAGAATATTCAAGAGCTCGTGTGAAACATTTTCATCTTTGAGAGCCTCATCTTGGGCTACCCGAATTTGGCTATTAAGGTTTGTGTGGATGGTAATGTTTAAAGCTCGTACACGAAGAGGCACCGCTCTTTCTTTTCGACTTAAGGCATCGGCTACTACATTTGCCTTTCTGGGATGGTAACGAAGCTTGCAATCGTAATCGTTTAAGGTTTCAATCCACCTTCGTTGTCTCATGTTTAGTTGCTTTTGATCGAAGATGTGTTGGAGACTTTTGTGATTGGTAAAGATAGTACTCTTGGTTCCATAAAGATAGTGTCTCCACATTTTAAGTGCAAAGACAACGGCTCCGAGTTCGAGATCATGTGTCGTGTAGTTTCGTTCGTGAATTTTGAGTTGTCGAGAAGCATAAGCAATGACTTTCTTTTGTTGCATCAATACACACCCAAAACCATGTTTCGAGGCATCGCAATATACAACAAAATCGTCATTACCTTCGAGAAGTGACAAGATAGGAGCGGTGGTTAGCTTTGTTTTCAAGATTTGAAATGCGGATTCTTGTTCGGTCGCCCAAATGAATTTCTTTCCCTTGTGAGTTAACGCGGTTAGAGGACGAGCAACCAAAGAGAAATCCTTGATGAATCTACGGTAGTATCCGGCGAGACCCAAAAATTGACGAATGTGAGTAGGAGTAGTAGGAGTCTCCCATTTACTAATGGCTTCGATTTTTGATGGATCGACTTTAATACCTTGATCACTTACAACATGACCAAGAAATTGAACTTCCTTCAACCAAAATTCACACTTGGAGAATTTGGCATAGAGTCGTTCTTGTCTCAATAGTTCAAGCACAAGTCGGAGTTGTTGTTCGTGTTCTTCTTCGCTTTTAGAATATACCAAGATGTCATCGATGAATACAATAACGAACTTATCGAGATACGGTTTGCACACACGGTTCATAAGATCCATGAACACCGCCGGTGCGTTAGTGAGACCAAATGGCATTACAAGAAATTCATAACTACCATAACGAGTCTGGAAAGCGGTTTTGGAGATATCTTCCCCCTTAACCCTTAATTGATGATAACCCGAGCGGAGATCGATTTTTGAATATACACATGACCCTTGTAGTTGATCAAAGAGGTCATCGATGCGAGGAAGAGGATATCGGTTCTTAATCGTCAATTTGTTTAGTTCACGATAATCGATGCACATTCGTAGGGATCTGTCTTTCTTTTTAACAAACAAAATCTGAGCACCCCAAGGTGAATGACTAGGTTGGATAAAACCACGATCAAGTAGTTCTTGGAGTTGACTTTGTAATTCTTGCATTTCGGATGGAGCGAGTATATATGGTGCACGTGCTACAGGTGCGGCTCCCGGAATAAGATCGATTTGGAATTCAACCGGTCGATGAGGTGGAAGACCCGGCAATTTGTCGGGAAATACATCGGAATAGTCACTAATAATTGGCACATCATCGATGTGTTTCTCATCGGACTCGACTTTCTTAACGTGAGCAAGGATCGCAAAACAACCCTTACGGAGTAGTTTTCTAACTTTAATGCACGAAACGAGGTTGAGTCCGGTGCAACTCTTATCGCCATAAACAATCAAAGGTTCACCATTCTCGATAGGAATTCGGATTGCGTTAAGATCACAAAGAATGTGAGATTTCATTTTGGCTAGCCAATTCATACCAATTATTACATCGAAGCTTCCTAGTTCCATGGGTATCAAGTCAATTTCAAACTCATTACCCAAAATTTTTAACGTACACCCCCGGTAATATGTGTCGGCACTCAATAGTTTCCCGTTGGCCACTTCAATGGTATAAGTGGTATCTAGTGGGAGTGGTGGAGTGCTAAAAGAATGAATCAAAGTCTTGGATACAAAACATTTATCGGCACCCGAATCGAATAAACAAGTAACATAAGTGTTGTTGAGAAGAAACGTACCCGTGACTAATTCATTGTCATCTCGGGCTTCCTCGGTGTTGATGTTGAAAGCTCGGCCGCGTGTGTTGGGGTTGGCTTTCTTCTTCGGGCATGTATTTCTATAGTGACCCGGTTGGCCACATTCATAGCAAACACCCGGTCTTGGTGCATTGGGCCCCTTTTGAGCAACGGGAGCGGTGTTTCTACATTCGTGGGCCAAATGGCCATTCTTTTGACACTTGATGCAATACGGCCTTCCACATTCACCCAAATGATGTTTGTGGCACTTGTTGCAAAACGGTAAAGTTCCGGCATAACCTTTCTTACCATCGGGAGTGAAAGGCTTCTTGGCGGGGTTGTTGTTGTAGTTGCTTGATTGAGAGGGTTCCCACTTTCTTTTGTTGCCACCCGTTTTATCCTCGGCCTTAGGAGCCGGCACTACTACTTCATCCACCGTTTCTATCAATTGGCGGGCCATGTTCAAAGCGGCTTGTTGATTAGTGGGTTTGGAGGACATCACACCTTGTTTGATGCTCTTTGGAAGACCATCCATATAGAGTTCAACCCTTTGAGATTCGGGGTTCACGAGATTAGGACACATCAAGGATAGCTCAGCGAAGAGTTGGTTATAGGCCTTGAGATCGTTTCCGACCGCCTTCAAAGTTCTTAGCTCTTGTTCGAGCTTTCGGGTTTCTTCACGAGGGAAGTATTCAACAATCATCTTCTACCTTAAATCGGCCCAAGAGAGGGCATGAGCTTCATCGGTACCCACCGATTGAACATAGGTGTTCCACCACGTGAGGGCGACACCGGCAAAAGTGTGAGTGGAGTATTTGACCTTGTCTTGGTCCCGATAACCGCTTATGCTAAAGACGGCCTCCGTTTATTCGAACCATCGAGTGAAAGTAACCGGTCCCCCGGTTCCATCATAAGTGTGAGGTTTGCACCCCATAAAAGCTTTGTAGGAGCACCCTTTGCTAGAGTTACCGGCCCCTTGGTTATTGTTATCGTTGTTGTTGGAGGAGTGACCGGCCATTGCCGCCTCTACGGTGGTGGCCACCATTCGTTGTAGTGCTTGTTCGGGAGTCTCATGGCGTGGCACGCGACGAGGACGCATTGTTCCTTCAAAACACAAGAATACCGTTGATTAGTATTTTCAATAATACTAATCATGATATGGAATAAAGATAGAGAGAAAATTTTCCTTGACTCGCCTTAAATTCTTTATGCCATAATATCGGAACGTTCATATGAGTCACCGTAATATAATCCCGGAAATTATATTACCCTCATTCATATGTGCATTCGACATTATTTCACTAAGTCAAGGTGGCGTGTCAATTAAATTAGTCAACGTGAGATTAAGGTAGAATAAGGATAGATATGAGTAGGAGAGTTCGAGTATAAATGCACAAGTAGTCAAGTAATTCCTACGTCAAGTCTATATGCCGGTTGTAGTCTAGACTCACCAATGTACCCTATGACTCGGGGTCGACACCAATGAACTCTAAATCCCTACAACCAATGCTCTGATACCATCTGTAGCGACCCGGCCAAATCATGTTTGACGGCGCCGTCTACATAGGTCCCATTACATGGTCATAAGTCTTTAAGATAACGTTTGACCGAAAAACATGTCGCATTCATTTCATAAGTATGGATGTTTCAAGGTTTACAAAGTAGTTCGACAACTAGTTACATAATAAAGTTTAAAGTACAATGAAACATATGCGACACAATTTGAAAGTAGTCAAAAGACGATCCACGTATGCAAGTATACTCGACATCCAATGCAAGTATCAAAAAGAATGAGCGGAAGCATGTATCATTAAGCATTCAAGGACCTGAGAAAACATAAAAGAATCTGTCAACAAAAACGTTGGTGAAATCATAGTTGTATGCATAACGTATATTTGTATCACAAGGTTTAGTATAAATCGTTTATCAAGCGTATACATCTCGAAAGATGTGTTTGTATCACGAGCACCAAATTATCAAACTTAACTGAATCTTACCTCTGCATAATAGTTTTAGAACCTACACTATACATCGAAAGTACGTTTCATTCATCTGAATGAGGGTTCGTCAAACCCGCATGGCCACACAACATAATTTCTCGCTTACACTCTACAAGTGTAACTAATTATAATTGGACTTGAGGATTTTCGTTCTAACTCGTATGTATCTTTGCTTTCGTATAGTATTCAAAGTATCAAAGTATGAAAAATATATATATACGTGTGAAAAGTATATATAAGTATGCAATGTATATGTTTTCTCATCCCACGATTTTAAAAGTATAAAAGTATTTGAGAAGTGGGGCTATGATCTCACCTTGAGTGTAGGAAAGTAAATTTACTCCAACAAGTAATGTGTGCAAGAACAATGCTAGTCTCGACCTAAACAATTAGGTTGTATC
The DNA here is from genome assembly GCF_046630445.1 of Rutidosis leptorrhynchoides. NCBI lineage: Eukaryota > Viridiplantae > Streptophyta > Magnoliopsida > Asterales > Asteraceae > Rutidosis > Rutidosis leptorrhynchoides. The sequence continues at coordinate 441,420,554 of NC_092336.1, forward strand.
AATAACGATAGTCACAATTGATCAAAGATGTTCAATTAGTCCTATGGCTCAATACGACTCGATTATGTAGCATGTGAATCAAATTGTCAAGTTTCATGCAAGATACAAGTATAGAAACAAGTTAGAAAGATTGCATAATCATTTGGTTAAGTTTGACAAAAAGTCAAACTTTGGTCGGTCAAAGTCAACGAAAAAGTCAACACGTTCGGGTCGGGTCCCGAACTATTTTTCTGAGGTTTTTAATCATATATGAGCATGTTAGAACAAGTTACATATGAATCGGAGGTGCGTAGCATAGCAAACATTTTTCGGAAATTGACAAAGTTGGACAGCCCACTTTGGCGCGCCGCGCGGGTATATGGCGCGCCGCGCCATTATCTGTGCAGAGAATTCTGGCAGTTTTTAAGTTTTATGCACGAACCTAACTTCAAACAATCACCATTTATGACCCGCAAACAACCAAAGCATGTATCTTATATCATCAGAAAGGTATTTTGACAAGGAAAACAACTAAACACATTTCATCAATCACATTTACTTTTACAACAACAAAAATCACATTCAAAGCTCCTCATTAAATGCATTCAAGTTCATAAATGAAATTCAATGATTCGGCAACAAATTTACATGAATGATATGCCATTTCGAAGGTGATCAAGATACAATCCAACCTAACACTTACAAATAACATTTCATGTCATTCAAAGCATTTAATGTTCACATTCAATTCTATCAAACCCTAACCAACAACATAAAAATCACTAATCATGTTTATGAAGCTTTCTAAAACAACCTACACATCAAATTGAAACTATTGATGTTAGGAACACATTTAATACATGCATTTATAACATTTTAACATCATTCAACAACCAAATCACCAAATCAAACACACCAAAGTTTATGTTCATGCTAGTTACTTCAAATAACAAAATTGAACATATAAATCATATATTCATGTTAGACTTGAGCCATAGACACTAATTAACAACTTTATAACTTAAAAACATCAAGAAAACAAAATCTAGTGATTTTAGAAATTTACCCAAATGAAATGAAATCGGTATGGAATCGAAGAGGAAGTTACAAGGATTCCAAATATGTAATTTGTTTTGTGAAACACTTGCTAGATCTTGGATGGATGATGAGTTCTTTGTTTGAAGATTTGAGAGAATACTTGAAAGTATTAAATGAAAAGGAAAAATGAAATGGATAGAATGAATGGATAAGAAAGGGTGTTGACCCTTTGACCTAGTCAAAGGTTTGGCACTTTGGCAAGCTTGGTCCCTCTAGTTTCATTCAGGTGCGTGAATTACCTAAACGAGATAATTTAAAATGCGTAACAACGGGAGATGTTATAATTACATAACAGAATTTAAAATAGTATGACGGAAAGGTAAACGGAAAAAGGCGTGATGTTACACCCATTAAGGCTTAGATAGTGAGGGATACTTTCTGGAGGGTGTTCCGACGTCTCACTCATAAAGAAAGCACAATCTTTCAAACATATGTTTCCACCAGTAACTTTAAGAATAATTACCAAGTATGGGGTCTATAGCGATGGGTCATCAGGTATATCATTGCACTTTGATATACCCTCGGCAAGTAATGCACCCATTCAGATGATTTAACATACTCTGAGATCTGCCGAGTCAACTGGATTGAAAAGTATGAGTTTAAGGTAGAAGCCAAAGGTTCACAGGGTTATTCAAAACGCCGTGAGAACCTTTCTGTTCAATTAGATCAAAAGTACATCGATGTGATAATGGATAGCGTCAATAAATTTGTGCTCAATTGACTACCTAATGAATTGTGAGATCTCAAATGAGAACTAAGTCTTTGATGAAAATCTAGCATAGCAATATGTTAAACTAATTAAATCTCAACGTGATCATCAATATATCTAAGAGGAAAGTCTGTGAATGTTTAATTGTAACAACCCAACCCGTATTAAAACCGGCCCATAAAATTTTTTCCTTTTAATACGCTTTAAATAACACTTTAGGTCCCAATTGTGTTTCCATAAACACCTTTAATACAATATAAGGTTTAATAAACCTTAAAACATTTAATACATTGATAAATTGTCTAAACGGACATACACGACCCGACTAGTTTAGTTTCCAACCAAAACCGAGCATGGTGATTTGGGACTACGCTACCCAAATCCGAATCGAATACAAAAGCAAAATCTTCTAAGCAACATGGCCAAGATCTCTAATCCCCAAGCTTACCCGAGCCGCCAAGCATGCGAACCTATAAAAATATCAACAACGAGAGGGTAAGCTAACGCTTAGTGAATGATAATATACTACATACATATATATGTATAAAATGGACACGCCACCTAAATAAACAAATACCGCATACCGGAGCATCCAAGCATAAAGGCAAGCTAAACTAAACATACCATACAATCACTAAGCATCAAGCTACAAATAACAACAAATATAAGTTCACCAACGATGATGCGAACAACGCCAATAAGCTACACCCGGAGGGTTAGCTACAACACAACAATACAACATTATACGTATACAATATATATATATATATATATATATATATATATATATATATATATATATATATATATATATATATATATATATATATATATATATATATATATATATATATATATATAACTCGAACAAAATAATAAGCTCACGCTTACAACACAAGAAACCATGGTTAACCAATAGTACAATGAATGGTACTTCGAATTTCCCATTGGTGTTCCCAACAACCGTTAGTGCACAACAAATTATAACACTAACCCCAGAGTGGTATCGATCGCCCGAACTTTAAACCCACCCGTCACGTGTAATGTGGTATCGAACGCCCGAACTTTAAACCCACACTACATGCCCACTCACATATATGACATGGCATCGAACGCCCGAACTTAAACCCATATCATATATTGACCCGATGTGGTATCGACCTCCCGAACTTAAACCCACATCGAATCTCGTACAAGTAAAATACATTATATAAACATATGCATAATCATTCCACTCACAATATTAACCCTTCGCCATTGGGGTTATATAATCCACATCACACGCCCATGTGATAACGTACACACAAAGTGTGCACCTCGTCAAAGGTGGTTAACCAAAACGCACAACCGTGCCAATTGGATATATACACAAGTCCAACAATTCCACCTATACAAGAAGTGAGCTCTATAAATGAGAACCCCCTTCACCCGACCCGCACCCATCCTACACATACATATGCATATAGGATATTAACACTCACCTTGTCGTCTTGATGAATGCTTCCAAATAATCCGCAACTCGTCAATGGAAAGTACCTAATCCATTATCACAAATTCAACAACACACTTAGATTGTATCTACAAACCAACCCAATACGACACTTAGTGCAATTTCGACCCAAATGCACTTCCAAGGACAAACCGCGCCCAAACTAACCAATAATCACTAAAACTAGTGATAATGATCCTAATATGCCAATTAAACCCGAACACAAGTGTTAAACACTTATCGTTCTCAAAATCGCCCATAAACCCTAATTTTGACCCATAAGGTCAAAATCTCACCATTTACAAGTTTTGACACCAACTCATGTTTAACTCGGTTTTATACTTCAACTTAATCCATTTTAAGTTTACAAACCTCATCGAATCGATATTCGGGTCATAATCCTCAACAAACCCTAATTTTGACTCTAGTCAAAATTAGTCAACCACGAAAACCCTAAAAGTCTCCAAAACACCAATAATCACTAATGCTAGTGATTTTACACCATCCTCAAGTCTTAAACATGGTTAAATCATTAACCAACACAAAACCCGCCTCTAACACTTACAAACCCGAATCTTGGTGTTAATCTCCAATTAACAACTAAATGGGTTAATCATACAATCAAAAGCCCCAAATTTGAATGATGAACACGAAAATAAAATTCGGAGTTAGAGCTTACCACTAGTATCACCGTGTAGCTAAGAATAAGGAGAACAAACTTATCAACTATGCCAAAGATCAAAACCCGCTTCTTCCTTTCCAAAATTCCCTTTGAAATAAAGTGGGTGTTTGAGTTTTTGAGAGGAAAAATGAAAAGAAAAGGAAAATGAAATTAGGAAAATGAATGAGTGGATGAGGTTAAAGCCTCAAATCTGGCTCAAACGTGAAAAGACCAAAATGCCCTTGCTTCTCATGTAATATTACAAAAATCCGGCACCAGTTTGCCCAGAATGCCGCGCCACGGCCTTAAATGTCGCGCCGCGACATTTGCCTAGTTCTGGGATCATTTTTTACCTAGCTTCTGATCTTTTTTTCAGTAAAATGCCGTGCCGCGGCCTCGTTTGTCGCACCGCGACCCAAAGCTCGACCTGAGCCCTTCTCCCGCGTACAAGACTTTAACACCCGAACATGTCTCAAATCCTTCAAACTCCTATCGTACATACCCAATACACCTATAAATCATATACGGGGAAAACGGGGTGTTACAACTCTCTCCCACTTAGATTCGATCACGTCCTCGTGATCCTAGTCACGAACCCAAACGGACCCACACTCAATGGTCGTCAAACATGCATTTCAAACCGACTTCTACCACAAATTCGCTAACCCGATGGTTATGTTGGGATTTAACAAGTTTCATAATACTTATAATCATTCAAGAAATAAGATTTGCGGAAGCGTGTAGATTACCATTTTGGAACTTGTAAATCTTGTTAAACTTTAACCAATTAAAGTTAAATCCCAATTAGGATCAAGTTGTGAAACATACTTACAAACAAAAGGAAGATAAGAAATGTACCTCCTCAAATTAATTGAGGGTTTAGATTTCTAACAAGATGATGTTGAAGATGATGAAGAAATTGCTTCTAACTTGAAGCCTCAAGAGAGCTATACCCACAAGCTTTTAACTACCAACACCACCCCTTTCTTGGTTAGGATTTTTGACACTAGATGAACTAATTAACAAGCTCAAAACCTCTCTCCTTTTGTTGAATAATTCGGCCAGGCCAAATGGGAAGAGAGAAAGAGAGTTTAAAACTAGTTCTTGAGAGAAAAATGAGTCAAACTTACTTGGTTAAAGATTATACTTGCATGCCTTAAGGAATGTGTCTATTGAAAAGCACAAAATGAGCATGGGTGGTCTTTTCTTGGTCCATTAAAACCGCCACCCCATGTTCCTTTTATTTAAAATTGGTTCATTTTATAAAACATGTTATAAATGTCTTGATATGATATGTTACTTGTGCTTTTATAAATCATATACAAGTTATAACACAAAAGTATTTATTTAAACCTATAAATAAATAATTCCTTAAGAAATAAATTAACCAAATAACTTGACTCAAGTGATAATATTTTAGAAAACCAATTTTCCAAAGTTCAAGTGTCGCGTAATTACTTAACGATCCAATTTTTAAGATAAATACATATAAGGTGTCGGTTAGCTTGTTATTGGGTATGACCCGACTTGGATCATAACATATTAGCCACATTAATTTAATATGTCTCTCGGGCATACGAAAAACCTTCAATCTCCCACTTGCATGAGAAACGTAAGAAATTAATGCAAATGATGGATACCACCTAACGACCGTCCATCACCCCCAATATGTCATGACTTTGTGCCATTCAATAACATCATCCCTATCGAGTTCCCATCTCGAATATGAATAGGTGAATCTTTCATTATATCCTTTCGTCCTAGATGTCATGTTAAATCCAAGAGATACAGAGTGATCACTCTCTTTTAGATTTAACTTTATCAGGCCTTAGACATCTGACTCTCAATGAATAAGAGGGACAAATTCCATCTTGACTACATACGTCCTAAATATGTACCTTGCATTATACCTGAGCTCTTCCTTGTGAACTACCATATTTCAGAATAGCGAAGGAAAGAATCAAGGCACAATACTTGGTAAATATCCGAACCCAATATGTATCTCAGGTTAGAGGATACAATGATATTCTCCTTTACTCAAGATTACAAGTGATCAACCACAATGGCTCTATTTAGTAAGTCTTGAGAGCGGGTCTTCCAATATTTGTGTCCTACAAATATCTATGAACCTTGGTTGCAACCTTGCCCCACATTCATCCCGTGAATGTATACCAATCCAAGTTCATAATAGTCTAAACCTCACACTTGTTCCCACAACTGTGATCGACTACGGAATTTAGAATAATTACTTATTCATGGATAAAATATGCAAAATAGGAACATAACTCAAAATAAATTAATACCATAATTATATTGTAGAGTTTGAACAATTTCGTTCCGTTACAATACTTAAAACAGATCATGACCAATCACTAGAATATCGAAGCCCTAATGCACAAACATGTCCAGTATGTTTTGCTCCATGTAAGAGCTTCGTGAGAGGATCCGCTATATTAAGATCTGTGTGAACTTTGCGAATACATATCTTTCCCTTTTCAACTTCATCCCTTATGTAGTTGAATCTCCGCTCAATGTGACGGGTCTTTTGGTGAGCACGAGGTTCTTTGATTTGAGCAATCGCACCCTTGTTGTCACAAAAGATCTCAAGAGGGTCCTGAATGGAAGGGACTACTCCTAAGTCGTCGATGAATTTCATCCATACAGTTTCCTGCGCTGCCAATGAGGCGGCAATGTACTCCAACTCTGTAGTGGATAATGCAACAACATCCTGTTTTGAACTCTTCCAAGAGACCGCACCTCCATTTAATGTGAAGACATAACCGGATTGTGATCGAGAATCATCTCGATCAGTTTGGAAACTCGCATCCACGTAACCTTTTACAGCAAGTTCCTCCTCACCAGACCCATATATCAGAAACATATCCTTAGTCCTCCTAAGGTATTTCAATATACTTTTGACAGCAATCCAATGACTGTTTCCTGGGTTATTCTGGTATCTGCTTGTCAGGCTAAGAGCGCATGACACATCCGGTCTAGTGCATATCATTGCATACATGATTGACCCAATGGCAGACGCATATGGGACTTTCTTCATTCTCTCTTGTTCATCTTTCGTGGTGGGGCACTGAGATGAACTAAGGAGTGTTCCTCTTTGAATAGGTACCAAACCTTTCTTAGAGTTCTCCATCTTGAACCTTTTCAAGATCTTTTCAATGTATGCACTTTGATTCAAACCTATCAGTTTCTTGGATCTATCCCTGTAGATCCCAATCCCCAAAACGTATTGTGCTTCTCCAAGATCCTTAATGGAGAAGCATTTACTTAGCCAAGTTTTAACTCTTTGCATTGCCGGAATATCATTTCCAAATAACAATATATCATCCACATATAGTACAAGGAACATGATAGTGCTCCCACTAGCTTTCTTATATACACAAGCTTCATCACCATTTTTAATGAAGCCAAATTTCTCGGCTTCCGCATTAAAACGATGATTCCACATTCTAGATGCTTGTTTCAATCCGTAGATTGACTTCTTTAACTTGCATACCTTTTTAGGATATTTCGGATCAACAAAACCTTCAGGTTGAACCATATAGACATCTTCCACAAGATATCCATTTAGAAAAGCGGTCTTGACATCCATTTGCCATATTTCATAATCATAATGAGCAGCAATGGCAAGTAATATCCTAATAGACTTTAGCATTGCCACAGGCGAAAAAGTTTCATGATAGTCAACCCCTTGAGTTTGAGTGAAACCTTTTGCTACAAGTCTAGCTTTATATGTATCCAAGTTTCCATGTATGTCGGTTTTCATTTTGAAAAGCCATTTACAATCAACTAGCCTTGAGCCAGCAGGTTGTGTAACAAGTTCCCAAACTTGGTTGTCATACATGGATTGCATCTCAGCGTTCATGGCTTCCTGCCATTTATCTTTATCAATCCTTGATAAACCATCTTGGTAGTTTATTGGTTCATCCAAATCAACCACATAGCAACCATCCATGAGAAACCCATATCTCTCAGGAGGATTACTAATCCTACCAGATCTGCGAACGTCTTGTGTATTTTGATCATCCATTTGATCACTCTCAACATTTTCATGTTGAGTGCTAGTGTCAACCAATTGTGTATCATCTACTTGATCTTGAACCTCTTCAAGATCTATCTTCCTTTCACTACTTCCTTCCATTAGGAACTTAGTTTCAAGGAATTCCGCCTTCCGAGCAACAAATACATTCTGCTCGGATGGATCATAGAAATAATATCCCATATTATCCTTGGGATATCCTATGAAGATACACTTCGTGGATCGAGCATTCAACTTATTAGGGACGTAACGCTTAGGATAAGCTTCACATCCCCATACCTTTAAGTATGATAGAGATGGAGGTTTTCCAAACCACATCTCATGAGGTGTTCGTTCCACTTTCTTGGTTGGGGCCATATTTCAAATACGAGCCGCGGAGCATAGACAATAACCCCAAAATGATAGAGGTAACGAGCTTCTAGCCATCATATATTGAACCATATCCATTAGGGTTCGGTTCCTCCTTTCGGAAACTCCATTCAGTTGGGGTGTTCCAGGAGGAGTGAGTTGCGAGATAATCCCACAACTTCTAAGATGATCTTGGAAAGCATCGCTTAGGTATTCACCTCCTCTATCGGTACGAAGTACCTTGATTGTCTTATTGAGTTGATTTTGTACTTCGCTTTGATACTCTTTGAATGCTTCAAAAGTTTCGTCCTTATGTCTTAACAAGTAGACATATCCGAAATGACTGAAGTCATCAATGAAAGTAACGAAGTATCTTTCACCATTCCTAGTTATGGGCTTAAAGGTTCCACATACATCCGAATGTATTAATCCCAATAAGTCCTTAGCCCTTTCATAGGTGCCTTTGAAAGGTGCTTTAGTCATTTTGCCTTGTAAACAAGATTCACATACATCAAACGAGTCTAGTTCATTTGATTTCAAAAGGCCATTCTTTTGAAGTGTATGCATTCGATTTTTGTTTATGTGACCAAGGCGACAATGCCATAAGTAGGAATCACTCAAATCCCTTTTGAGTTTCTTGGTGCTAGTATGGTATATTGAGCTACTAGATGATGTGTCATCATGAACCAATTCATAAATTCCATTTGAAGGCGAAGCCTTAAAATAGAATACATTATCTAAATAAACGTGGATAACATCATTAACAAAATTAAGATAAAAACCACATTGTTTTAAACGGGAAACTGAAATAATGTTTCGACATAAATCCGGTGCATACAAAACATTGTTCAAAATAAGTTCCAAACCACTTGAAAGCTTTAATACAAAGTCTCCTTGAGCCTTCACTTGCACTTTGGCTCCATTACCCATAAAGAGACTTGATGTTCCCGTTTGCTTGCTACTTCTTTTGAACCCCTGCAAAGAATTGCAAATGTGAGTTCCACATCCAGTGTCTAATACCCATGTATTAGAAGAAGTAATACTAAGCTCTATATATACCATATATATATATTACCTGAGGTTTGCCCCGCATCCCTCTTTTCCTTCAACTCCTTGAGGTAGACCGGGCAGTTTCGTTTCCAGTGACCCATTTCACCGCAACCGAAGCACGGGTCTTCCTTGGGGTTTGCTTGTCCGGCAACCTTTTGCTTCTTGTTCTTGTTTTTGGTTGGGGTAACCATCCTCCCCTTTCCCTTGTCTTGATGGGCTGGTCCTTTCCTCTTAGCCGCCTTTGGCTTAGAGGTGTTATTACCTTTAGACCCACCATCATTGATCATTAGCACTCGTGAAGCCCTCTTACCCATGCTAGTTTCTTCCGTCCTAAGCATGCCATGAAGTTCGCCAATGGTCTTATCCATCCCATTCATATTGTAATTAATTACAAATTGGTCAAACCTCTTTGACAAGGAGTTTAGGATACGATCCGTGGCTAGCTCATTAGATATGTTAAGATTAAGACGGTTTGCGCGATCAATGAGGCTTTTCATCTTAAGGACATAAGATGAAACAGATTGGGAGTCGTCCATACGACATGCATGAAGCGCTCGGACCGTTTCAAAGCGCTCGACACGAGCTTGTTGGAGGAACATCTCCTTCAATTGCGTGATCATGTCGTATGCAGTATGATGCTCGAAATCCTTTTGGAGTTCGGGTATCATAGTCCCAAGCATTAGGCAAGCAACTTGCACCGAATCGGCGCAATACTTATCCCAATAAGCCATGCCTTTTGTATCATCCTCTTTGGGTTGATCGGGAATGGGGTCTTCCAACACATACGCCTTATCCTCAAGTTTGAGGACAATCCTAAGATTGCGGAACCAATCCATAAAGTTCGTATGGTTGAGTTTGTCTTTCTCGAGGAGAGACCTTAATGATAGGTTGTTCAAGTTAATAGGTGCATTTTGCATGTTGTTGTTATTGGCGGCCATCTACAAAATTTAACAAAGTTCATTTAAGTATCGATTTTAAATTTAACAATCAATACCCTTTAAATCCAATTGATATATATATTAAATTTTAGAATCCAACGGTAAACCAAATTTCGGTTAGGTGACCTTTATCCCGTCATTTGATTTAGCTAGGTAGTCATTATATGACAATTGCAATCCTTTTGCAACTTCTAAGTTATGGGATCATGCAATCCTTTTGCATGACATATTATCCCATCAACGCCTATTTGTTCATCATGCTTCGGTGACCCTAAGTTCATGATTTCCAAATCAAGTCGTCCTACTTGTTTAGACATGTAAACTTAACATACAAGTGGTTAGGTGACCTTTATCCCACAAGTGTGCGAAATTTACCTTAATCATATTAGTTTGCTCATAACGGTTAGGTGACCTTTATCCCATTATAAGTTCCTTAATATGTTTAAGTGTCATACAATAGGATGGCGTTTAAACTTGTTAACCTAGTGTGTTAAAGGGATTTTAAGTTTTCATTATTTCTAGTTTGAGAAAACTTTTATGCCATACACCAACATGCATTTAGTGTATGGTTCTTATGAAAATCCATTTTCATGTCTATAAACCATTTTATATATATGATCCTAATCATGATCTTAATAACCGTTTATTAATGTCCTTTTAGCCATTTTTAATTTAACCAATTAAATTGTCGTTTTGCATGTCGTTAATTAATGTATAATTTAACCAATTAAATTGCCATTTTGCTTGTTGTTAACTTGTGTGATTAACTTGTAGCATACAACCATACAATCCACAATCATACAATAAACAACCATGCATGCAAAACAAATATGTTCACAATCAAGCCATTTTGGTAGACATTTGTTTAGCCGAAAATAAATGCCACCGGATAAGGGGTTATAACATAAAGTAGGAGATTTCAAATCTCCCACTTAACCTTGCATCCAAATGCTTCTTCATGTGTTCTTCAAGTCTTCATCATTCTTCATCATTTTACAAAATATATCCTAATACATTTTGTCTAAAAAATGAAATTACAACCTAATCTATTTTACATACCAAATATAAAATAAATTACATAACCAAATGAATTATTACATGCCAAATGAATAAATATTATTACAAACCAATTGAATAAATATCAATCAACCATGCATGCAACCAAACACAAGGTCAAGGCTTAGATTGTGAACATCATCAACACAAGTGATAGGCAATACAGAATCACAAGTGATTGGAAACACAGAATCACAAGTGATCTGCAACACAGAATCACAAGTGATTGGCAATACAGAATCACAAGTGATCGGCAACACAGAATTACAAGTGATTGGTAGTACAGAATCACAAGTGATTGGCAGCACAGAATCACAAGTGATTGGTAGTACAGAATCACGAGTGATTGGCAGCACAGAATCACGAGTGATTGGCAGCACATAATCACAAGTGATTGGTAGTACAGAATGCAGAATCACAAGTGATTTTGGCCAAAATGACAAACCACCCAAAACTAAAATTTTACATTCTACTTCATGCATGTTTATAGAATGCAAAATTATAGTGGGTTTAATAACCATCTCGAAGCATATTTCAACAACTTCGGCTCTAGATACCATTGTTGGGATTTAACAAGTTTCATAATACTTATAATCATTCAAGAAATAAGATTTGCGGAAGCGTGTAGATTACCATTTTAGAACTTGTAAATCTTGTTAAACTTTAACCAATTAAAGTTAAATCCCAATTAGGATCAAGTTGTGAAACATACTTACAAACAAAAGGAAGATAAGAAATGTACCTCCTCAAATTAATTGAGGGTTTAGATTTCTAACAAGATGATGTTGAAGATGATGAAGAAATTACTTCTAACTTGAAGCCTCAAGAGAGCTATACCCACAAGCTTTTAACTACCAACACCACCCCTTTCTTGGTTAGGATTTTTGACACTAGATGAACTAATTAACAAGCTCAAAACCTCTATCCTTTTGTTGAATAATTCGGCCAGGCCAAATGGGAAGAGAGAAAGAGAGTTTAAAACTAGTTCTTGAGAGAAAAATGAGTCAAACTTACTTTGTTAAAGATTATACTTGCATGCCTTAAGGAATGTGTCTATTGAAAAGCACAAAATGAGCATGGGTGGTCTTTTCTTGGTCCATTAAAACCGCCACCCCATGTTCCTTTTATTTAAAATTGGTTCATTTTATAAAACATGTTATAAATGTCTTGATATGATATGTTACTTGTGCTTTTATAAATCATATACAAGTTATAACACAAAAGTATTTATTTAAACCCATAAATAAATAATTCCTTAAGAAATAAATTAACCAAATAACTTGACTCAAGTGATAATATTTTAGAAAACCAATTTTCCAAAGTTCAAGTGTCGCGTATTTACTTAACGATCCAATTTTTAAGATAAATACATATAAGGTGTCGGTTAGCTTGTTATTGGGTATGACCCGACTTGGATCATAACATATTAGCAACATTAATTTAATATGTCTCTCGGGCATACGAAAAACCTTCAGGTTAATCCAATGACAAATTACACACTTGATCGCATCCCGAGACGTACAATACACGCAACAACCGAAGTCTAGAACGATCCCTTAGACAATTCTTCTCAAAGAGTTACCCTTAACAGCTAAATCGTCACCCGCGATTTATCAAATTCCATAATTCCGAGCACTAGCACTAACTCAATCCCTCACATCAGGAAAACTCAACCAATCTCGTATCGAGATACCAATTCCTTAGCATACCCTTACCGAGTACGACGCTAAAAACAACCAAGTCTCAACCTAAGGTCAACAAACTGAAGCGATGATGACCGAACCAAACAAATCCTTACAGATAACACCAATCACTATACATCCCTTGTAGTGCGCAATACGACCAATACGCAACTACCGTAATATTATAACAAACGGTTAAGACCGATAACGCCCAAAACGACTATGGTAACTGATAGTGCTCCAAATGAACATATATTTTGTAGCAATATCCTCCCAATATGTAAATTATTTAGTTGTAATTGTTCTATTTTAAGTTGTAATCGTTTATATTAAATAAGTGCAAAGACAAAAGGCAAAAACGACGATTTGAAGACAAAAACGTCCAAAAAGCTCAAATGTACAAGATACAATCCAAGTGGTTCAACTTATTGATAAGAAACGTCTAAAAATGACAAAAGTACAAGTTGCGGAACGCAAAGTACAAGATATTAAATTATACGAAAAGGCGTTCGAAAATCCGGAACCGGTACCCGAGCCAACTATCAACGCCCGACGCAATGGACCAAAAATTACAAGTCTACTATGCACAAGAATATAATATAATATATAAATAATTATATTAATTATTTATATTTTATATTTATATATAAATTATGTCGACAAGCAAGGTTCCAAAATTGTGTGAGCTGGATTTTCAAACTCCGCGACTCGCGGAGTTTGCACGCTTAAAATGCCGCAACTCGCGGAGCTGCAAAAATCAGAAATGCCTATAAAAGGCCATGCATTCTGCCGAGTTTAAAAAACATAAAAAATAATAATAATACTCTGTAATAAATAATAAATAAATATATATAATATATATATATATATATATATATATATATATATATATATATATATATATATATATATATATAGTATAGGGTAGTTTTATATTAGTTAGTTTGGGTTATGTAACGGTTATTTACGGGTTTTTAAGCCGGAACTCTGTCCGTGTAACACTACGCGTTAAATAATCAATGTAAGTTATGTTCTCCCTTTTTAAATTAATGTCTCGTAACTAAGTTGTTATTATGCTTATTTGAACTGAAGTAATCATGATGTTGGGCTAAAAATATCTAAAATTGGGTAATTGGGCTTTGTACCATAATTGGGGTTTGGACAAAAGAACGACACTTGTGGAAATTAGACTATGGGCTATTAATGGACTTTATATTTGTTTAACTAAATGATAGTTTGTTAATTTTAATATAAAGATTTACAATTGGACGTCCCTATAAATAACCATATACACTCGATCGAACACGATGGACGGGATATTTATATGTACGAATAATCGTTCATTTAACTGGACATGGGAATGGATTAATAGTCTATGGAATTATTAAAACAGGGGTGAAATTATGTACAAGAACACTTGGCGTAATTGTTAACAAAGTATTAAACCTTGGATTACACGCATTCGATATCCTGGTGTAATTATTAAACAAAGTATTAAAACCTTGTTACAGTTTAAGTCCCCAATTAGTTGGAATATTTGACTTCGGATATAAGGATAATTTGACGAGGACACTCGCACTTTATATTTATGACTGATGGACTGTTATGGACAAAAACCAGACGGGCATATTAAATAATCCAGGACAAAGAACAAATAACCCATGGGAATAAACTAAAAATCAACAAGTCAAACATCATGATTACGGAAGTTTAAATAAGCATAATATATTTTATTTCATATTTCCTCGTACTTTTATTTATTGTCATTTTAATTATTGTTATTTATTTTATATTGTTAGTTAAATATCGTCATTTACTTTACGCTTCACTTAAAATATAAAATCGACAAACCGGTCATTAAATGGTAAAACCCCCTTTTATATATTATTAATATAATATATTTTGTACGAATATAATTGTTTAAAATATAGTGTGAAATAAGCCAGCTCCCTGTGGAACGAACCGGACTTACTAAAAACTACACTACTCTACGATTAGGTACACTGCCTATAGTGTTGTAGCAAGGTTTAGGTATATCCATTTTGTAAATAAATAATTAAAACTTGTGTAATATTTCGTCGTATTTTGTATTTAAATTAATACTATTTCATATACACCTCGCATAACATCAAGTATTTTTGGCGCCGCTGCCGGGGAAATCGGCGAAACGCTATATTTTTAATTTATTTTTGTATAAATATATTTATATATATTTTTAGAAAAACAATATAAAATTTAAAAAAAAAACGTTTTTCAACCTCCGCGACTCGCGGAGATTTTCTGGAACGGGACATCGCGACTAGCGGAGCCGCCCTGTCAGGCCACAAAGAAACCCTATAAAGCATTAATTACGGGGTATTATTAATTATTATTATTATTTAACCCTAATTACTTTATTATTATTATTATTTAGTTTAAGTTTTTAAATTAATTAGTTATAATTAATTATATTTAGTTTTAATATATAAAAAATTAATACTTTTATAAAATATAAATATAAAAATATAAAAATAATATTTTTTATAAAAATAAGTAATTTTATCACTTTTTATAATTTGTATCCTTTTATTTAGTGTAATCGTAATATTTTGTATATTTTTCGTTCGCAATTAGTTTTAAAATTAGTTTTTCCGTAGTTATTTTATATGTATAGATTCTTAGGTTTTGCCGTAAAATCCCTTAAGTGCTTTTTCTTTAGATTAAGATTTAGGCGCTTTAGAATTTTGCGACGCCGTTTTTCGCTTTAGTTTTAAATAGATTTTAGTGCCTTTAAGTAATTGCCGTTTTCTGAATAAAATTGCATTTACCTTTAGACCTTTAGGCGCAACTTTTTAGATATAATTTTTAGACTTTTAAGTTTCGACGTTTTTCTTTCTTATTTTTATTTTTCGACGTTTTTCGACGCGTATTCTTTTTCTTTCTTATTTCTCGACGATCTAGTTTTTAGGACTTAGAATTTTCTCTATTTCTTCTCTATAATTTCTTTAAAATTTCAACGAAAAATTATTTTAAGCGGTTAAATTGATAGACATCCAAATTTTCTGCTTCGTAGTAATAGTTGAATTTGTTAGTGACTGAGTTGTGAGGTTCCGATTTAAAGGGTTCTGGCTCCCTGCTGCATCTATTGGCTATTCGAAACGTGGGCAAAAGCAGAAAAGTCTATTAATTTGATAACTTATATAATTTTTTTTATTTTATTTTATAACTAATAGGATAATTAGTAAATGCATCACATTGTAGCAAAAATTTGGTAATAAACGCATTATGGAAAATCTCGAAAATATCTTAGAAACTCTTTATGACATCCGAAATCAATTTCATCAATACTCTCAAACAGGTGTTGATGACAATTCATTCGGTCAATCTTGGATCACGAATGACGAAACAATAACTGGTTGTGAAATATGTGGAGATTATCACTCAACATGGGAATGTTATTATTACGTTCCTATGGAAAATTATGCACCCATGGAACCTGAATGGAACGATTATGAGGAATACAATTCTAATTGGGATTATTCACAAGAATATATCCAAACTCAACAACCAGAAAACGAGGAAAATTATGTGCCTGAAAATTCTTTAGATTATATGAAAATCAAACTCGAAGAACTTGATGCTCAAAATGAACAAATGAGAGAGTTTGTAAATCGGCAAGCTGAAACCCTATCAGATTACACACCTGTTGATCTGAGGAGTATTGTGCAAGAAAATTTTATATCATCGAATTTTGATGAATTCGAGAGCTCCGAAATCACCAACTATCCCGATGATACTTTTTATTCAGTTTTACCAATTTCACAACATATCGACACATTAGCCTCTATCGACAAAATCATCGATCCATCAATGAATGAAGAAGAAGTAAGAGTGACAAATTGGTACTCTTGGGAAAACGATAACGTTGAAAATTTTACCCCCGAGACCAAAATGGTGAGACCAATAAGTACCATTAATGAAGAAGAATTTGCTTTGATCCCGAAATTCACCATTCCACAACCTTCCAACCCAATATTCTCAATAGACGAGTCATCTACCGAAGATGAACTACGAGCTGTAATAGATAATGACACCTCGGATTTCACCCAATCGGGTAATAGAGGTGAAAACTTTGATCACGAGAATAAAAGGAAGGAAATATTAGGAATTGTCCACCCTATAGAAATAAGTATGTCGGTGTATATCGATCCATTTGACCAAGAACTAGAAAAGAGACATATCCATTTACTAAAAGCTACACTTAAAAAAGAATTAGGTAGTGACGATCGGGTAGGTCTAAACTTTAAACCCATTGATATAATATATACCACCCGAGATATAAATAACTGGCTCACTATTTTAATTCGTGGAACTTATTCTACCGACTTCACATGTCGTCAGCTAAGTGTGGGGAAGTCTAACCCCACTTAACGTTAAATTAGGGGTTCGGGTTAGTGCATAACTCGTTAATAAAAATGCATGATTAGGGTAAAAGACGCTTTTTCAAATATTAGTAAACAGTTCAGAAAAGCAGCCGTTTTTGAAAAAAAGCATGTGTGATAAAACAAGAAAGAATGAACGATGAGGCGCGCCATCTATCATTCGTCGAGCTTTGTAATTACAAACTGGGTATTTTCAATCACTTTTCTACACTAATCACCCTCATGAATTTATAATTAGAGTCTGATTTCATGCAAATGAGGACATTGCATGATCTCAAGTGTGGGGAAGGGTTATAAATTCTCTCGAGTTTGCACTTAGTTTATTTGCCAAATTTTGTGAAAATTTTAAAAATTTTCAAATAAATGAATTCAAAATCATGTTTATACATATTTATGAATGATGAAAATTAGGTGTTAATACCGAAATTATCGTTACCTCGGAAAGGACATAAATTGAGAAACACCCTAAAACGATTGAATTCATTTAAAATGGAATAAAGGAGAATAAAAAGGCAAAGAAAGAAACTAAGTGTGGGGAGAATGTACCAAGTTATTCAATTAAAAACTATCTATCACATGTTTCTGTAAAGTTATTGCAGGTACTTTTGTTTTGGACGATTTTAATCAGTTTTACCCGATTTACTGTAATATATTTGAAAGAAAAGATGGATCTACACGATGAATCAATTCCATCATTAAAAGAAAGTAAAGTCTTCCAAAAAAGACACGCGCTTCTTGATTTAGGTCAGGAAGTTGTCGTCCAGACCAGCTGTAGGTTGACGAAAAATCTAGAAAAGTCATCACTAAAATCAGCAGGAAATCCACGGACATCAGCATCAAACAGGGCCGCCAAGTGGTCAGATTTATCCTAACCATGAGAAGGATTTATCTCGTAGAATGGGGGGGCACCGTGCAAATTAGCTTGATAAGACTAATGAATCAGATCCCCAGAAAGGATAATCTCCTTAAAGATTAAAAATCAGCTTTTAAGCCTGATATTACTCAATCCTTGAGATTGACCTTAAAGATTGAGAATTACAAACTCATGGAATTCAATGATATCTAAACTCGAGCTTGAACGAGAAAATATTTTGATCAAAATTAAAATCGATTTATTTTCTGAAAACCTATTTTCAATGCGTTCATTACCATTGAACGTAAAATCCTAGAAATTCACCTGGAATTCATTAGGTCACCTGAACCAAATCGAGTGTCAACCATAAGAACGGTGGTTGCATAGCATGGTCGAAGACAGGACCTTGTGCCAGACCGAAAAATTATAAGGGTGAGCTTTACTATTACTCCTACAAAGGATAGTAATTGCGTCCGACACGTTATAGACCATAATTAAAAGCATGTCAGGGGACATTGCCTTAACAGTTGCTTATTCAACGCTTTCCTTTACAACCGGACGGTAGTTTACCAAAAGGTAATATACGGAGCAAGTATACTGGACATGTTGCTTTCCTAATACAAGGTTAGCAAGTGGGTGACACAAACCATAAGTTTTGAGCCAAAATTTTCAAATCTAAAACCCACAAAACCCACAAAAACATTTTGCAAACACCGGTGAAGGGTTATTCCGGAAAACTTATCTAGGGTAAAAGCTAGAATGAATTTTCAAAAGATCAAATGTTTTCATAAAGATCCAATTTCCTTAAGGATCTGCATTTTCATAGTCATGTGGGACTGTAAACCGCCTTTCAAATGTGCGCTTTGCTTTGGAAACCGAAAGTAAATCGGCTATTTGATTGAAAGTGTCGTTGACCTAAACCCGAGGCAATTGTGGATGACACACCCACCTTTAACCATGGTTCTATCATTACTATCATTATTTATACCGCCATATCAAAATCACTGATGTACAAAGTGTGAAGAATAAAGAAGTGATTCGTGTGAT
Organism: Rutidosis leptorrhynchoides; assembly: GCF_046630445.1. Classification (NCBI taxonomy): domain Eukaryota; kingdom Viridiplantae; phylum Streptophyta; class Magnoliopsida; order Asterales; family Asteraceae; genus Rutidosis; species Rutidosis leptorrhynchoides. The sequence continues at coordinate 441,439,939 of NC_092336.1, forward strand.
GTATTATATTATTTCAAGTTATGTATTGCTTGAGGACAAGCAACGTTCAAGTGTGGGGATATTTGATAGTGCTCCAAATGAACATATATTTTGTAGCAATATCCTCCCAATATATAAATTATTTAGTTGTAATTGTTCTATTTTAAGTTGTAATCGTTTATATTAAATAAGTGCGAAAATAAAAGGCAAAAACGACGATTTGAAGACAAAAACGTCCAAAAAGCTCAAATGTACAAGATACAATCCAAGTGGTTCAACTTATTGATAAGAAACGTCTAAAAATGACAAAAGTACAAGTTGCGGAACGCAAAGTACAAGATATTAAATTATACGAAAAGGCGTTCGAAAATCCGGAACCGGTACTCGAGCCAACTATCAACGCCCGACGCAATGGACCAAAAATTACAAGTCTACTATGCACAAGAATATAATATAATATATAAATAATTATATTAATTATTTATATTTTATATTTATATATAAATTATGTCGACAAGCAAGGTTCCAAAATTGTGTGAGCTGGATTTTCAAACTCCACGACTCGCAGAGTTTGCAGGCTTAAAATGCCACAACTCGCGGAGCTGCAAAAATCAGAAATGCCTATAACAGGCCATGCATTCTGCCGAGTTTAAAAAACATAAAAAAATAATAATAATACTCTGTAATAAATAATAAATAAATATATATATAATATATATATATATATATATATAAATATATATATATATATATATATATATATATATATATATATATATATATATATATATATATATATATATATATAATAAATAAATATAGTATAGGTAGTTTTATATTAGTTAGTTTGGGTTATGTAACGGTTATTTACGGGTTTTTAAGCCGGAACTCTGTCCGTGTAACACTACGCGTTAAATAATCAATGTAAGTTATGTTCTCCCTTTTAAAATTAATGTCTCGTAACTAAGTTGTTATTATGCTTATTTGAACCGAAGTAATCATGATGTTGGGCTAAAAATATCTAAAATTGGGTAATTGGGCTTTGTACCATAATTGGGGTTTGGACAAAAGAACGTTTCTTCTGGAAATTAGACTATGGGCTATTAATGGGCTTTATATTTGTTTAACTAAATGATAGTTTGTTAATTTTAATATAAAGATTTACAATTGGACGTCCCTATAAATAACCATATACACTCGATCGGACACGATGGGCGGGATATTTATATGTACGAATAATCGTTCATTTAACCGGACACGGGAATGGATTAATAGTCTATGGAATTATTAAAACAGGGGTGAAATTATGTACAAGGATACTTGGCGTAATTGTTAACAAAGTATTAAACCTTGGATTACACGCAAGTCGATATCCTGGTATAATTATTAAACAAAGTATTAAAACCTTGTTACAGTTTAAGTCCCCAATTAGTTGGAATATTTGACTACGGATATAAGGATAATTTGACGAGGACACTCGCACTTTATATTTATGACTGATGGACTGTTATGGACAAAAACCAGACGGGCATATTAAATAATCCAGGACAAAGAACAATTAACCCATGGGAATAAACTAAAAATCAACACGTCAAACATCATGATTACGGAAGTTTAAATAAGCATAATATATTTTATTTCATATTTCCTCGTACTTTTATTTATTGTAATTTTAATTATTGTTATTTATTTTATATTGTTAGTTAAATATCGTCATTTACTTTACGCTTCGCTTAAAATATAAAATCGACAAACCGGTCATTAAACGGTAAAACCCCCTTTTATATATTATTAATATAATATATTTTGTACGAATATAATTGTTTAAAATATAGTGTGAAATAAGCCAGCTCCCTGCGGAACGAACCGGACTTACTAAAAACTACACTACTCTACGATTAGGTACACTGCCTATAGTGTTGTAGCAAAGTTTAGGTATATCCATTTTGTAAATAAATAATTAAAACTTGTGTAATATTTCGTCGTATTTCGTATTTAAATTAATACTATTTCATATACACCTCGCATAACATCAGTAACATTAATCCCAAGGTGTACAAAATCGACTATCGTCACACCCGTAGCAACATGTGAGCGAAACACGGCTATCGCCTCACTAATCATACAACATGGTCCTCACGACCCCACCATCGGCGTATAAAACAACCGATAGTTCGCACAACATGGTCCTTACGACCCCACCATTGGTGTATCAAACAACCAATAGATCACACGACATGGTCCTTACGACCCCACCATTGGTGTATAAAACAACCAATAGATCAAACATCATGGTCCTTACGACCTCACCATCGGTGTATAAAACAACCGACAGATCACACAACCCGAAGGCTGGCCGAAAACACACGCGCCTTAGTGAATCCGAACTACACGCGACTCACTACCTTCACCACAACAACAATCGGGATTGGCCGAACTACACGTGCCTTAGTGAATCCGAACTACACGAGAGTCACTATCCCGGAGGAATGACCGAACTACACTAGTCATTTATGAATCCGAAACCACACGCGATCCACTACCATGATGAAGTCAGCGGACCCGAAGATCATGCTTCACCAATCTCAACACCGGATGAAGGCAGCGGACCCTGTCAACGGTCATGCTTCACCGATATAACACCTCGCTTATGATGACGCCAGCGGACCCCGAAGGTCATGCTCCACCAATCGCATACTCCCATGATGAAGTCAGCGGACCCCGAAGGTCATACTTCATCAATCAACGCCCTTTTGGCCTCGAACAACGAGTAGCGTAACATCGCGCTCTGCTACGCCATAGTGAATCCTAACGGATACCACTAACCATTCACACACTCGAGCAAGAACCACCTATATCAAACATAGGCACAAAACAATAATTCTCTAGAAGAGAATCCGACACATACCTCCCTTAACCAAAGGATTTCACCTTGCTCACCAAACACATCCATTATCTCTCAACGAGATTTACCACATTACCACCTCGATGATAATTCAAATTCAAACCATAAGTACAATTTATCCGAAATTGTAATCTACCACAAATCGACCAAAGCCAGGTCTCGACAACATTTTCCGGATCTACCAAAAGCATCATCCGAAATCTCACACTAAAACTTCCTCGTGCGGGAGTGTAACTCCCCCACTTGGAACTACGTCCCATATCCACAACTCGTACAAAAGTACAATGCTACCAAAGGTAGACTTTACAAACGATTGGGCTCACACGACCCATCACCATATCTTGCTCCAGCCTTGAGCACACGAAGGATTTCAACCAATCCTTAAACACTTCGAACAAAAAGTGTACCACGATTTCACAAACCACACCCTCGCAATCATCCAATTGCTTTAGTTTGTCAATTTCCACCTAGTCACTCATGTACCTAAGGGTTTCACTCCGGTACCCTAAGTACAATGTAACCACAACACAATCGGAGTCGAACACCACGCTAGTAGGTATAAAAGAGGCACCTAATGTCGCGTCCCGTAGACTCCTTTACCAACATACATCGAGATCCAAAACACTTGATTTTAAGGGTTTCATTTCACCCGACGAACCTCATGGTTCATCAACTCCAACACACAAGCGAACACGCGCTTAACAACCGAACACCAAAACCCATTTCCATGGCTTGGTAGAAACATCTCTTAAATACTAAGGAATGCTTGGTTGCACCAAGTCTTACGCCCTTCGCCCGTTAATCAAACGTCACCATAGGGTACTTCCATTAGGAACGTCACCCATAACAACAATATGCATAACACAAGGCATTTTACAAACTCAAATTCAACGGCACTTAATAAATAATAAAAGGACATATTTATTAAAACGAAACGTACCTTAACGTCTCCTTGCCGCACCCGTCCCCGCTAACTTGGGACATTCCGACTTACGATGTCCTTCTTCTTGGCAATTGAAGCGCACCATGCCATCACCCTTTGACACCGAACATTCCCACGACTTGTGACCCCTCACGCCACAATTGTAACATCGAGACGTACTAGAATCCGGTATACCCGTCCGCGTACCACCCGTGCTCACACTCGGACCCTTAGTCCTCTTACTCGGAGCACCATACGAAACAACCCTTCTCTCACTTGATGGTTCACCACCGACAAGATCAATCTTACCATCCAACCAATCCTTTGCCCTACCCCGCAACAAACTAGTAGCGAGTCTCGTCTTCTTCTCAGGAGGGCATTCAATAGTACGAAAACACCCTTCGACATCCGAGATCCAAGTTGTACTTATCAAAGGATCCGGTTTTCCGTCATACATCGGGGGTTTAGTCCTCATGAAGCTCTTAAGACAACGCTCCATTTCACTACTACCCCGAAATTCGGAATACTTCCTATCCATTTCTTCTAGAAACGCACTCATTTGCTCCGCAACGGCGGTCGCAACTCTAGAGTTAAACTCCTCGTCATTCGTCTCGATCTCGTTTCGCGTCGTCATTCTAAAGAATGCAAAACGATTAGTCCACGAACATATAAAACAACACGCATAACACCACCCCATCTTGCTCAACACTCGTCGTACATCACTTGTTAGACACGATTTGCACCCGTAATAAGGTTTGCAAGTCCTTATTACGCACACACGTCGTCTCAACTCATTTGTATAATGACCGCCTCGCTCGATAATATAACCAACACAACGACGATTCCACGCGATATAAACACACGCAAGGGAATAGCATCACAACACAAGCCAAAAATCGTAGTTAGTCCACCTACAAACAAGGCACTAACTATAACTCGTTCCGACCCGTAATCCTACAAGTCCCGCAACAAATTAAGCACACACAAAAGTCTAAGTCTAGGCACCTATCTCAAGTCACCTAAATCCCTTGGACCATGCTCTAATACCACTTGTAACAACCCAACCCGTATTAAAATCGGCCCATAAAATTTTTTCCTTTTAATACGCTTTAAATAACACTTTAGGTCCCAATTGTGTTTCCATAAACACCTTTAATACAATAGAAGGTTTAATAAACCTTAAAACATTTAATACATTGATTAATTGTCCAAACGGACATACACGACCCGACTAGTTTAGTTTCCAACCAAAACCGAGCATGGTGATTTGGGACTACGCTACCCAAATCCTAATCGAATACAAAAGCAAAATCTTCTAAGCAACCTAGCCAAGATCTCTAATCCCCAAGCTTACCCGAGCCGCCAAGCATGCGAGCCTATAAAAATATCAACAACGAGAGGGTAAGCTAACGCTTAGTGAATGATAATATACTACATACATATATATGCATAAAATGGACACGCCACCTAAATAAACAAATACCGCATACCGGAGCATCCAAGCATAAAGGCAAGCTAAACTAAGCATACCGTACGATCACTAAGCATCAAGCTACAAATAACAACAAATATAAGTTCACCAACGACGATGCGAACAACGCCAATAAGCTACACCAGGAGGGTTAGCTACAACACAACAATACAACATTATACGTATACAATATATATATATATATATATAACTCGAACAATATAATAAGCTCACGCTTACAACACAAGTAACCATGGTAAACCAATAGTACAAGGAATGGTACTTCGAATTTCCCATTGGTGTTCCCAACAACCGTTAGTGCACAACAAATTATAACACTAACCCCGGAGTGGTATCGATCGCCCGAACTTTAAACCCACCCGTCACGTGTAATGTAGTATCAAACACCCGAACTTTAAACCCACACTACATGCCCACTCACATATATAACATGGCATCGAACGCCCGAACTTAAACCCATATCATATATTGACCCGATGTGGTATCGACCGCCCGAACTTAAACCCACATCGAATCTCGTACAAGTAAAATACATTATATACACATATGCATAATCATTCCACTCACAATATTAACCCTTCGTCATTGGGGTTATATAATCCACATCACACGCCCATGTGATAACGTACACACAAAGTGTGCACCTCGTCAAAGGTGGTCAACCAAAATGCACAACCGTGCCAATTGGATCTATACACAAGTCCAAAAATTCCACCTATACGAGAAGTGAGCTCTATAAATGAGAACCCCCTTCACCCGACCCGTACCCATCCTACACATACATATGCATATAGGAAATTAACACTCACCTTGTCGCCTTGATGAATGCTTCCAAATAATCCGCAACTCGTTAATGGAAAGTACCTAATCCATTATCACAAATTCAACAACACACTTAGATTGTATCTACAAACCAACCCAATACGACACTTAGTGCAATTTCGACCCAAATGCACTTCCAAGGACAAACCGCGCCCAAACTAACCAATAATCACTAACACAAGTGATAATGGTCCTAATATGCCAATTAAACCCGAACACAAGTGTTAAACACTTATCGTTTTCAAAATCGCCCATAAACCCTAATTTTGACCCATAAGGTCAAAATCTCATCATTTACAAGTTTTGACACCAAAACATGTTTAACTCGGTTTTATACTTCAAATTAATCCATTTTAAGTTTACAAACCTCATCGAATCGACATTCGGGTCATAATCCTCAACAAACCCTAATTTTGACTCTAGTCAAAATTATTCAACCACGAAAACCCTAAAAGTCTCCAAAACACCAATAATCACTAATGCTAGTGATTGTACACCATCCACAAGTCTTAAACATGGTTAAATCATTAACCAACCCAAAACCCGCCTCTAACACTTACAAACCCGAATCTTGGTGTTAATCTCCAATTAACAACTAAATGGGTTAATCATATAATCAAAAGCCCCAAATTTGAATGATGAACACGAAAATAAAATTCGGAGTTAGAGCTTACCACTAGTATCACCGTGTAGCTAAGAACAAGGAGAAAAAACTTGTCAACTACGCCAAAGATCAAAACCCGCTTCTTCCTTTCCAAAATTCCCTTTGAAATCAAGTGGGTGTTTGAGTTTTTGAGAGGAAAAATGAAAAGAAAAGGAAAATGAAATTAGGAAAATGAATGAGTGGATGAGGTTAAAGCCTCAAATCTGGCTCAAACATGAAAAGACCAAAATGCCCTTGCTTCTCATGTAATATTACAAAAATCCGGCACCAGTTTGCCCAGAATGCCGCGCCGCGGCCTTAAATGTCACGCCGTGATATTTGCCTAGTTCTGGGATCATTTTTTACCTAGCTTCTGATCTTTGTTTCAGTAGAATGCCGCACCGCGGCCTCGTTTGTCGCGCCGCGAACCAAAGCTCGACCTGAGCCCTTCTCTCGCGTACAAGACTTTAACACCCGAACACGTCTCAAATCCTTCAAACTCCTATCGTACATACCCAATACACCTATAAATCATATACGGGGAAAACGGGGTGTTACATTAATGAGGATTGATACCAATAATCAGAAACTTAACGTGTAGGTACTTAATTTTAAGAAATGATTGATGATAAGTTACAATTATATTTCAGTATTGATCCCCGTTAAGATTAACAACTCACAAAAATATGTGAAGTTCAATATGTTTGATTTCAGTTCATTATGTTTGCTACGTGTTTTAATTTCTTTATTTTTATATAGTTTACATGTTATTGTAGTTTAATTGCATGTATTTATATCTAAAAATACAAAAAGATTTTTGGAGTATTTTAGCATAAAGTTTATAAAATACAAAAATATTTTCGGTTTTATTTATTTTCTGGTTACTCATGTGAAATCAAACTGACGTATCAGACTGAAGCTAAGTTTTGTTAGGAAGCTAAAAGTGTTTTCACTGCTTGAAAATTTGATGTGTTTAAATGCTTAAACAATGTGAATTGTATGTTAAATGATAATGGAAAAGGAGTCAAAATGGTCAATCCAGTGTCTGTTTTGAAATGGATGTTTTATATGATCAACATTTTATCAACGCTGATTTACGTACGACCCATGTTAACTGAAAGGAGAGTTAAAGTTGGAGCTTCTAAAGTTCTGATGAATGTGAAGGAATGGCGTACATGAGAGAAAGCAATAAAGCTGCTTAATTAATCGTCTCGATGATTATAATTGTTATGTTGTAAAGAAACGGGAGATTGATTATATCTAATGTGCTAATGGTTATATATGTCAGTGTGCTTTGTGATGTTACCATGTGCAGGTTGTGAAGCTTTAGAAGGAAATAGAAGATACTGTGGGGTAATCAGAACCTCTGATTATTTATGGGCCAAACAGAGTCAAATCTTAATTTTCGCTGTGTTTACAAAGATTTGAAGAGATTGAAGAACCTAATATCACAATAGTCATTAGTTAGGGTTAATATGATGACTGGTGAGCTTTAAAGATTGTGAGTATAAGTCTCTGAGTATCGAAAGAGATTATACTTAAAGGTTCAAGAAATTGTATTACTTAATAATTGTGTCGACTTGCGATTATCACTGGAATATGATATGGATTCAGATGAAGAGAGGAGATATGTGCCAAATAAGGGGAGTTTATTGGGGCATAAGGGAAAATCAAGTGAAGCTGAATGTAACGCCACATCCTAGGGGGAGTGTGTTGATCCTCAAAGAGAGTTAATGATGTATAAGTCTGGGAAACGAAGGAATGTTGATAGAACTAGGTCCTAGGGGGAGTTTGTTGGTGCATAATAAGTTCCTAGTTATATCAACCGACCCGAGTTTGTATCAAGTCTTAACTGTAGATGAACTAGGGACCTTAGATCAAACGTATTAACCTAGATTAACGGCGGAAATGATAACTAGGGCGAGTCGAATACTTAATTAACTATCGGGATCAATCTAACTAACAAATAGTTGATATAATCGATGCCTAGAGCCTTGTATTCGGTTGGGAATTGGTCTGGGACGATAAACACAGAATGATACGACGGCTAAAGGGTTTGTGGTGTGTTACCTTGCAATGAACCACAAAACCAGTATATATATATATATATATATATATATATATATATATATATATATATATATATATATATATATATATATATATATATATATATCTTCAGTGATCATCGGCCGGTGGTCTGTGACCTACGGCCGATGGTGAGAGTCCCTCGACCGATGGTCCCTACCATCGGTCGATGGTCTGAGCAGCCAACCAACTGCTCTTAACCAGTTCACGACATTATACTAAGCAATTCAAATACAAAGTATTAATGACGATGTTCATACATGACTGAAATACGAAATACAAAACTAATAGAACTTATTACATAATAGAACTCGGGATTATGCACCAACAAACTCCCCCTAAGACCTAGTTCTATTTCAAAAATCTTCAGTCATCATTTACTTCATTCGTACGGATCGATTACCATGTTGTTCAAGTAGCACAGCTTAGCTACTTTCACATACTGTTCAGCCTGTACCCTGTTCTCACGACGATAGAGCATACGGTTGTAATACAATGTGAAAATATCAGCCTCGGTACAGTTTCTTAACCAAATCGGATCCAACACACGAATGCAATCAATATCATCTTCTTTCAGCTTATCCAAAACAATCACAGCTTCGTCAGAACGATCATCATAAAACCACCATCTGAATCTCTGACTCCAATTCTGCAGCAACTTCCTTAAAGGTACCTTCTTTATAGTCTTTGCTCGCTTATACTTAACAATCCTTCGAGATTCACCAGTTCTAGGATTAACTTTGAAACTAATCCTAGGAAATTATGGTCTAAAACCTTCCCAATTCTTTGAATTAAAAGCAATTCGAATCTTCTTCACCAGCAACGAAGATCGATCACCAAATCTACAATATAACATTCTTAGCTGGGCAATCTGCATTAGCTTAAAATACGGCAGTGATTTGAATTCATGACCATGTTTAATATAATCAACACAAAACTCTCTCTTAATCGCAAACATGTTGAATTCTTCAATGTACGCCCAGGCAAGAATTCTTCCTTTTGCACTCTTTCTCAAATTAATCATCTTCAAATACTTTGGCTCAAGCTTCGGTTTCTCACAGTACTTCCTGATTCTCAATATATCACGCCAATCAGCTTCTAACTTCTCGACAACTTCATCATTATACTTAACCGGCAAGAAACCTTCAGGCAAAACCTCTGTCCTTTCCTTCTCTTTACACATTCTATTCAAAATCTCATCATCAGTTCTAAACAACTCCTCAAAACCCGGAAGATCCTCATTCTCATCATTTTGATATGTAGGAAAATCTTCATGAGTAACATCCTCAACTAAATCATCAACATCCCGATCATCAAGATCTTCAGAAATCTCAGGCCCAAAAGAATCATCCTCTGATGGAGGATCATCGGACTGTGCGTCAGCAGCTTTAGCTTCTTCTTGCTCTAGACGCACCATTTTGTCCAGCTCAGCTCTAGTGAAGTTGTGAGGAATCTCTCCCTCTTCTAAATCATCATATACAACAGAATGCTTGAGCTCATCATGTTTAGAAAAAGAAATCACTAAAACTATAATCAATTTTAAGAGGAATTACTGACAGTGCTGTAGCTTTGGAGGAACCAGGTGCCTCCACCATTTGATTATCAGTCTCTCCCTCAGGCAATTCAATCAAATCAAACTTTTCTTCCCAAGCTGTAACCTTTGCTAGAGCAGATTCAGCCAACTTCCTAGCTTGAGAAGCCTCTCTTTTCGCATCAGTCAATAACAACGACTGATCACCAACCTTCTTCTGAAGCAATTCAACTTGCATACTTAATCGAGTAACGTCCTCGGACTTCACACGATTCTCTTCCTTCAAATTCTCAACCTTCTCATCCATTTCCTTTCTCAAACTCAAGTTGTCAGCCATTGCTTGAACATATAAATCATTCAAATTCTGAAGAGTAGATGAGCTAACACCTCCTTCTGCCCCTGTACGCGGTGGAGCACTAGGAATTGGAGTAGAAACCGTCTCTTGAGAAACCTGTTGAATCACAGGTGGTGACTGTTGCGTTGACAGACGTTGTTGTTGTGAAGTTTGTTGTCCTTGAGTCTGAGCGGGCGGTGTTCCTAGGGTAGCACCAGCAGCAGATCTGCCAGCATCTTTATAAACCAACTTAAACTTTCTTTTCAATTTTAGCTTAGTTGAAACCTGAGAACTCTCATCTTCAACCATTCTTCTTTTTGATCCCCTTGTGGCTTCTTCACCAACATCAGGATTAATATCACCAATCTCATCAACTAAACCTTCTGTACCAAAACCACCTGCAGCTTGAGTATTCACAGGTTGATCAACTTCTTCATCACTGTTAGCTACCTCAAAATCAGGCTCTCGATCAGATAAACTGTTTTTGTTTCTCCACTTCTTTCCTGGTGGACACCGATAATCCTCTCGAGCAAGATGACACACCAGCTTGCCATCACTAGCACTTTTCATCTGATTCAATCAGTTGAACGTAAGATCTGTCATGTGTTTCAAATCAATGGCATCTTTCCTCAATCTTGGCAAATCAACAGTTTGCTGGTTGATCATAATTTGTAGGAACCTTGGATAAATCAGATATGACTTGCTCGTCACATTCTCCATCAGTAGATCAAAGATAACTCCTGAGAAATTGAAATCAGCCTTCAAAACCAAAGCAGCAAACATTCCTTGATAGATCTCGCTCAGTTCATCAAACCCTCCTTGCAACGGACTTAAACACCTCAGCACAACAAGTGACAAATATCTATACGGTGGTGTGAATCCACTTCTCTTAATCGTTGCTCTCGTAATATCACCAGAATACTTGCATCTTAACACACATCCATTAATCTTTGTCTTTGACAACTTCTTCGGCATATTATCATCGTCCTCAAACAAGAAAGTGTTTCGAATTGTATCTTCAGAAATCTGAATTTCCTGACCACAAACAGTACTTATAATTACCTTCCTGTCATCTACAGTCTCAACTCTTGCACGTTCCCAGAACTGTCTCTGATGTGAGTAATATGCTGTACACGGCATAGAGATAGCTGCAAATACTCTTGAACGTTTCAGAAACTCAATTACCCCCTTGTACTTACCAGCATTAGGACCTTTCTCATTTAGACATGCAGTGAGATTAGAGCCACTGTTAACTTTCAATCCTGGAAGATCAATAGAAAATGGACCTCCCGATGACTCAGTATCGGATTCATGTGCAATGTTTTCTGGATCAGCTTGAACACCTGACATTATGAAAATAACTGCAAACACAATTCAAATCATCATCACAAAGACAATATCACAAAATGATCATCACAGAAGATATTACATTATAAAGACTAATTGATCAGGATCTCAGTTACACGATTACATGTCCGAAGTAGAATTAATACAGACATAGAATAGTGTATTAACGCTAACAAGCTAGTATTATCAAATTACATAACAAGCTGAAAATAAACAAACACATAAACATAAATTCAGAATCATTCATCCCATAATGGAATCCTCTGGCACTAGCTTTTCCTCATGTTGAATTACACCAAGTTTCTCAAACAAGGTATATAGTAAAGCTGCGTATGGAAATGGTTCTTCCATCTCAAGAAAATCTTTCATCACATGAATGAGAAAATGGCCCATATTCACTTGAATACCTTCTAGCAGGCAATACAAAAACATAGCTTCAGTACCTGACAATAAATTATCTCCTTCTTTCCTAAAGGTCACATTCCTATTGATGATTCTCAAGTGTATCTGATGTTGTTGTGATGCCTCGTCATCACTAATTTCAACCCTACCTGCATTAACTACTTTCCCTGGCTTGCATAACCTTGCAACTATGTCAGATAGTCTGAATCTGTTGGGAATCTTTCGAATATCTTTGCTAGGATACAAAATTTTAACCCCAGTGTACGGGACATTCAATAGGTTTGAAAATTCCTCCATAGTCCACTTAAACTGATGGTCAAATAGGCCTGAATGCACAAACTTCTTCTTACCATCTTCTAAGGCAACATTGGCATAAAATTCCCACAGTAATTCAGGACAAAAATAATCCCCAATGTCTAAGAACGCTTGACATCCAATTTGTTCCCAAAGACTATAGGTCTGTCGAGTAGCAATGACCTTTTGTTCCACTAAGATGGGTCGTCCTCTAGCTAGAATTCTCCTACGGTCAATGTTAAACATCCATTGCCCAACAAAGGATCCACCTGACATCCTAATACATACTATAAGCACTAGCATTAGAGAGACATAACAGCAAATACCAGAGACCAAAAATTCAATTAAATTCAATATAAAAATCTACCATCGGTTCAATCAAGTGACCATCGGTCGATGGACTGGACCATCGGTCCGATGGTCTAGACCTACGGCAGTTGGTCTAAAGCACATCTACAAACCTATCAATTTAGGACCTACGGCCGAGTGAAGTGTCATCCGGCCGAGTGTGATACACCATCGGTCGATGGTCAAAGACCATCGGCCGGAGGTAGTTCATCAGATCTGTTTGATAAAAAATTGAATTCGATCAATCTGGAGTTTCTGGTTCAAAACCTGGTCACAGTAGATGCTAAAGGGACCGATAAACACATATATATCACCAATTATAACAGATAGCAACCAAAAATCATTTGATTGAAAGTTTAGACTACGAGCACAAAATTAACGATTAAAACCGAATGAAAAAGAGTTAGGGTACCTCGATTATGGCGCTGGAATCACAAAAGAAAGATGCACAAAGTAGTCGGACAAAAACTCTTTTCACTTTCACTTGAAAATCTAGGGTAAAATCACTCAAAATTGCACAATGAGACTGACCCGTTCGACTCTGGGTCCTTTTATATCCTGTCACTGACCATCGGCCGATGGTCTAATCCTTCGGCCCGAAGGTCTTGACACTCGGTCGAGTGTCTTTATCCATCGGCTGGATGTAATTACAGTCGACCGGTGGTCTGGGCTTTTGAAAAACTTTAAAACTTAACCCTTTTCATATTCAAACAATACTTCTTTTATCACATTTACTCCCCCTGGACCTGATCTCCATAGTATAAATCAGACACACTTTGTTCCTTTAAGCTCTAAACAACTTGTTTTCAAATTTAATGAAAAACATTGGATTCCTTTCACAGTAAACCTTTCCGAGAATTGAGTTGTTTGGCTTAAACCATAAACAGAAATGCTCATGCAACTAATCTATAAATGCAAACTATCTCAGATATGCATGCTCATGCAAATACACAAAGCAAATAACTGTACAAGACCCAGTGTGTCATGATTAGCAATATTATAACAGACGTAATCAGTAACATTTAACCTTTTATATCTGTAGTGAATTAACTTCTAACATTAGTTTCATTAAACATTACCATTAACAAATGCATGATGTTATCGACATAAGAACAAGAAAAACTGCTTATCATGAATCACACTTCAAGGAGTATAGCACATCTTTTTGTGAGTTGATATATCAAATTGATTAAATTTTTTGATTCGGGGATCAGAACTGAACTACATTGACATGTTTTTCACAGTTCATTAACTTATTTGATAAAGCATATACAGAACAACTTTCAAATATATCAGTAAACATTTATCAACTCTCACCCCAGACTTCGATGATCACGTTATATTAATTACCTTAACACTTTTCAATGTTAGACTTTGATCACGAAGTCAGTCCTCATTTGAGATCGCACGATGTTTCAGGTAGAACAATTGAGCACAACATGTTGACGCTGTCCTCTTATCACATCAATGTACTTTCAATTTGATTGAACAGAACCATCTCACGATGTTTCTAGCAACCCTATCAGCCATGAGCTTCTATCTTAAACTTACACTTTTTGTTTTAGATAACCTTGTGAATCTCAAATTTATTGCATACTTTGAAAGGACGCATACCGGCCGCTATAAACCCCATACTTAAACGGAAATCGTATGATGTATGATGTTGGATGGATGGTAGTGATACATATATTTGAGCGATGGAACGCTAAGATATCCTCCAGAAGATATTCTCTCTATCCAGGTCAATAGGAACAATCCCATACCACAGACAAAAGAAGTACAGATCACCAAATGTAAGTTGAACTAAATGATTTAAGTTCTCTATATCTGATGATCTGATAAATTCTCCCCCTCGGATGTAGATAACTAAAATGTTCATAATAAGACTCCGATTGGAATATATGTTATCGCAGACATAGAAAACCGAGGAATCTCTGAAGCTTTGTTCAATTCTTGATCCATGATGCTCTTGCAGCTAGGTGGTGCATCAAATTATTTACAACCTTAAATGAATAAACATAAACAAACCATAACTTGCAATTTTTTTTTTTTTTTTTTTTTTGGATTTTCTGATGTTGCCTTTTCTCCATAAATAAAACAAACAAAATAAATAAGTAAATACAACTATACATGATGATGATGCACTACTGTCTTTGACGTTAGTAGTAACTGCACGGAAAACCAATCTTCTGATATTGAAATCTAGAACCCGATGACATTGCAATATACACATCATTCTATGTCTGTGATACAAGACTGCACTTCTCAACCCTTCAAGATAAAACACCTCCCTTTGGGTATCCGATATGTACGTTGTTGGATTTCGGTCCAAGTAATAAAGGTAAATAGAAACAAGTATGCATCCTAGACAAAGTATGCTCACCTTGGGGACTCACAAAATTATCCTTTTGCTACCAAGTATAAATCGTAGTAGGGGATATCTCAACCGTTTGTTGAGTTTCTGAACAACCATTTCTCAGTACATATTCAGTGATAAGTAGGTGACTACCCTCAACCGCTGTAAACCTTTCCATGATTTCCTTGTCATGATATTTACGCTTTGTTCGTGTGATCATCTCTATCTAGAATTAGGCCAATAAAGTCTACTAACACATTATCAAACATTCTATATTACTTTTATTTCATAACTTACATGTCAGTTCAGTATTGCAATCACTTCCCACAAACATAACAAGCAACTCATTTTCAGGTTTTTCAAATTTTTTTTTTATGGATTTTCCATTTTTCAATTTTTATATGTTTTTCTGGTTTTTTAATTTTTATGGCTTTTTGATTTTCTCTGTACAAAAGCATAAATTTATCTAAAAACATAAGCGAACATGCAGAAATATTAGGAAAAAAACTAATCTATCATTCAAATGAAAAGTAAACATGCAAATGATCTACAAACTACCATGCAATGCTACACATACTATACAAGATGTTGCAAACCCTTCACAACTCAGTCTCTTGGTTTGGCTCCTCTGTGTTAGGAACCTCCGTTTTAGGAATCACATCAGAAAGCAATTTAATACCTATTTCGTTTAACAAGTAATTAAAACGCGGTTTATCAAAAGCTTTTGTGAAGAGATCAGCCCTTTGGGCTGTAGTGTCTATTTGCACTACATCTATCAACTTTTTCTCATAGCAATCTCTAATGAAATGGTATTTAATCCCTATGTGTTTCGTTTTAGAATGATTTACGGGATTGTTAGTGACAGCTATGGCCGCAGTATTATCAACATAAATAGGAGTGTTAGAAATTTGCAAACCGTAGTCACGTAGTTGCTGTTGGATCCAGATGACCTGCGATGTACAGCTGGCTGCGGCAATATATTCTGCTTCACACGTGGACTGAGCCACCGCTGTCTGCTTCTTACACTGCCATGTAACTAGTTTGCTTCCCAGAAACTGACAACCTCCTGATGTTGACTTAAAATCTTTCTTACATCCTCCATAGCCTGAATCACTGTATGCTATGAGATCAAAACCATCCTCACACGGATACCATAACCCTAAGCTGGGAGTATCTTTCAGATACCTCGGAATCTTCTTAACCACGAACATATGATGAACATTAGGATTCTCCTGATAACGAGCACACAGGAAAACCGCAAACATAATATCTGGTCGAGAAGCTGTAAGATACATTAGAGAACCTATGATCGCCCTATACAAAGTAGGATCTACTGGAGCACCCTCACAATCGAGTGAGATCCCATGATTAACCAACAACGGAGTCTTAGCTGGTCTCTCTGTATCTGCCTGAAAGCGCTTTAGGATATCAGCAACATACTTAGTCTGATGCAAGAAGATGCCTTTATCCATTTGAGCTACCTGCAAACCTAAGAAAAACTTTATAGTTCCCATGGAACTCATTTTAAACTTCCGTTGCATAACCTTCTCAAATTCATCAACCATACTCTGATCTGTAGACCAGAAGATAATATCATCAACATAAACCTGCACTAACATAAGGTGTTGTCCCTTCTTTTTGATGAAAAGTGTCTGATCAATGACACCTCTTCGAAAACCATTCTCTATCATGTAATTGGACAACGTAGCATACCATGCTCTAGGAGCTTGGTGAAGACCATACAGTTCCTTTTCTAGTCGATAAACCTTTTCTGGAAAATGCGGATCTTCAAAACCAGGTGGTTGTTCAACAAACACTCTTTCATTGATCTCGCCGTACAGAAATGCACTTTTAACATCTATCTGAAAAACTTTAAACCTCATGAACGATGCAAAAGCCAAGAAAATCCTGATTGCTTCCAGTCATGCAACTGGAGCAAAAACCTCATCATAGTCAATTTCAGGGATCTGTTGATATCCCTTTACCACCAATCTAGCTTTGTTCCTGATAACGATACCCTGTTCATCCTTCTTGTTCTTTAAAACCCATCGAAGACCATAGGGTACACAACCATGTGGTGGATTGACTAGCTTCTAAACCTTTAAGTGTTTGAATTGTAACAGCTCCTCTTGCATTGCACTAACCCACTCGTCAAACTTCAATGCCTCATAAGCATCTTTAGGTTCAATTTGACACACATAATATGAGTGAGCATGCACAAATATTCTTCCTGTCTTATTCAATGTTGAATAAAAAGCTGTTGCCACATTCGCACTCTCTGTCTGAACATCTTCCGCTACTGTTGAACTTATACTAGTCACGGGAACCTCTGATGTAGTTGGAACTTCAGATGTAGAGGATGCATTAGACTTCCCTAGAGGAATACTAATGTGAGGAATGCCTCTTGAATCCACATAATAATCATCAAGTCGTTTAGGTGGCAGAATCACACGATTGGATCTGCGTACACCTCCGGCTTCAGTTGGCGGTTCAGTCACTGTTACAGTTGGTGGTTGATTATATAGAGGATTAAGATGTTCCTCAGTCAGTTGTGTTCGACTAACTTCTTCGTCATCTTCAAGCTCACTATCTTCATCTGTATATACTACCCCATCCTCATTTGAATCAAAATCACCTCTAACACTCTGCGAACCTGGTTGCAAGCTAGAAACCGGATTCTGAACCTGCACTGGAGTAGGGATAACATTTTCAGAAGTGTTTTGAGAATCAAACAATATATGAGTCAGAACTTCTTCATCTGTAGCGTCTGGTGGAAGATTGAAGGAATCAAATAACTTATCATATTCAAACTGCCATGCGAATCCTTTACTGACACGAGGTGGAGCATTGCGTTGAATATCAACCTCATAACATTCTCCCACACACTTGGACTCAGTATTATACACCCGTTTATTTGGATTCCCATATCCCAAGAAGATACCAGAGATCACCTTTGAATTAAATTTTCCTCCAGCGTCTCGTACCAGAATAGTACAAGGTGCACCAAAGGGTTCAAAATGTTTAATGTTTGGCTTTCTCTTGTGTAACAGTTCATAACATGTTTTACCATGTCTCTTCACCACTAGAACTCTGTTCATCACGTAGCATGCAGTACTCATGACTTCACCCCAGAAAACAATTGGAAGACACGAATCTGCTAGCATTGTTCTTGCGGTCTCAATTAGAGTCCTGTTCTTTCTTTCAGCAACACCGTTTGATTGAGGTGTATAAGCAGGACTGAACTGTTGTTGTATCCCCTTCTCATTACAGAACAGCAGCATCTGATTGTTCTTAAATTCCGTACCATTATCAGTACGAATCTTTCTAACCTTCAACTTATACAAACTTTCGAGCTTCAGAATCAAAACTTTAATATGATCGAAAGTATCTGACTTGTGTTTCAACATTACGACCAACGAAAACCGGGAATACTCATCTGTAACCACCAAGCAGTAAGACTCTCTGGTGAGAGTTTTACAGTTAACTGGACCAAAGAGATCCATGTGTAACAGTTCCAAAGGAATATTAACAGAATGATGCTTTTTGGTAGTATGTGACTTTCTAGTCTGCTTCCCCTGTTTACACGGAATACATACTTCAGGAATATGAAAACTCTTAACATTCACACCATCAACTAATCCATTGTGGACTAGATTATTCATCTTCCTTAGACTCAGATGACCCATACGCTTGTGCCAAATAATCGACTCCTGTTCAGTAGCTTTAGAGACAAAGGCCTGATGGCCTGTAGCTGCCTTAACATGAGCCTTACGCATATCAAGGATATAGAGATCCTTGCACCTCGGAGCAGTCATCAGAATCATGTCCTCCGGAATTACGAACTCTTTTCTCAAAATATAACAAAACTTATCATCAAAAGCAACAGTATATTTCTTATCAGCAACTTGTGAAATAGAAAGCAGATTGTTCGACATCTGCTCTACATAGTTAACTTTATCAAAGCTAACATTCTCATTAGCAATAACACCCTGAGCAGTAATAAATCCTCCTTCACTACCTGCAAAAGAAACTGGTCCTCCATCTACTGTTTTCACATTAGACAGCAAAGACAAGTTCCCTGTCATGTGCCTGGACGCCCCACTATCAACAATCCAAGTACTGCAGCGTGGATTGTAGGCGACCTGCACATTAAAGTAAGAGGATTAGTTAGAAAGGGCCACCCATGCCCTAATGGAAGTGGGTTTCCCATCAACACCAACAACTGGCAACTCCACCCATTGTCCTTTAGATCCAGAAGGACCTTCAGGATGTTGAACACTCTTAACTTCTGATTTAGGTTTCCAAACTGTGTTATTCGGTAATGGTTTTCTATAATAATCATTAGTTTGAAAAACCTTTTTATCATTTGTTTGCACTGAAAAATAATTAAACACTGGCGAAGGTGATCTCCTATTAAAGAACCGATTTGGACTAAGATCAACCTTCCTACTTGGTGTCTGTCGAATGGGTCTACAATTCATAGCCCTGTGTCCCAACTTCCCATAATTGAAGCAGTTAACATTATCAAAATCATGTGAATTAAACACTTTGCATCTAATTGGTGAAAAATGTCTCCTAGGTGGTTCAGTATGTTGTCTGGTCGTAGGGGATGACGAGACTTGTTGCTTAACAGTCTGTCGACGACCAGGCGGAACATACTTGGACACACTCCCAGATTTGAAACTTGCCTCTGTTGGTGATTGTTCTACCTTAGGACCTGATTTATCTATCCTGCCCTTACTGACAAACTTAGGTGACACTCCCTGGGTGTTCTTCTTCTTATTCTGTTTGGGAGTCACAGTTTTCTTAGGCTGAGCCTTTTGACTCTCAGTCATCTTACTAGCATTAACTGGATTTTTCAGAATGGTAACTAGTTTAGTGACAAGCTCAAATGGTTTGCTGTCTTTCTCAGTGTCGATATCAGTATCTGACTCTGTTTCATAGACAACATCTAAAGGGTTTTTCGACTCAACTATCTTAACAGTACTCTCAACAGGTTCTTCTTTAGGCTTACCATATTCTAGTTCTACAACAGGACCCTTACTTTTCTCAACTGGTTTGTTAATATACTCACCTAAAAGTGGCGGGGCAACCTGGTTGTAACCTAAACCCTGCTGTTTAGGAGGATTCAAAGTCTGTTTCACATAAGACATCCTCTGCCAATTGTCGATCCTAGCTTTTTCAGACTCGTATTTCAACTTAAATGAATCCCTTTCAGCCTTAAGAGTCTCTATCTGTCCCAAATACATAGTAATCACTTTTCCATCATCTATAACCGTTGATTTTAAGTGACCCACCTGATTTTCTAAAGACTTAATCACATCAACATAGTCTTTCTGTTTATTAAGGTAGAAAAGCGCATCATCATAGTTCTTTTTATTAGTCTGATTCTCCAAACTTAAATTCTTAAGGTCAACTCTAAGCTTAGGACAAGTCTCACATGTAACAGATATCTCATTAAGCTTCGTGATAACACATTCAAGCCTCTCAATTTCCTGTTCATAACCAATGCATATAGAACAATTAAAAACTGAGTCAATACATACCTTATCATTTCCGGGCGTGTTAGCCATGAATGCATAGTCATTTCTTCCAACCTGATAATCTGTATCTGATTCTGACTCTGACTCTGAGCTCGTACTATCCGAGTAATCAGCCTCATAACCACCTCTACTCTCACCTTGATCTCCACAAACTGGACTCTGAACAGTAACAATCATCTCATCATCACTCTTAAGATCACAGTTGAGCAAATGTTCCAGCTCCTCTCTGAACCAAGTACCAACATGACAACTCGTCCCTTCTTCTTCATCAGACGAGTCAGTAGTGAACTCAAAATCTGATAAGTCCTGAGCTTTGCAAAACTTATCATACAACCTATCCTTAATCCTCTTCCTGAAGCAAAGTTTCATCAGCTCTTCTGCTCTCTTCAACCTAGCATCACATTTGCACACATAGCACGTGCAATTCGGATTATCCTTACCCGTACAACATGCATTTCTCCTAGCAATTCTTTCTTCTTCAATTTCAGCTTCAGTTTTACCCACAAACACAACATTAGCTTTATGTGTATCTGCCGTGATGGACCAGTCACACACTTCATCAGATACGTGGTCGTCAAGGCCTTAGATTGAATAGACCCCAAAGATTCTTTCTCAACAATAACATGTTGTGGAGTAACTGAAATGGTTGTATTGTGAAAAGGATCAGAAAAACCAGTCTTGGGTGGCCTCGTGCAAGTCTTCTTAAAATGACCAAGCTCATCACAATTGAAGCACCTAACCTTTGACATATCAAAACCAAACTTAGAATCTCGATTCAAACTCAAAGATCTTTGTCCTGTTTTCTTCAAGTACTTTCTAGCACGTCTCACAATGCTACCCATACAGTAAAGTATATCCATTCTCTCAAGCTCATCCTCATCAATCTGATCATAGTCTTCATTTTCAAGATGACTATTAAGCACCTGTCCACCAATCATATCGTTGTATGAGTTAACAACAATAGCTGCTAATGCCATATCTTCCTGAATAGATTCCCGAGATCTCTTCTTGATATTCTTAGTGTGAAACACAGGAGTTTGAGTCTGAGTCTGAGTCTGTTGAATCGGAGAATCCTCAATCATCTTAATTGTAGAATTTTGAGCTTGTAATTTAGCATTAAAGTAGCCTGACTGAGATGATGGTGTAGACATTTGTGATGCATTGGCTGATATGTATGCTGTCTGTAGTGGAGCATGAGTACCAGAAGACGAAGCTAAAGATGATGCAGCAGCTGCTACAGAACTAAGTCTCTTTCTCTTTGCTTCATCTTGAATGTCCTTCTCCATCAATTTCGACGTAAAAGCTGTTAGTGTCAAAGGACGACCTGATGAGCTGTACCTGTTTTGAATCCTTTCAATCTCATGATCCCACTTTTCTGGAAGACCATCTTTCAACACCCTTACTGCCTTTTCATCAGGCACCTCAATTCCATAATCTGCCATCTCTGCAACCAATAATCGATATCTTTCCAAAGTCTGTCCTAGAGATTCTGAGGGAAGAGCCGCAAACACCCTCCATTCTTCCTTCAAAACCTTACCCTTAGTCGCACGATAAGTAGTTGTACCCTCTGTTGCTGATTGAAGAGCCAACCAGATAGTATATGATGTTTTGTTCCGGTTCTTAAATTGCTGAAAAATCTCCTTAGACAATGCTTGGGTTAGCTGAGCATAACATCTACACTCAAGATTGTACTCTTCACGCTCTGTGGGACTAAACTGTGAAGTTTCTTTGGGTTCACCATCTGCTCCGCATGGCCATACATACGGATTCTCAATACATTCTCAAAGTCTAGAGTCAACTCCGTTTAAGTAAATAACAAACCTAACTTTCCAGTCCAAGAAATTCTTAAGGTTGTCAAGTCTAGGTACTTTATTCGCTGATACAGATTCACTTTCATTAAGTAACAGTTTTTGTAGTCCACGAGCAATTACTAACGCGCTGTATTCATTTGTCATTTGTTCATTAGTGTCAGACATTTTGGCTGATTAAGATTGATTAAGAATACTTAAGTGCAATTAAAAGATTCTGTCTCAAAAGTGGATCGGCCGAAGGACGAGACGATCGGTCGGAGGACTGTGACAATCGGTCGGAGGTCTAAGACTGACGGCCGATGGTGAAAACTCAGTAGCTCAATCTTAGCGTAAGGACGTTCGGTCGATGGACGAGTCAGTCGGCCGATGATAACAGACGATCGACCGATGGACAAAAGACGAACGACCGATGGTTAAGACAAACGGTTCTAAGTTATGAAAGACTGTCCTCCGATTCACTGCTAGACGATTGGTCGATTGTGTCTGACGTAAGGTCGAGGGTCGTGACGAACGGTCGATGGTCAAGGACGATCGGCCGAGGGTAGTTCTTACGAATTCTGGGCAGATAAAACTAGGGTTTTTCGACAAAAACTTCAATCTTGATCAAATTTGACGTTCTAGACTTAAACAAAACCGATAGAAACCTCAGAAAAATACCCTTGAGCAAAAAGAAACTCAAAAACACAAGATCTAAACGTAAAAATTTCAACTTTTGATTGAAAACCCGTTTTGACCAAAACCCTAAAACAAGAAAAACTATCAAATCGACTCAAAAACGTTTGGATCAGCAACTCAAAGCTCTGATACCACTTTGTAGATGAACTAGGGACCTTAGATCAAACGTATTAACCTAGATTAATGGCGGAAATGATAACTAGGGCGAGTCGAATACTTAATTAACTATCAGGATCAATCTAACCAACAAATAGTTGATATAATCGATGCCTAGAGCCTTGTATTCGGTTGGGAATTGGTCTGGGACGATAAACACAGAATGATACGACGGCTAAAGGGTTTGTGGTGTGTTACCTTGCAATGAACCACAAAACCCGTATATATATATATATATATATCTTCAGTGACCATCGGCCGGTGGTCTGTGACCTACGGCCGATGGTGAGAGTCCCTCGACCGATGGTCCCTACCATCGGTCGATGGTCTGAGCAGCCAACCAACTGCTCTTAACCAGTTCACGATATTATACTAAGCAATTCAAATACAAAGTATTAATGACGATGTTCATACATGACTGAAATACGAAATACAAAACTAATAGAACTTATTACATAATAGAACTCGGGATTATGCACCAACATTAACAACCGTACGGATACAGAGTGAATCCGTACGCATACATGTGCAACCGCACGGATACGATGTGCATCCGTACGGATCGGGCCCAACTGAGTATAAAAGGAATTCAAGGCTTCATTGTTAGGGTTGATCACTTCATCACCTCCACAACCCTACCAGATGTTTTCTCTCTACCAAAAACAGATCCAAAACCCACCAAATCGAATTAACGACTCTAGGCATCGATCTAATCAATCGTTCTTGATTGGTTTGACTAAATCGACTCCCGAAAGTTCACGAATTCGCTAGAAACATCGTTCCAAAGATCCGAATAGCACCAACAGTTTAGAATGATTTTATTACTTTTTTAAATTCACATTATTGTATTAAATATGTCATATAACCTCTTTTATCTCCGGATATACAACATTAGATAAAATGCTGATTGAAACATTAGATAGAGGTGGCTAACGATAGTCTTCGAGGGATTAAACATAGACAGATCCGTCTCGTTAATTTATTGGTCTCTGACCGAGTACTAGTTACACCAAATGTGTTGGATGTATTTAAGGAGTTGAAACTTATTGCTTTGCCAAAACATTTATCGGATCACTTCCCTCTTTTGTTACTAGATTCTTTGGATTTGAATGGGTTTGACAATATCATAAAGGAGACAGTTGTAGCCGCGGAGTTTAAGGATAAAGTACATTTCCATGATAAACTTAAATGCTTGAAAGAGCGTATAAAACCATGGGTGGCAACACGTCGTTCTAACAACAAGTCACGGTTCAAAGTATTGGATGAAAATCTTGATGCCATTGAACTAAAGATTGATGAGGGGTCTGTGACAGATTCTGAGTTACATCGGAGAGCTAAGATCATCAAGGAGAGGGACGATCTACAAAGTATTGAAGATAAGGATGTGATTCAAAAGGCGAGAGTTTAGTGGTTGATCGATGTAGATGAAAATTGCAAGTATTTTCACTGTCTACTCAAACACAAAAGAATAAAACAATCGATGCATGGGTTATCTTTAAATGGAATTTGGGTGGAGGATCCGCTGATTATAAAAAACACCTTAAAGAATATTATGGAGTAAAATTCGCTCGTGACCTGAATAATGTCACAACCCCAATGTTTCGAGTTTCACATGTGTTCTCGAATGAGGACAATACATCTTTACAATAGGCAGTTTTAGAAGAGAAGATTAAGAAGGCGGCGTGGGATTGCAGGAATGACAAATCTCAGGGTCCCGACAGTTTCACATTTTTATTTATCAAGAAATACTTGGAGCAGTTGAAGGGTGACTTGGTGGACTCGATAACTACTGCTTTTTAAAATAGGAAACTCCCGGTTGGTGCCTCCTCCGCATTCATCTCACTAATACCTACGGTAACGAATCCTTCGTGTATAAAAGATTATCATCCGATATTGTTATTTGGGGTCCAATACAAAATTATTACGAATATATTGTCTAATCATTTGGCTATGATTATTGATAAAATCATAAGAAATGTCCAATCGAATTTTTCAAAGGTAGACAAATACTTGACGGACCTATAATTGTTAGCGAATTGTTGGTGTATAAGAAGAGGAAGAAACAGTTGATGTTTCTTAAGGTGGATTTCGAGAAAGCATACAATACCGTGAGTTTGAGATTTTTTGGAACATGTTCTCGATATTTTGGGTTTTGGAGAGTGTTGGCGTGCGCACATCTGTTTCGGTCAACGGTAGCCCTTTCGGAGAATTCAACATCATACGGTGCCTTCGTCAAGGTGACCCGTTAAACCCTTTTTTATTTCTTAAAATAATGGAAGGCTTACATCTATGTTTACAAGAAAAGGTGGATCAAGGTCTAACGAAAGGTACGTGTGCTGATAATTCGGGGCTCAATGTATCTCATCTATTTATGCGAATGATGCATTGATCATATCGGAATAGAATATAGATAATCTTGTTAACACAATTCAAGTGTGAAACGATTTTTATCGTTATTAAGGATTGAAAATTGATGTTGCAAAATCTCAACTTTATGGCCTTGGAGTGTAGGATGCAAATTTAGATGAATTTGTGTTATACTTTGGATGCTCAAAAGGTACATTTTCACTTGCATATTTAGGTCTCCTTATAAGCGTTAATATGAATGTGGCGCGTAATTGAAAGCCTTTATGTGATCGTTTTCGTAAGAAGTTATCGGGTTGGAAAGCTTCCGTCTTATCAATAGATGACGTTTCTAAAAGACGTATTGGGGAGCATGAGTATCTATTATCTCTCAATGTTTAAATGCCCGAAAATGGCATTAAAAGAGTTTGAAGGTTTGTGTGCCAAGTTTTTTGGGGTAGTACCGACTCCAGTACAAAGATGCATTGGGTTTCATGGGATTTATATCTTTATTCTCTTGAGAATTAGGGACTCGACACTTGAAGTCTTCGTGCTTTAAATCTTGGTTTGCTTTATAAATGGATCTGGCTGTTCACTTCATGTCGTAATGCATTGTGGGTGAGGGTTCTTAAAGCATTACATGGTCCTCATTCTATTTTTGATTATAATTTGGTTTGTACAAAAGGAGTCTGGAATGCAGTGTTGGACAATTTCAATAAAACCATAAATATGGGCTTTCTAATAGATGCTTAATTTAGGATTACAAATTGGAAATGGGGTTGGGATTCGCTTTTGGAAAGATGTGTGGGTAGGGGTCATTGCATTGAAAGATAGGGCAGGATCAGTAGGGAAGTAACTAATCGGGGGAAGCGGGAGGAAGCAAATTTTTATTTTTATTTTTATTTTTTTTTTGGAATTTTTTTTTTCCGGCATCAAGATTACACGAAAATATGAACATTTAGAAAAGAGACTTCGTGATGAATGTTATTATTTAGGCGGAAAAACGATCGACAAAAATAACATTCAAGATAATATTGTTCGTGAAGAATATGAATAGTTTTTTTTCATGTTTTGTGAAGTAAAATTTAGCTCGATTTAGAGTTTAGGGTTTAGGGTTTAGGGTTTGGTACCCTAAACCCTAAACTGTTCATGTTAAAAACTCAATCTAAATCCTAAATCTAAACCCTAAATCTAAACCCTAAACCCTAAATTTCTAAAACCTAATATCTAAACCCTATAAACCCTAATATCTAAACCCCAATAGCTAAAACCTCAACATACGCTCGAAAAACACGATAATTGTTATATATTACTTCTTCGAGCGTTTTCCCGCCAAAATAAAAACATTTATCACAAAGTGTCTTTATTAAATGCTCATATTTTCATCCCATCTATAATGTTCGTGAACAAAGTTTTTTCAAAAAAAAAAAAAAAAAAAAAAAAGGGTTTTTGTTTCCCCCGATTGATTACTTCCCTCTTGACCCTACCACTTGAAAGATAAATACCCAATGTTATTCGTTTTAAAATCAAACGAAATTTGTTCTATAGCGGTTAGATTTGTAGAAGGCATGGACTTGGTCGTGGTCTAGAGGAGACATTGGATTCGTTGGTATTGTCTAATGAGGCGGCGAAGTGGCAACGAGTATTATCAGAACCAGGTACATACTCAGTATGCAATACAAAAGACTACATATTGATACCATATATCTTCCGTCTACAGATCAACGTTCTAGGTGGATGAAGGAGCTCCCCAGAAAGAGCAATATTTTTCTTTGGAGGATGGCTCGTGATAGACATCCAACCCGGCTCAACTTTTCGCGAAGCATTGAAATCGAACATATAACTTGCGTTTCATGCAGCTGTAGGATCGAGTCACTGAAGCAGACGTTATTTGATTGCGAGGTGGCTTCAGAACGTTGGAGAAGGATCTCTCGTCGGATCGACATTGCTTTCCTCATTTCACAGATTGGAACGATTTACTGGCTTGGTATGATAGTTAGCGAGCTACTTCAGCTAATAAAGTTCGACTATACACTATTTTTGCGTCTACGGCTTGGCACCTATATAT
Organism: Rutidosis leptorrhynchoides; assembly: GCF_046630445.1. NCBI lineage: Eukaryota > Viridiplantae > Streptophyta > Magnoliopsida > Asterales > Asteraceae > Rutidosis > Rutidosis leptorrhynchoides. The sequence continues at coordinate 441,467,998 of NC_092336.1, forward strand.
ATATATATATATATATATATATATATATATATATATATATATATATATATATATATATATATATATATATATATATATATATATATATATATATATATATATATATATATATATATAAATTATTTGGTTAAATTCTAGAAGAAAATTATTTGTAAATTGGAACGACGGGCAAGTAATGTCGTTGTAACTCTATAGACAATCCTAGTTGCTCGCTAGATAGCCTTTTTAATAAATTTTGGTCGTTAAAAAAAGCTATAAAATTTTCATTATATATAAAAAAATATTACTATTACTATTGTAAGTAGCAAAACAAATTTTCATTGTTTTCGAGATATCTCAATCAATTTGATTTATAGCTAGGGGTAATTTGTGTCAAAAAAGGAAGGAAAAAAAAAAAAAAAAAAAACTTTCTTCTTTGTTGCGAGTTCTTTTTGATCTACTTGTACACTAATAGCAAAACAAATATATATATATATAAAAGGTTTTTTAAGAGTTTGGACCCTTTCAAAATTTCAAGTCATTTTTAATAGTCTATCTTGCACACCGTAACCAATCTGTTAACTGTGAGATTGTAACATTAATATTTTATTACAAAGTTGATACATTCATTTGAGTTCCCCCTTGAAGTTTAACATCTTTGGTGCAAATTGAAATACCAAGAGAAGTTATCACAAAAAGAAAGAGATCTATTTAGGTTCTACGAAATTTTCCTACCATTTAAGGACTTGGATGATGAAAGAGAATTATTTATTTTAATTTATTTTTCTTCTTTTAGCCAAACACAATGTATATAAAGAAGAATTACAAATTATGCAAGGCAAGGAAAGGTTTACCCCTTCCGAATACAAAAGCACCACTAGCATACAATAGTGAAAGGCTTTATGATTATCGAATCTGCACCAATACTAAGGATGAAGCTCTAAGCGTGACGAATGAGGAACCACGGTTTGTTTTCCCATATATAGAATCGATGACTACGACGAATGTTCAAAGCCACTGCCCATTGTAACACTTTTAGTTTAATGTTACAGACCAATATCTTCTAACACGAGTATTCTCCATTGAATATCGTCTTGTTTCTTGCAATTCAAATATACTTACTAATAGGCTATATATACTAAATAGTTATCAAAAGAAACACCATATTAAGTACTTGGTTGGCGAGTTCATAATGTGGGCCTGTGAACATGGTACCAAAGTTAAATGAGAAAGGGCTAGAAATATTGTCCACCAGCGGCTTGTAGAGTTTGGGTCATTATTGGTCCAATAGGATTGGCCACATAGTTACGCTTTTGCAGGTCGTTTGGCCCCAATGATAGACATGGTCACAATATCGGTAAAATGGGACCACAGACCTACCATAAGAGATGATACTTTACCTGGTACAACGACAACCTTACCTGGTACAACGACAACCGATTTCAAACTTAAAAAAAAAAAAAATTTTTGATTCGATCCGCCTTGGTTTTTCGGGATCTATTTTTTTTTTTTTTTTCAGGTTTAAATGTTCAAAATTAGTTTCTACCAATTTTGAACTGGTTATGACCGGTTCGGCTTTTTCTGGAATTGACGCCGGTATAAAACATACAAATTATTCGTTAAATATAACATTTAAATTTAAATACGATTAAAAACTTTTTATGTAAACAATACAACTATTAAATTTAGAATATAAATGCCAATACAACTTAATACAATCATAACTTTTATTTACACAATACAATTACAATTACACAACTAAAAATATAAATATGTATACATTTCGAGGTTTAGCATGACCATCACCTGGAAACGTATTTGTGTACCAAAGTATATCGAGGTTGACATGACCATCACCCGTTATACTAAAGTAACAAGTCCCAAACTTCATCTTCATCTACAGGTTTGTAAAACTATTTCGTGGTTAACGATGATGTCGTTGAAGCACAACTCGAGTCGAACTAAAATGTGTAACCCGTCAAAGAATTAAATGTTATTTTAAATTAACAACATATGTGTATCTTCGCGTTTTGCTATGGGATTATTGACTTTTAAAAATTTAACGCAATTAAGCCGTTTTCTTATATTAACACTTCGTATGATTTAAGAGTAGAAGATTTACTAGGATATATCCAAAAAATACTAAATAATTAAAAAATAATAATAAGACTCATATGTGTTTGTTGTTAATAGATAAAAAATAGTTACGGAGCCTGCAAGTGAAAAATCAACGTGTATGAAAAGTACCCCAAATATTTAGCGTTTTTTAAAAAGAATCCGTTTTGCGTATAGTTACTGACATTGTGTTCGTAAAATTATTTCGAGTTTAACGATGGTGCCGGAAAAATTTAACTCGTTGCGAGCGAGAAGATATGACCCGTTGAATATTTGGGTTGAGTTTATTTAATATTTTTTATGAAAATATTGATTTGACACTTTACTCCCTGTTTTGGGTGGGGGGACCGAATTTATTTTTTGAACAAAGTGTGGGAGGTTTTTTTTTGTGAAATGGAATTGTGTAAAAAAAAGGTGAAAATGACGAAAATGTCCGTGATACTATTTATCATTTTTGTCTAATAGTTAATATAGTAATTAAATATAAACAATATTATACCTATATACATCAAATCGGAAAAAATCCATGAAATAATAAAAATAATACTTTAAATAAAAATTAATACAGTAAATTTTACTCCGTAATGAATTGATAGAGTGGTAGACGTAATTTCCCATGCGAAACAAGTCAGATTCAAAAAAGTCAGGCGAACACGGAGATGAAATTCTTTTTTTAATTTCTATAACTTTAATAATTAATTGATAATTAAATTAATTAGAAAGGTGGATCATAGATATACCATGTTGGACTTATATTTTGAGCCCCAATTGGATATGGACCTGTGCAGTAGCATGGGCTGTACAGCCCAATATCCGGGTCTGAAAAACAACGACAAGTTTTTTAGTCGAATGAGTTATTAAAATATATGATTCTAGCAATTACATTCACTTAATACCTAAAAGATGTTATTAAATTGTTTAAAATTTCAATAATAACTAGTACCACTTTCTTTATTATAATATTTTACTTTATTATAATTATAAATATTATATATATATATATATATATATATATATATATATATATATATATATATATATATATATATATATATATATATATAGTGGTAGGATCAAGAGGGAAGTAACCAATCGGGGGGAAGCAAAAACTTTTTTTTTCATTTTTTGAAAAAACTTTGTTCACGAACGTTATAGATGGGATGAAAATATGAATATTTAGTAGAGACACTTTGTGATAAATATTTTTATTTTGGCGGGAAAACGCTCGAAGAAGTAATATATAACAATTATCATGTTTTTCGAGCGTATGTTGAGGTTTTAGCTATTGGGGTTTAGATATTAGGGTTTAAATATTAGGGTTTAGAAATTTAGGGTTTAGGATTTAGATTTAGGGTTTAGATTTAGGATTTAAATTGAGTTTTTAACACGAACGGTTTAGAGTTTAGGGTTTAGGGTTTGGTGTTTTGGGTTTATGGAATAAACCCAAAACACCAAACCCTAAACCCTAAACTCTAAATCGGGCTAAATTTTACTTCACAAAATATGGAGAGAAAAAAACGTTCATATTCTTCACGAACAATATTATCTTGAATGTTCTTTTTGTTGATCGTTTTTCCGCCTAAATAATAACATTCATCACGAAGTGTCTCTTCTAAATGTTCATATTTTTGTGTGATCTTGATGCCGGAAAAAAAAATTCCAAAAAAATGAAAGAAAAAAAAAAATTTGCTTCCCCCCGCTTCCCCATTGATCATGCCCCTATATATATATATATGTGTGTATATATATATATATATATATATATATATATATATATATATATATATATATATATATATATATATATGTATTAAAACAAGCAGGGTGGTCAGCCCTCGTGCACATAAAACTTTTTTTGTAGCATCCAATTATATATTCTAATAAAAATATATTAAACCAAATCAGTTAACGTAACCTATAAGACAATAATTCATTTTAACATATTAAACATCTAATACAATTACAAAGAAACATATTGTCATATATTACTATATGGGTTGTAACAAATTAATTATCCTGAGCTGTCCAAATTATGTTGTATAATATTATTTTTTTAGGTGTATCAAATTAATTGTTATAAATAATTACTATATAACACGTAAATAAATTTTTATACTCGTAATAAAAATTACTCCGTACAAATTAGAAGAATGATTTAGTAAGGTTTGAAAATTCAAGTTAGAAAAGAATGGCTCAATTTTGATGTAATTTATATTTGTAATTGTAATGTAATTTGTGTTAAACATTAAAGGAATATTTTATTAATGACTCCAAGTCTTTAATTGGAGCAAATGCTATATCTATGTAGCTAGTATTTAAAAAAATCATCACGTGCTCCCTTCTCTATTCCTCTCTTACTTGAAAATCTCATTTTGCCTTTTCCATTTGATTCTCTGATCTCCGGTCTTCTTCTCAGATAAGCATTTACAATATCTTCTGAATATTTGTTCTATGAGTCTCTACATTTTTGTTGACTCTGCCTTCTCTCATGTGTCTTGCCTAAAACCTGATTTTTTCGGCGTCGTTCCAGCTTCGGGTATCCTCCGAACGTCCGAACTTTTCTTCTTTCTTTCCTTTTTCTGTCGCTGATATCTTTTGTTCCCACTGAAGAACACATCTATACTGCCTGGAAAAACTCAGAAAAAGTGGCGGGATAAATTTTCGATGACCTATATGTGTGGCGTGTGTCAGTGTGCTTCAGACCGATTGCTGGTAAAAATTATACGTTCGAAAATATGATGTGAGTTAATTTGTGTAGGTGGTGTCTTTATTTCGCTAGGAAAATGAAAGTATTTGCGTTCAAAGTTTGGGTGGGTTTATGAGGTTTTTTAGGTCTAAAAGTTATGTACGTTGGTTCTGAAAGCTGCGTTGCCAAAAGTATGGCGGTTAGAGTTGTTGGAACAAAGACGAAAATAGTTTGGGATGAAAAAAAAAACCTACAAAAGGACAAAGAAGTTACTATTGAGTAATAGTAACCATATTTGTTCAACTGTATATATGTATAAACGTTTGAAAATATGATGCGAGTTAATTTGTGTAGGTGGTGTCTTTTTATTTCGCTAGAAAAATGAAAGTATTTGCGTTCAAAGTTTGGGTGGGTTTATGAGGTTTTTTAGGTCTAAAAGCTATGTACGTAGGTTCTGAAAGCTGCGTTGCCGAAAGTATGGCAGTTAGAGTTGTTGGAACAAAGACGAAAATAGTTTGGGATGGAAAAGCAAAAAAAAAAAAATAAATATATATATAAAATGACAAAGAAGTTACTATTGAAGAATAGTAATCATATTTGCTCAATTGTATATATGTATAATATGCCAACTGAAGGAAAATTATGTGTACTTTTAAATCTGATAAACGCAACGGATAATTAAAATAATAATCTTTTATTATTTTATAAAACATTCACATAATTAAATAATCATTTAATTAATAAAACATGCACAAGATTAATCAATCTCATGGATCCAGTTACACCACTAATAATTGTCTAGCTATATAAATTCACAAAGTGGAATTAGTAATATACATTTGTGAATTGATGTCCACGTGAAGGTAGAACCGAACTGCCTTTTTGAAAGAGAAACTTACGATCAAAAATACGATCGTCTCTTTGGATAGTCCACTACACTTTTAAACGACACCAATGGATGCTAGTCCAAACTAAGTAACTTATTAATCAACAATTGATTAATAATTGTGTGTGTGATGCCCCGTACAAAACCATCGTGTACGAATCATCAACAACAGGATCATTACAAGGTTAAGTACTATATGCTGTAATAAAAGAAGTTGCATTCACGATAAAAAGGTGACGTCATAACCGACATCAAATGTTTTACACCAACAGTATGCTTCTACGAATAGCAAGCATGAATAAACGTATGTCACCCTTAGGTCGTTACAAAACATAGTTTCAAATGTATTAAAGTTTGAATGCAAGATAAACAGTTCATGCGGTGATAACACTAGAGCAGCGGGTGTCTACGGCAAGACTAGCACGACAGCGAAAGCAAATAACCTTAAGCACCTGAGAAAAACATGCTTAAAAACGTCAACACAAAGGTTGGTGAGCTATAGTTTAAGTATAATAGTATGTATGGTAGGCCACGAGATTTCAGTGCTACAAAGAGCGTTTCAAAACAGTAAGATAAATATATGTTGACCGTGGGCACTTGGTAACTAACTTAACGTTTATACCCCCTGAAAGTACACTTGGCAAGTGCGTATGTTTACGAAGTATTAAACACTCATTAAATGCTAGCGCTACTAGCCCGAGTGGGGATGTCAAACCCTATGGATCCATATATAAGATTCGCGTTCACCCGTTCAAAAACCAATGACTAAACGTTACCGAGCTAAAGTGAAAGTTTCTGCCGTTGTATAACCCACACATATATAAGTTTAAGTACTCGTGCCTAGTATGTAAAACATAAAATGCGCATGTATTCTAAGTTCCCAAAATAAGTTAAAGTAAAAAGGGAATACTATAACTCACAATGATAAAGTAGCGGTAAAGTATGACTCGGAAAGTAAGCAAGTAATGAAGGTTGTCCAAACGGGTCCTCAACCTAAGTCAAATAGTACTAAGTCAGTAAATCGTCCGAATAAGTTTAAAAGTATGTAAATAAGGTCTTAAGGGTCATCATCATTCATCATCAAACAAAAGGTGTAAAGTAGGTTTCGTTTATGAAAGTAGTTTAAAACAAAGGCTGAGTTCGGTCAGTCACCACGGACTCTATACCTACTGAAATAAGGTGAGACCAGTGGCCATGGCTCCGTATATGAGTCCTTTAAGTTTGGTAAAATTTACAGAAGCAAACTCATCTTCGTTTGACCGTGGCGACGGTCTAAGTGCGAGTAGGTCAGAAATTTCTGCACAACGTTAAAGGACATAGTGACGATCGGAGGGCCATAAATCCTAAACCGTAACTCAGATTAACTCGAGTCCTATATGAAAAGTTATCTACCCGAAAAGATCTATTTGAAAATCAAGGTTACAGCAGCCCAGGTTTACTGGTCTGTTACAGAAACAGCAGAACAGTAGGCTTTAAACAGAAACAGAAAGATAAATGGGTTCCGGTGGGTTTTGGTGCTTGATGTTCATCATGGTTCTCGTCCTTGATGCATATAGCTTCAAGTGTACAACTCATTGATGTGTTTACATCATCTTTACCATGATTTGACCATCATAACCCAAGTGTAAGTCTAAGACATGAAGCACAACTCACTTAAGTGTTGCAAGTGTTTTGATGAACCAAAGTTACATCAAAGTCTTAGATCTAACACATACATGAACTTTAAGACTAATAATAAGTTACAAACTTGAAAGTGAACTTATGAAATCAAGATCTTAAGTTGTAGAACATAGTTCTTAGTTTGATCTTGAAGATCCAAGACTCAAAAATCTAGATCTAACATAAGTGTACAAAGTTATATTTAAAGAAAACTTATTTGTATGTTCTTGAACTTTCAAAGTTAACTTTTAGTTCCAAGAGATATGAGATCAAGACTAACTTGTAGTACTTGACCAACAACAACCAAAATTATAAAATTAGAGTGCAAGTAAAACTAAATAAACAAGTAAATAAGTTCATGGGTTTCATACTTTAAAGATTCAAACCAAAATTTGATCTTTAAGAATGTAAACTTTAAAGCTTACAAACATGATTCACAAGTATGATTTGCAACACATGAACTCTAAATTTTTTTGAAACATTAAAAGTAGAATCATAAACTAGTAAGTTTATGTTCTTGTTGTTCTTGTTATAACAAGATAAAATGAAGAATCAAACTAGAAAGTTTGGTTCTTGGAAACTAGTAAGTAAAGTAACTACAAATACATGTAACTAAATAATAATCAAGAACAAGTAGCAAACAACAAATGATGATGATGATTTGCATGTATGTATTCGGTTTCTAGGAGGAAAAGGACGGAGAAAGAAAGCTTGTAACTTACAAGAATGAAGAGAAAGTTGAGAGGAAAAAGTTGAAAGGAAAATGTAAATAAGAATGGGTGTGAAAATGAATGATGAATACTAGTGAATGAAGTAAGTAAAAAAAATAATTTGAACTCCTCCTTGATGTTCAAAACCGACGGCCAAAGTGTGGGGGAGGGAGGAGGCCAAAATCCACTAGTCTCATGTATGTAAAGCTCATAAAAGGTGGTTAATGGAGTTGATTTCATGGGGATTGTGTGCAAACAAGATTCCTAATGAAACAACTAACTAGTTCATTTCTCTAACTAATACTTGCATGACTTAGTGGGCTAGTTAATCCATTTAAATGGGTAGGGTGGGCTTATAAGCCCAATATCATGAGTCCATTACACTAGTAAAGCCCAAGTTCAATTAATTAACAAATAAATCCATTTAAAGCCCATGTAACTAATTAATAACCTTAGTTAATTAAAATGATTAATAAAATTAATGATGAATGTAAATAATATTCTAAAAATATTATTCGTGAAAGTTTCGTGTGTCACAAGGACGTTTCGGGCAATTAAAGTCAAGTGCGTTTAGTCATGGCAACATGTAAATGTAATAACATACATTTGTTTAATCACACGTATTAATAATAATAATTATTAATAAATAAACATTGGAAAATCCAGGGTCGTTACATTACCCACCTGTTAAAGAAAATTTCGTCCCGAAATTTAAGCTGAGGTAGATGGAGGAGTCGGGAAAAGGTGAGGATACTTCCGCATCATTTGATCCTCTCGCTCCCAAGTAAACTCAGGTCCTCGTTTGGCATTCCATCGTACTCGGACGATCAGAATCTTGTTGCGTTTCAAAGTTTTGATCTCACGATCCATAATTTCAACAGGCTCTTCCACAAAGTGGAGTTTGTCATCAATCGTAAGTTCCTCAAGTGGTATGATAAGTTCAGGTGCAGCAAGACACTTCTTCAAGTTTGACACATGGAAGGTAGGATGAACTGAGCTCAATTGTGCTGGTAGATCCAAACGGTATGCAACGGGTCCAACACGTTCCAATATTTTTAAAAGGACCAATGTATCGCGGGTTTAACTTTCCACGTTTTCCAAAACGGATCACACCTTTCCAAGGTGCAACCTTTAACATTACACGATCGCCCACGTTGAATTCAAAGTCATTACGTTTAAGATCGGCATAACTCTTTTGACGATCGCGGGCAGTCTTAAGTCTAGCTTGAATCTGAGCAATCTTCTCCGTGGTTTCGTGGACTACCTCGGGTCCGGTGATTTGCTTTTCGCCTACTTCGGCCCAACAAATAGGAGATCGGCACTTGCGGCCATACAATGCTTCAAAAGGTGCGGCATTAATGCTTGAGTGGTAACTGTTGTTGTACGAAAATTCGGCGAGTGGCAAATGCCTTTCCCAGGCCTTTCCGAAATCAATAACACATGCACGCAACATGTCTTCCAAGGTCTGAATCGTTCGTTCACTTTGCCCGTCAGTCTGAGGTTGATAAGCAGTACTCATATCGAGGCGAGTTCCCATGGATTCTTGTAAAGAACGTCAGAATCTGGAAGCAAAACGGGGATCGCGATCTGAGATGATCGATAAAGGTATACCATGACGAGATACAACCTCCTTGATGTATAGATGAGCAAGTCTTTCCATCGTATCAGTTTCCTTCATTGCTAGAAAGTGTGCAGATTTAGTAAGGCGGTCAACAATAACCCAAATAGTATCGTATCCGCCCACCGTCTTTGGTAGCTTGTTAATGAAATCCATTGTGATCCTTTCTCACTTCCAATGTGGGATTTCCAGTTGTTGAAGTAAACCATAAGGTCTCTGATGCTCGGCTTTAACTTTCGAGCAGGTTAAACATTTACCAACATAGGTCGCAACGTCCTTCTTAAGATTCGGCCACCAATACTGTTCTTTAAGGTCGTGGTACATCTTGCCCGCTCCAGGATGAATCGAATATCTCGATTTGTGTGCTTCATCAAGTATAAGGTTCCGTAGATCTCCATAAAGAGGTACCCAAATTCTTCCGGCATAACATCGGAGTCCAGACTCCCTAACTTCGAATTGAGAGACAAGTATGTTCAAATGTTAGTGAGATATGTTCTCCTTCTTGAGAGCCTCTTCTTGGGCTACTCTGATCTGGCTATTAAGGTTCGAATGGATGGTGATGTTCATAGCCCTAACATGAAGAGGTGCTGTCCTTTCCTTTCGGCTCAAAGCGTCAGCTACAACATTGGCCTTGCCAGGATGATAACGAAGTTCACAATTGTAGTCGTTGAGCGTCTCGATCCATCGACACTGTCTCATATTCAGTTGCTTCTGATCAAAGATGTGCTGGAGACTCTTATGATCGGTGAAGATAGTGCTCTTAGTTCCATACAAATAATGTCTCCACAATTTAAGTGCAAAGACAACGGCTCCAATTTCAAGATCATGCGTAGTGTAGTTCCACTCGTGAATCTTCAGTTGTCAGGAGGCGTAAGCGATAACCTTCGATCTTTGCATCAGTACACAACCAAAACCACTCTTCGATGCATCACAATAAACAACAAAGTCATCACTGCCCTCAGAAAGTGATAGGATAGGTGCGGTGGTTAACTTCTTCTTCAAAGTTTGGAATGCTGATTTGTGTGCGGGTTCCCAAATGAACTTCTTGCCCTTGTGAGTCAGTGCGGTCAAAGGACGCGCAATCAGAGAAAATCTTTCAATGAATCTTCGGTAGTAACCGGCGAGACCTAGGAATTGGCGAATATGCGTCGGAGTAGTGGGGGTCTCCCACTTGCTGATGGCTTCAATCTTGGCGGGATCAACTTTGATACCCTGGTCGCTCACAACATGACCCATAAACTGAACTTCCTTCAACCAAAATTCACACTTGGAGAATTTGGCGTAAAGTTGCTCTTGTCTCAAGAGCTCAAGCACTAGTCGGAGGTGTTGCTCATGTTCTTCTTCGCTCTTAGAGTAGATGAGGATATCATCTATGAAGACGATAACAAACTTATCCAAGTACGGCTTGCAAACACGATTCATGAGGTCCATGAACACGGCAGGTGCATTTGTCAAACCGAATGGCATCACGAGAAACTCATAATGAACATAACGGGTCATGAATGCAGTTTTCATCACGTCACTTTCCTTCACCCTCAGCTGGTGATATCCGGATCGCAAATCGATCTTTGAGTAAACGCTCGATCCTTGTAGTTGATCAAAAAGATCGTCAATTCGTGGAAGAGGATACCGATTCTTGATAGTCAATTTGTTGAGTTCACGGTAGTCGATACACATACGGAAGGATCCATCCTTCTTCTTCACAAACAGCACAGGTGCGCCCCAAGGCGAGAAGCTTGGTTGGATAAATCCTCGATCAAGTAGTTCTTGTAGTTAACTCTGTAATTCTTGCATCTCGGAAGGTGTGAGTCTATAAGGTGCGCGAGCTACAGGTGCAGCTCCTGGCACTAAATCAATCTGAAACTCTACTGCTCTCTGCGGCGGCAATCCAGGCAATTCCTCTGGGAAGACATCGGAAAATTCGTTCACAATTCGAACGTCGTTCACGCCCTTCACCTCAGTTTCCACCACTTTCACATGTGCTAGGACAGCAAAACATCCCTTCTTCATAATCTTTTATGCTTTCACGCAACTAATGAGGTTCAACTTCGAGGTACATCTCTCTCCATAGATAACCAGTGGTTCGCCATCTCCTTGTGGTATGCGAAGTGCTTTATCTCCACAGATAATATCGGCATTTATCTTGCTCAACCAATCCATACCGACGATCACATCAAAACTTCCCAGTTTGATAGGTATCAAGTTAATTTCGAAATCTGAACCAGCTATGTTGATAATAGCTCCACGACTAATATGGTCAACCTTTTCAAGTTTTCCATTGGCGACCTCGACAAGCATACTCTCTTTTAACGGGACTAATGACCAATTAATTTTATCGCAAAAATGTCTACATACATAACTTCTATCCGCACCAGTATCAAACAAGACAGAAGCTAAAAGATTGTTGATTTTGAATATACCTGTCACCAAGTCGGGGTTTTCGCGTGCGTCCCTTGCATTTACATTAAAAGCTCTACCACGAGGTGGTCCGCCGTCTTTTCGCTTGTTTGGGCACGCATTTCTGAAATGGCCCGTCTGTCCGCATTCGTAGCACTTTTTCGGTCCATTGGTGTTCGGCTTCCCATTCAAAGTGGTGACCTTGCAGTCTTTCCCTATATGCCCAGCCCGTTGACACTTCTCATAGACAACATTGCAATATCCAGTATGGTGCTTGTAGCACCACTTGCATTGTGGTAAGGTTCCTTTGTAGTTCGGGTTGGAGTTAGTGTTGTTGTTGGGATTGGGGTTTCCACCGTTGTTGTTTCCTCTGAAACCCTCATGTCGTTTCGCCGGGTTCTGTTCATAGTTTCTTCTCCTGTTGTTGTTGTTGTTATTATCCCATTTGCGCTTTTCACTAGTACCTACTTCAGACTTAGTTTTCTCCGGTTCATCGATGGTTATTTGATTCATTAAAGTATGCGCCATGCGCATCGCTTCGGGAACATTCGGTGGTTTGGACGAGGTGACGTTTCCCTTGATGCTCTTAGGGAGTCCCAGAAGTACCTTTCCATTCGTTTAAATTCTGGGGTAACCATTGTCGGACAGATCAGGGCTAGTTCCAAAAATCTCCGATTGTAACCATCAAGGTCGTTCCCAACGGCCTTTAACTGCATGAATTCCATTTCCATATTTTGTATTTCGGTTCTCGGACAATACTCATCAATCATAGCCGCTTTGAATTCCTCCCATGGCGTAGCATACGCCTCATCGATACCTTTCGCTTGAGCTAACGTGTTCCACCACGTTAGTGCGCCGTCAGATAGCGTGCAAGAAGCAAATTTGGTTTTGTTGTCCTCCGAACAGTTGCTAACTCGGAATACTGATTCAAGTTTCTCGAACCATCTGGTGAGACCAACCGGTCCCTCGATTCCACTGAAGTTATGTGGTTTGCAGCTCTGGAATTCCTTGTAAGTACACCCATTTCGAACGGGTGGGATAACCGGTGGTGGTAGCGGTGGAGCTTGAAGGTTTCTTTCTGCTAGGGCTGCGGCTACACGTTCTTGGATCATCTCTTCAATTTGAGCAGCAGTAGGTGTGGATCGACCGTTAGCCATGATGTTCTAAACAAAAATTTTGACTCAAGTCAAAATCCAGTATGCAAGTAGTAATAATACAGTATATAGTAACCAACATGGAATCAATACATCACATGTTATTAAATAACGCATCTAGGTACAAATACCACAGAATCATCGTACAGTAATGTAAATAGAACATCGTGCAAGAATTAAATAACGCAAAGTTCCATTAATAAAAATAATAAGTTTCATACATTTGAATAAGTTCGTACAATACATAAGTAATACAATAAACTACGACTAGATTACATAATGAAATCTAAATACAAAAGTCCTACAGTGAAGGTGGGTGTAGGATGTCTAAAACCTGAGCCAACTACTCCTCGAGCTCAGTAACCCGAGCTCGGAGGATTCCCACCTCCCTTGTCAATTCCTCGACAGTGGGAGATGGTGGGGCAGGTGGTGCTGGTGGTGCAGGTGGTGCGGGTGGTGCGGGTGGTGCCGGTGGTGCGGGTGGTGCAGACCGCACGAAACGGGGTGCAGACGTTCCGGCTCCAGAAATTGTCAGTACGTAACGGGGTGCCTTACGCACTTGTGGGTCGGTAGGGTACGGCACAAGCCGCTTACGAGCAGTAACCCTACGTCGTCGACCAAATGTGTCAGTGAAGGCTCGTCCTCCGTTGATCCCCGGAATGATGGTACCGTCGAAGCGATACCGCTTCTTCAGCGGGGTGGAGGGTGGCTGAATAGGTATATAGCAGGGTCCTCATCATCACTGGAGTCGTCTGAGGAAGAGTCATCTGATAAAGAATCGGCGGATGATGAGTCATCCGAATCATGTGGTGGCTGTACGGGTGGCTGAACTGGCAGTCTGAAGGCGACCAACATCTGTCTGTATCTGAATGGCGGAATCGGCACTAAACGTCCATTAGGAGCGCGTCGGCACGGCATGCGCATATAGTTACGGAATGGCCCTTCCCCGAACTCCTCGGGAATCACAACACCACCGATGCGGGGCTGTGGCTCCGAGGATCCGGGAGCAGACGGACCTGGAATCTCCGTAGGGTCCACGTGTCCGTCAATAGTAGCCACTGGTGCAGGTGCCTGGCTGCTAGTCCCGGAAGATGAAGCGCCGGGGTCACTCGTGGGTAGCGGGATCGGTGTGTCGGCAGCAGCAGGTGGGGTGGCTGACGAGTCTAAACTGCCCAAAACGATAGCAGGTGGAACATCCGACATCTGAACAAGGAAAAATAAATTTTCCATGTCAGTAAGTCATAAAGCAAGCACGTATTAGGCCAACAGTTTAAATCATGTATAACAATAAGTAGCATGGCAATAATAACGAATCGTACAGAAGTAGCATGCAATCGAAAGCAAGTAATATCATACAGTAGTGAAATCATGTAATATCATACGGCATATAGCAGTAAAAGTAAGCAGCAGCATGCAGTAAGTTCAGCAGAAACACGTAAACTAGCAAGTTGTAGATTAGTCCTATTAGTGAATCCTACTCGGGTCGGTCTTAGACTCACTAATGCAACCTAATTCCCTACAACCAATGCTCTGATACCAAATGTGATGCCCCGTACAAAACCATCGTGTACGAATCATCAACAACAGGATCATTACAAGGTTAAGTACTATATGCTGTAATAAAAGAAGTTGCATTCACGATAAAAAGGTGACGTCATAACCGACATCAAATGTTTTACACCAACAGTATGCTTCTACGAATAGCAAGCATGAATAAACATATGTGACCCTTAGGTCGTTACAAAACATAGTTTCAAATGTATTTAAGTTTGAATGCAAGATAAACAGTTCATGCGGTGATAACACTATAGCAGCGGGTGTCTACGGCAAGACTAGCACGACAGCGGAAGCAAATAACCTTAAGCACCTGAGAAAAACAAGCTTAAAAATGTCAACACAAAGGTTGGTGAGCTATAGTTTAAGTATAACAGTATGTAAGGTAGGCCACGAGATTTCAGTGCTACAAAGAGCGTTTCAAAACAGTAAGATAAATATATGTTAACCGTGGGCACTTGGTAACTAACTTAACGTTTATACCCCCTGAAAGTACACTTGGCAAGTGTTTATGTTTACGAAGTATTAAACACTCGTTAAATGCTAGCGCTACTAGCCCGAGTGGGGATGTCAAACCCTATAGATCCATATCTAAGATTCGCGTTCACCGGTTCAAAAACCAATGACTAAACGTTACCGAGCTAAAGGGAATGTTTCTGCAGTTGTATAACCCACACATATAAAAGTTTAAGTACTCGTGCCTAGTATGTAAAACATAAAATGCGCATGTATTCTCAGTTCCCAAAATAAGTTAAAGTAAAAAGGGAATACTATAACTCACAATGATAAAGTAGCGGTAAAGTATGACTCGGAAAGTAAGCAAGTAATGAAGGTTGTCCAAACGGGTCCTCAACCTAAGTCAAATAGTAATAAGTCAGTAAATCGTCCGAATAGGTTTAAAAGTATGTAAATAAGGTCTTAAGGGTCATCATCATTTATCATCAAACAAAAGGTGTAAAGTAGGTTTCGTTTATGAAAGTAGTTTAAAACAAAGGCTGAGTTCGGTCAGTCACCACGGCCTCTATACCTACTGAAATAAGGTGAGACCAGTGGCCATGGCTCCGTATATGAGTCCTTTAAGTGTGGTAAAATTTACAGAAGCAAACTCATCTTTGTTTGACCGTGGCGACGGTCTAAGTGCGAGTAGGTCAGAAATTTCTGCACAACGTTAAAGGACATAGTGACGATCGGAGGGCCATAAATCCTAAACCGTAACTCGGATTAAGTCGAGTCCTATATGAAAAGTTATCTACTTGAAAAGATCTATTTGAAAATCAAGGTTACAGCAGCCCAGGTTTACTGGTCTGTTACAGAAACAGCAGAACGGTAGGCTGTAAACAGAAACAGAAAGATAAATGGGTTCCGGTGGGTTTTGGTGCTTGATGTTCATCATGGTTCTCGTCCTTGATGCATATAGCTTCAAGTGTACAACTCATTGATGTGTTTACATCATCTTTACCATGATTTGACCATCATAACCCAAGTGTAAGTCTAAGACATGAAGCACAACTCACTTAAGTGTTGCAAGTGTTTTGATGAACCAAAGTTACATCAAAGTCTTAGATCTAACACATACATGAACTTTAAGACTAATAATAAGTTACAAACTTGAAAGTGAACTTATGAAATCAAGATCTTAAGTTGTAGAACATAGTTCTTAGTTTGATCTTGAAGATCCAAGACTCAAAAGTCTAGATCTAACATAAGTGTACAAAGTTATATTTAAAGAAAACTTATTTGTATGTTCTTGAACTTTCAAAGTTAACTTTTAGTTCCAAGAGATATGAGATCAAGACTAACTTGTAGTACTTGACCAACAACAACCAAAATTATAAAATTAGAGTGCAAGTAAAACTAAATAAACAAGTAAATAAGTTCATGGGTTTCATACTTTAAAGATTCAAACCAAAATTTGATCTTTAAGAATGTAAACTTTAAAGCTTACAAACATGATTCACAAGTATGATTTGCAACACATGAACTCTAAATTTTTTTGAAACATTAATAGTAGAATCATAAACTAGTAAGTTTATGTTCTTGTTGTTCTTGTTATAACAAGATAAAATGAAGAATCAAACTAGAAAGTTTGGTTCTTGGAAACTAGTAAGTAAAGTAACTACAAATACATGTAACTAAATAATAATCAAGAACAAGTAGCAAACAACAAATGATGATGATGATTTGCATGTATGTATTCGGTTTCTAGGAGGAAAAGGACGGAGAAAGAAAGCTTGTAACTTACAAGAATGAAGAGAAAGTTGAGAGGAAAAAGTTGAAAGGAAAATGTAAATAAGAATGGGTGTGAAAATGAATGATGAATACTAGTGAATGAAGTAAGTAAAAAAAATAATTTGAACTCCTCCTTGATGTTCAAAACCAACGGCCAAAGTGTGGGGGAGGGAGGAGGCCAAAATCCACTAGTCTCATGTATGTAAAGCTCATAAAAGGTGGTTAATGGAGTTGATTTCATGGGGATTGTGTGCAAACAAGATTCCTAATGAAACAACTAACTAGTTCATTTCTCTAACTAATACTTGCATGACTTAGTGGGCTAGTTAATCCATTTAAATGGGTAGGGTGGGCTTATAAGCCCAATATCATGAGTCCATTACACTAGTAAAGCCCAAGTTCAATTAATTAACAAACAAATCCATTTAAAGCCCATGTAACTAATTAATAACCTTAGTTAATTAAAATGATTAATAAAATTAATCATGAATGTAAATAATATTCTAAAAATATTATTCTTGAAAGTTTCGTGTGTCACAAGGACTTTTCGGGCAATTAAAGTCAAGTACGTTTAGTCATGGCAACATGTAAATGTAATAACATACATTTGTTTAATCATACGTATTAATAATAATAATTATTAATAAATAAACATTGGAAAATCCAGGGTCGTTACAGTGTGAAACAAATAAAGATCAATAATACTCCGTATTAGGTTTCTTTGAAAAGAATCAAAATAAATGTACATGGTGGTTTTGGTTTTCATGCGAAACGAGAGGTTTTGGGGTATTTTATTTTTCTTTTAAGTATCACTTTCAAAGACAAAAGGATCGTGTGTGTGTGTGTGTGTATATATATATATATATATATATATATATATATATATATATATATATATATATATATATATATATATATATATATATATATATATATATATATATATATATATATATATATATATATATATATATATATATATATATATATATATATATATATATATATATATATATTGTTACCGACTCAAACAACGTCGGTGAAAAAAATAAGTAAAGATAGTTTCCTTTTATCACTTGAACTTGGCCAATAAGAAATATTATTATGAAATCGTTTCCAACTTTCCTCCTTTTATTTGTACGTGGCCTACAAGAATAACCGTTTATTTGATAAACATTCTTTCCTTTTGTATTTAAACGTAAGGAACCAGCACCAACATGATATTAATAGAAAATCAATTTCTATTAGTTTATGATTAATAAATTAATTAAACAATTAATTAATTCAAAATATTTATTTCGTTACTTAGATAATATATATATATATATATATATATATATATATATATATATATATATATATATATATATATATATATATATATATATATATATATATATATTTCATTTGACGTTTAGGTGTATATATGTGACCCCAAAGGCTCAAATGAATTTAGCCATATATTAATATGTTGTACCTTACACATTACACCAACTAAAACCCAAATTAGTAATACCAACGGCATGGTTGGTTTGGTTATTCAAATCTCATTATACGTGAGATTTAGAGTTCATGTTTGTAGATGTATAATTATAATCATAATTAAGTTAAATTATAGTTATATTTAGCATTCATTATGTACGGAGTAATTTGCAAACTAGTTAAATGAAACTTGAGAGGTATTTTTAGTCAACCAGAAAATTGTTTTAGTTAGAGTAGGGTTTATGCAATCTCCAAACAGAAAGATTCTTACGCTAAACATACCCGACAAGAGATGATAATTGCCATTAATATATTTACATAAATAGTTTAATTAACTATGAAAAAGAAATAAAGTTATCCTCTATAAGAGTGTAAGTTTCTATGTGTTGATTGATTGGTACATATATACAGATGAGTTCCACACAAATTGGGAACCTCAGCTAACTCCCTATAATCTAGGAACTAAGTTATACACAGTATGTTGACTAGGCTAAATAACCGATATATGCAATATTGACAAAGTTACATTCATTGACTCTATTATGCCCCCGCAGTCGAAGCGTTCGGTGGTCGAACGCAAAGGCTGGATCTGAACTCCTCAAACAAGATGTGTGGTAAATCTTTAATAAAGATGTCGGTTATCTGAAAGTGAGTCGGAACGTGTAATACCCGAACTTGACCTTTAGCATGTGATGACCCGGAAATTTCTGACCAAATTTAAACTTAATCTTTATATAATTTCGACACGATAAGCAAAATTTGTAATATTGAAGTCTCATAAACTTTGAACTGTGTTCGTGCATATATTTGACCTTTGAACTATTCATATGGATTCAGTTGATCTTTGATTATGCCCGACGATTCACGAACCATAGTTTGCAAATAAATATGTATATATATATATATAAGTATATATAAATGAAAGTATATATATAATAATTTAAAATTATAAAATAGAATTTAAACATTTGAACTAAATATGTAAAATGAACTACAAGAATAGGTAAATGTAATTTAAAAATGAATAAATATAGATACGATTCTTATTAATAATTAAGAGTATATGGTAATATATATACAATGTATAAATAATAAATATTCAACATATGTTATCATATAATATATAATATTAATGTTTAAATGTAATTACAAGTTTAATCGTAATCATTATATTATTAATACATTCATTGCTATTATTAATATTAATATCAGAATTACTAAAATTATAATATTGAACTTGATATATCTGATTCGTTATACTTATTAATGTTAATGATATCATTGTTAATATCATTATCGTTATAACTAGTAGTAAAGTTATAATTTTAATTAATATTAATAATTAATATAACAAGTTTAATTATAAATTATATTGTTGTAGTAATATTATAATTACTTTCAATATTAAAATATATATATGTAATAGTAGTATGAAAATATATATATATACAAATTGTTATATTATTACTACTATAATTGTAATTAATGGTATCATCAATAATACATTTCTTATTATTATTATTAGTATAATTTGGATAAAATTATCATTAATATTATTATCATCATTATTAAAATTATTAAGATCATTATTATTGTTATTATTAATACTATCATATTATTATTATTACTTCTAGGATTATTATTATTATTATTATTATATTTATTATTATTATTAGTATTTTTATAATTTTTGATATTATTAATAGTATTAATATTATTATATTTATATATATTTTTTATCAATATTAAATAATGCGTATAACATCAAATATAAAATCTGATCCTACTAAATATCACGATCCAAATTTTTAACCTGTCTCTAAACTTGTTATCCATCAATATCAATTCACAGATTCAGATGCAATTCAGTTAGGAGTCCCTCTCACTTTTATTTATTTTCTTGTCTGCAAGAATATTGATGTCGACCCCTTTTCGCTATAAAACAACTGAATTCTTCAATGACATGGAGAAAGTTAACCAATTATTTATCCTCATTATCAAATTCTATCCACTGGTATATATTAGGGTCAATCAGATTTTAAACAGAAGAAGCAAAGAAATGATACCCTGTTCTTAACCCGTTTTACAAAAACCTCGATATCGAGTTCAATTTCAAAAACTGGAATTACAGTATTATTAGGATTTAATTACTCGATCGTTCTGCAAAAATTGAGGTTCCAACTCCTTTTATTGAATTCAAATTTTGAAGTCAAACCTTTTATTTTTAAAAGTTAAACGACTGGTTTATGAAGCAATTCGAATTTGTTTTGAGGTTTTTGGAAAAATTGATAATCCTAAAAGTTATAGAAGTGAATTAAAACCTATTTCATGTAGAAAGAATTATCTATTACGGTCTTAAATTCGAAATCATGCTTTGAGTGTTCTTCGTGTTTTTTTCAACTGAATATGCTTATGTTTTTATTTTTTAATTTTTTTTTTCTTTTCCTGATTAATTCATAGATGTTGTTCAGTGTCATTGTATTTTCAAACCGAAAACAAAAATTTATTCAATGTTATAGATAACACTTTAGTTCTCTGGTCGATTGAATTTGATGATGAAAAAGGATTTTTAGAACCAATAAATAAAACGGGTTAAATGAAATTGAGGGGAGAGTTTAATCAGAAAAACGAATATGCTGGAATGGTTAGAAGTGTTATGGGTAATCGAGAGGTCTCAGGTTCAAGCCTCTGTTGCGTCAATCTTTTTATGGAAAGCCTTTTAAATCTTTTGAAGGTAGTTTTTAAGTTATTATTATTATTATTACTATTATTTTTCTAATTATTATTGTTGTTGTTATTAGTATCATTACTATTATTGTTGCTAGTAGTATTAAGATCATCATTAATATAATTATCAATATTGTTATTATTAGTAATATAATTATTATTATCTCTACAAATACATGTATTAAGATAAAAATTATCATTTATTATTATTATTATTATGATAACAACTAATATTACTAGTATTATTATGAAAATGATAAAATCTTTGTTTTTCATTAATATTAGTATTATTAAAATAAGTATTATGATAAAATTTTCATGTATTATGATTATAACCACAAGTATGAAAATTATTATTATTATCACTAATAAGTTGTGTTAGTATTATTATCATGATTAGGATTACTATTACTATTATTATTATTATTATTATTATTATTATTATTATTATTATTATTATTATTATTATTATTATTATTATTATTATTATTATTATTATTATTATTATTATTATTATTATTATTATTATCATTATAAGTATGATTATTTATATTATCATGAGTGTTATTAATATGTAATTACTGAAATCATTATTATAAGTATTATTAATCGAGAAATTAATATTTTACAGTTATTATTATAAATATCATTACTAATATCATTAATATAATTATTAACAATATTACCTTATTTAGTAATATTAAGTATTATGATTAATATCATTATTATCGTAAGTATTACTAAAATTACTATTTTTAACAAACAAATGATACATACATATATATTAAAATATATATATATATATATATATATATATATATATATATATATATATATATATATATATATATATATATATATATATATATATATTTATAACATAACGAAAAGTAATATTTTATATAACAAAATAAATATATGAAACATATATAGTATTAATATAAAAAGTATATAACTACTAAATTTATATATATTGTTCGATTACAACTATGTATATTAATAAATATACAAATTGATATAGGTTCGTGAATCTGAGGCCAACTCTATACTTGTTCAATGTCGTTATATGTATTTTTACTACAAAATACATTAGGTGAGTTTCATTAATCCCTTTTTAAATGCTTTTGCAATATATATTTTTG
The DNA here is from genome assembly GCF_046630445.1 of Rutidosis leptorrhynchoides. Classification (NCBI taxonomy): domain Eukaryota; kingdom Viridiplantae; phylum Streptophyta; class Magnoliopsida; order Asterales; family Asteraceae; genus Rutidosis; species Rutidosis leptorrhynchoides. The sequence continues at coordinate 441,490,336 of NC_092336.1, forward strand.
GGACTGAGAATACATGCGTGATGTGGTAGCAGAGTGTATATAAAATAGTTATTAAATTTTTAGCAGGAAATACTATTAAATACGATACAATTTTACACAAGATATTTATTTATTTAGAGAATGGATATACTTAAACCTTGCTACAACACTTATATGCAGTGTACCTAATCGTACAGTAGTGTAGTTTTTAGTAAGTCCGGTTCGTTCCACAGGGAAAATCTTTAAACAAAGCTTAACGCTATATTAGTTTACTTTTATAAAAATACAAAATATATTTATAAGTAATATTATTATTATAAAGGGGGGGTTTTTACCGTTTAATGACCGGTTTGTCGATTTTAAAACTTTAGTCGCAGTTAAAACCAAATGTAAAATATTAAAAATAAATACAAGACTTAAATTAAAGAGTAAAGTAAATAACGATAATGAAATTGCGAATAATAAAAGTGCGATAAAATAAACTTGCGATAATTAAAAAGTACGATAATTAAAAGTGCAATTAAATACAATAACAATAAAAATGCGATAATTAGAAGTGCAATTAAATATAAAATAAAGGAAATTAAATATGAAATAATAGAATTATGCTTATTTAAACTTCCGTAATCATGATGTTTGACGTGTTGATTTTAGTTTTATGCCCATGGGTTAATTGTCCTTTGTCCTGGATTATTTAATATGTCCGTCTGGTTTTTGTCCATAACAGTCCATCAGTCATAAATATAAAGTGCGAGTGTCCTCGTCAAATTATCCTTATACCCGAAGTTAAATATTCCAACTAATTGGGGACTTAAACTGTAACAAGATTTTAATACTTTGTTTAATAATTACACCAGGATGTCGACTGAGTGTAACCCAAGGTTTTAATATTTTGTTATCAATTATACCAAGTGTCCTTGTACATAATTTCACCCCTGTTTTAATTATTCTAGTGGCTATTAATCCATTCCCGTATCCGGTTAAATGAACGATTATTCGTACATATAAATACCCCGCCCATCGTGTCCGATCGAGTGTATATGGTAATTTATAGGGACGCCCAATTGTAAATCTTTATATTAACATTAACAAACTATCATTTAGTTAAACAAATATAAAGCCCATTAATAGCCCATAGTCTAATTTCCACAAGTGTCGTTCTTTTGTCCAAACCCCAATTATGGTACAAAGCCCAATTACCCAATTTTAATAATTAGCCCAACATCATGATTACTTCGGATTAAATAAGCATAATAATAACTTAGCTACGAGACATTAAATTAAAAAGGTTGAACATAACTTACAATGATTAAAAATAGCGTAGCGTTACACAGACAGAATTTCGACTTACACCCTTACAACATGTGCTAACATACCCTTATTATTAGGATTAAAATTAAAATTAAAATTAAAATTAAAATATAAATATAAATATTTACGTATAGATATAGAGAGGATGGATATATATGTTGGTTTTTGCGATCAGAATTCGTTTGCTTTTATAGGGAGTTTCAGAATTTGGGGCTCCGCGACTCGCGGCCCTTTTTGCCTTCAAACTCCGCGAGTCGCGGAGTTTGTAAATACAGCTCACTCCATTTTGGCTCTTTGTTTACCGACGGTTTATTATATAAATATAATTTATATATAATTTATATAATTAATTATATATTATATTATATTTATATACATAGTTAACTTGTAATTTTTAGTCCATTGCGTCGAGCGTTGAGAGTTGACTCTGGTCCCGGTTCCGGATTTTCGAATGTCCTTGCGTACAATTTAATATCTTGTACTTTGCGTTTTGAATCTTGTACTCTTGTAATTTCGAGACGTTTCTTATCAATAATTGGAACCTCTTTGATTGTTTTTTGTACTTTTGAGCTTTTTGGTCGTTTGCGTCTTCAATTCGTCAAATCTGTCTTTTGTCTTCACCTTTTATTATTTAAACGAATATCACTTGTAAATAGAACAATTGCAACTAAAAGCTTGTCTTTCTTGAGGAATAATGCTATGAAATATATGTTCATTTTTAGCATTATCAAATATTCCCACACTTAAGCGTTGCTTGTCCTCAAGCAATATCGTCTTGAAATACTAGAATCACTTCTTTATTCTTCACACTTTGTACATCAGTGATTTCTATACGGCGGTATAAACAATGGTAGTAACGATATGGTTTACAGTCCCACATGACTATAAAAATTTAGATCCATTAAGGAAATTGGATCTTTATGAAAACATTTGATCTTTTGAAAATTAAATCTAGTTTTTACCCTAGATAAGTTTTCCGGAATAACCCTTTACCGGTGTTTGCAAAATATTTTTGTGGGTTTGGTGGGTTTCAGATTTGAAAATTTTAGCTCAAAACTTGCGGTTTTGTGTCACCCACTTGCTAACCTTGTATTTGGAAAGCAACACATCCAGTTTACTTGTCCCGTATATTACCTTTCGGTAAACTACCGTCCGGTTGTAAAGGAAAGCGTTGAACAAGCAACTGTTAAGGCAATGTCCCCTGACATGCTTTTAATTATGGTCTATAACGTGTCGGACGCAATTACTATCCTTGGTAGGAGCAATAGTAAAGCTCACCCTTATGATTTTTCGGTCTGGCACAAGGTCCTGTCTTTGACCACTATGCAACCACCGTTCTTACGGTTGACACCCGATTTAGTTCAGGTGACCTAATGAATTCCAGGTGAATTCCTAGGATTTTACGTTCAATGGTAATGAACGCATTGAAAATAGGGTTTTCAGAAAACAAATCGGTTTGTAATTTTGATCAAAATATTTTCTCGTTCAAGCTCGAGTTTAGATATCATTGAATTCCATGAGTTTGTAATTCTCAATCTTTAAGGTCAATCTCAAGGATTGAGTAATATCAGGCTTAAAAGCTAATTTTTGATCTTTTAAGGAGATTATCCTTTATGGGGATCTGATTCATTAGTCTTATCCAGCTAATTTGCATGGTGCCCCCCATTTTACGAGATAAATCCTTCTCATGGTTAGGATAAATCTGACCACTTGGCGACCCTGTTTAATGCTGAGGTCCATGGATTTCCTGCTGATTTTAGTGATGACTTTTCTAGATTTTTCGTCAACCTACAGCTGGTCTGGACGACAACTTCTTGACCTAAATCAAGAAGCGCGTGTCTTTTTCGGAAGACTTTACTTCCTTTTAATGATGGAATTGATTCATCGTGTAGATCCATCTTTCTTACAGTAAATCAGGTAAAACTTTTTAGTTTAGTCCAAGGCAAAAGTATTTTCAGTTATTTGTACAAAAATATGTGATATATGTTTTGAATAACTTGGAGAATTTTCCCACACTTGGCTTTTATTTTCCTTTTTATTGTCCTCTATTCCATTTTAAATGAATTTTAACATTTTGGTTTGTTTCTCAATTTATGTCCTTTCCGAGGTTACAATAATTTCGGTGTTAAAACCTAGTTTTATCGTTCATAAATATGTATAAACATGATTTTGAGTTCATTTAATTGAAAATTTTGAAAAATTTTACTAGAATTGGGTAGTCAGTATATAAGACTAGGGCTGTTCTTTATTATCAGAGAGCACTAGATTCTAATACAACTACTGCTTTACTAGTATTTTTAATGGTAACCCAGTGTTTAAGATAAAAATTTTAAAATCCGAAAGAATTTAACCCCTTCCCACACTTAAGATCTTGCAATGCCCTCATTTGCAAGAAATCAGTAACAATTTAAATTATTGAGGGTAATTTGTGTGAAAATGATTAAATTTTTACTAAAGTTTCCAAATATATTGGCGTTTGTTTGCTGAATGATAAATGGTGCACATCATTTGTTCATTCCGTCTTGTTGTTATTTCACATATATTTTGCATCTTGTCGTCAAAATTAGTTGCTTTTGCTGAACTTAATGCCAGTCTTTGAAAATGCGTTGTTTTACCCTGTTGTGTACATAAGATAAACTGCAAACATATATACATATTTTTGAAGTTTGGTATATTACCCCACATTCAAAAATTATTAAAATCTAAGAATAAAAGTTAGAAAATTATAAAAACTATTACAATATTAAATAAGTATTAAACGTATCAACATTACAAATAATAAAATAATAAAACTAAGTAGACTAGGGATGATACTGATACCAATAGGGGTTCCATGCATAACCATAGGTGCTATAAAATGCTTCGGCTGGGTTATACGTAGGATACGGTGGTTGAATCTCTATAGACCAGGGAGGGAATATGGGCTTTGGGGTAGGAATATAGTTTCTACGTATATGTTGGCAATAAGCTATGATTTGGTTTTGATGAACTTGCCAATCTTCAAATGCTCTCTGTCTAGCATTTTCGTACTCCTGTGAAGCTATAAACCTTTGCATTTATTGCATTTCATTTCCCCCTCCTACATTACCTTGCTGTTGGTTTCTCTCAACCTGTGGATGTCTACCATGGTATTGTACTGCGGCGTTATTTTGCCTTTTCAAAACTTTCGCACCATGGTATACATTTAAACCTATTGTATCGCGGGGTTCTGGTTCTTCGACTAATAATCCCCCCCGACTTATATCCACACCGAGATATTCAGCAATCAAAGTAATAAAAATACCACCTCCTATTATGCTATGCGGTCTCATCCCCCTAACCATAGCTGATAAATAATAACCCACACAATAAGGTATACTTACAGCACTTTGTGGGTCTCGAATACACATATGGTAAAACAAATCCTGTTCATTTACCTTTTACTTGTTCTTACCTCTTTGTGTAATCGAATTAGCTAAAAACCTATGAATTACTCTTAATTCAGCTCTATCTATATCCAAATAAGAGTAATTTCCCCCTTTGAATCGGTGATGGCTTGTCATTTGACTCCATACACCATGTGTATCAAAATTTTCATCTATCTTTCTACCATTTAGTATCAACCCTCTACAATCGGCAGATGCTAACTCCTCAGGCGTATATATACGTAAAGCCTGAGCCATGTCTAGTAAAGACATGTGGCGCATCGAACCTCCTAACAAAAATATAATAAAAGATCGATCAGTTAAACTAGCTACCCGATCATTTAATTCTATACTACACAACAATTCTTCACACCATACTTTATATACAGGTCTACGCATGGTGAATAAACGTACCCAGTCGTTAAAAGTAGAATTACCATACCTCTGTGCAAGTAATTCTCTAATTGGCCCGGCCAATTCTATAGCTTCTAATGGTCCCCATTCTATGACCCTAGGTACCTCAACAACTTTAGAATGAAGAGTATGCAAACCCCTTTGGTATTTTGGATAATCTATCCAAAGTCTGTCAAATCTCAGGTTCGGGTGCAAATCTTCCAAGTGCATATCAGAAAATGTCATGACTGGATGAGGTATATCTTGCTTATAGTAGTTATCCACCTCCTGTTGTTCCGCATTCTCAGCAGGAGCATTGCGAGCTTGGGATGAAGATTCACCCCTTTCAGTCTGCAAAACACATCAAACACAATTTTTGTGCATCCAAATATGCATTAGTGTTAGCAAAATCATCAATCAAAATAATTACAATGACATGATCAATTTATATCAAACTTAAGCTCATTTTCATATTTTTATCAAATCTACACTTTTTCAAATAAGCATATACGAAAATGTTCGCCAAGTTCATAAGCATTTAACTCAAATAACATGTCAAAATAATCATTACTAGCAATTAAACAAGTTTCAAATGGCATTATCTTTCAAAAATCAAGTTCATGAATTTTAGACTTGAAAAAGTCCACCTTAATTCTCAAAATCATGTTTAGGCTCAAAGTTTGGATCATTTAACTACCTAAACATGTTACACTACTTAATTTAGCAACAATTCATAACAAAAATCGGTCATAACCTGTTTATATCAAAAAGCCCCAAATTTGCTCAAGAACACAAACCCTAGATTACTCAAAATTTGAAGTTTAAGGCTTCTAATCATGTTAAATAGCATCAATCTAGGTTATACAAGCATAATACATAAGCAATTTAAGCATAATTACACTAAAAAGCATCAAAATCAAATTGGGTATAAAATTGCTCAAGAACACTAATTTTCGGATTAAATGGTGTTTAGGTGTAGAAATTTACCGTTTTTCTTGAGTAATTCCTTGATAGCATCCTTCTCAACATGATTTTAGTAAAATATTTGATGATTAACGGTTAAAAATTGTGATTTTGGGGGTGTTTTTGCGGGTTTTTTCGGCAGTATTTTCGCAGTTTTTTCTGTGTTGTGGGTTGGGGACTGATCAGTTCTGCGTTTATATTTTTTTTCTGGATTTTAGGAACTCCGCGAGTCGCGGTATATTACCCTTCAAACTCCGCGACTCGCGGAGTTTTTTTTTTTTTTTTTTATAACATCTTATACTAATTAAAACAATTAAGTAATTAATTTTAAAATTTTGTTTCCCTTGTTATTTAGGAAGAGGTCGTTTCGGATCGATGTCCTAGTCCGTCCTTCGACAAAATTTTAAAATTTGTCTTTTTGTAGCGATTGTTTTAAAAGCTAAGATTTTTGGGTTTTTTAAATGTTTTTGGCATACTTTAATTCAATAAGATTAAAAATAATGATAATAAAAGTTCTCGTCCCTTCCTTGGGTAAAGCAATTTCGGTTTAAAGACCTAGTCTTCAACTTACGACGAATTTTAAAAATCATATTTTTAACTTAATGAGATAAAGTAAATTTTTGTTTTTAAATTCACACAATTTAAATATAAAATTCAAAATTAATATTAAAAATTCACACCAAACTTAAAATTTGAAATGTATAAAATTAAAAATTCATATTTTAAAAATTAAAAATTTGCACCAAACTTAATTTAAAAATTCATATTATAAATTCACACCAAACTTATATTAATTTTTCAAATATTTACAATTTTAAAAATATTGTTTTTACAAAGTTTACAATATTAATTTAAGATTTAAATATTAATTTTAAAAACATGGTAAAAATAAAATTAAAAATCTTTTTGGCTTTTTATCCCACTTTAATCAATCAAATATTATCAAAATATGCGCCCCTCTTTTCGGTAAAGTAATTTCGGTTCCAAGACCTAATTTAACTCATGATGAATTTTTGAAATATTTTGGGTTGATTGATTAAAGATATTTATACCTTAAGAATAAACGTTAAATTTCGCAGTGATGTAATAAATTTTTGAATGATATCAGTAATTTCGGTCGCCAAACCTAATTTTATTCAATACCAATTTAATACTTTATAGCGAACAAATTAGCGTTTATTATCAAAAGGTTAAAAATAAAAAAATAAAATAAAAACTGTACAAACATACCTGTGAAATAGATTTCTTAGTTATATGATCTATCCCATTCATAAGATAGTCGGTTTAATTGGTTTTCCATAGCTACATAGGCGTAACCTCGAGCATTCAGTGTCTTTTCTTCTAAACATATGAACGGTCCGTCTCTGCATAAAGTAACAAATTCGGTGTTTGAATAGGTTTGATTATTTGAACATTTACCTCCATGTGACCATTTTCCGCATTTGTGACATCTTTCTAGGTGTCGTACTCTTCTTTTCGCTGCGGATTTTGATTTTCCTTTACCAAATTATAACTTATTATCTTCGCATCTGGATTCTTTTCTAACTCCGTCCAATCTTTCTCTGATTACTGATACTATTTCACTCGGTAGTGTGTCATTATTACGTTTAGTGATCAAAGCGTGTAGCATTAGACCATGGTTTAGTTCACAGGCAGTCTTCATTTCCAAAAAAAATAAAAATTCAGAATGGGGGAGAAGACTAGTTCTTTAGGGTCTGCTAGGGAAAGACCATTCGGGTTCCATTTTCGAGAACTACACGAAAATAGACAATCTAACTCTAACAGAAATACATAAACCCCTTGATTCTCCCCACACTTAGTTAGCTGTGGTATCGAAATTGTGATTAACTTCGTTGTCAACTTCCATCGGACCATGTATGTAATGTTTAACTCTGTGACCATTAACTTTAAATTCAATCCCATTTGAATTTATTAATTCTATCGTTCCGTATGGGAAAACTCTTTTGAATATGAATGGTCCAGACCATCTTGATTTCAATTTTCCAGGAAATAGCTTGAATCGTGAATTGAAAAGAAGAACTCTATCTCCTTCTTTAAATTCTTTTGAACTTCTGATTCTTTTATCATGCCATTTCTTCGTTCTTTCTTTATAGATTAACGAATTTTCGTATGCTTCATGTCTTAATTCTTCTAATTCATTTAGTTGACTTAATCGTAGACGTCCGGCTTCATGTAAATCAAGATTACATGTCTTCAAAACCCAAAATGCTTTGTGTTCAATTTCTACTGGAAGATGACATGCTTTTCCATAAACAAGTCTAAAAGTTGTGGTTCCAATTGGAGTTTTGTAGGCTGTTCTAAAAGCCCAGAGTGCATCCTCCAATTTAATGGACCATTCCTTCGGATTTGATCCTACGGTTTTCTCTAGAATACGTTTTAAAGCTCGATTAGTATTTTCAACTTGTCCACTTGTTTGTGGATGATATGCGGTGGAGATTTTATGAGTTACTCCATATCTTTTAAGAACTTTCTCAAGTTGATTATTACAGAAATGAGTACCCCGATCACTTATTAAAGCTTTCGGTGTTCCAAACCTTGCAAAAAGACGTTTTAAAAAGTTAACTACAACTCGTGCATCGTTAGTTGGAAGAGCTTGTGCTTCCGCCCATTTAGATACATAATCAATGGCTACGAGAATATAGAGATTATTATGAGATTTTGGAAATGGACCCATAAAGTCAATACCCCAAATGTCAAATACTTCACATACTTGTATGACATTTTGTGGCATTTCATCACGTTGACTTATTTTTCCGGCCCTTTGACAAGCATCACAGGATTTGCAAAGAAGGTGTGCGTCTTTGTAAATTGTAGGCCAATAGAATCCAGCATCATAAACTTTTCTTGCTGTTAGTTGAGGCCCATAATGCCCTCCTGTTGGTCCTGTGTGACAATGGTTTAATATTTTACTAGCTTCATCTCCAAATACACATCGGCGTATTATTCCATCGGGACAACTTTTAAACAAATGTGGATCTTCCCAAAAATAGTGTTTTATATCACTGAAGAATTTCTTTCGTTTTTGGTACGATAATCCTTTTTCAAGGAATCCACAAACTAAGTAGTTTGCATAGTCTGCAAACCATGGAATTTCTTTATAATCTATCTTCAATATATATTCATCAGGAAAGTTGTCTTGTATGGCCGATTCATTTAGAACTTCTAACTCAGGATTTTCAAGACGAGAAAGATGATCAGCGGCGAGATTTTCTGCTCCTCTTTTATCTCGGATTTCAATATCAAACTCTTGTAAGAGTAAGATCCAACGGATTAATCTTGGTTTAGCATCTTGTTTTGAAAATAGGTATCTAAGAGCAGAATGGTCGGTATAGACCACCGTTTTTGCTAGAACGAGATATGATTGAAATTTGTCAAAAGCAAAGACAATAGCAAGGAGTTCTTTTTCAGTAGTTGTATAGTTCGTTTGTGCTCCTTGTAATGTCTTACTAGCATAATATATAGGTTGAAATCGTTTTTCAATCCTTTGTCCCAAAACGGCTCCCATTGCAAAATCACTTGCATCGCACATTAGTTCAAATGGTAGATTCCAATTTGGTGTTATCATGATCGGTGCATTAGTGAGTTTCTCTTTAAAAATATTAAAAGATTTGATACATTCATCTGAAAAGATGAATGGAGCATCCTTTTCTAGGAGTTTATTCATAGGAGTGGCAATTTTAGAAAAATCTTTTATGAAACGTCGGTAACAACCGGCATGCCCTAGAAAACTCCTAACTCCTCTAACATTGGTGGGATGTGGACGTTTAGCAATTACATCTACTTTAGCTCTATCCACTTCAATTCCTTCTTTTGAAATTTTATGACCAAGAACGATGCCTTCTTTAGCCATGAAATGGCATTTCTCCCAATTAAGTACTAGATTTGATTGTTCGCATCTAATAAGCATTCGTTCCAGATTAACTAGACATGATTCAAATGTATCACCGAAGACTGAAAAGTTATCCATGAAAACTCCCAAGCATTCTTCTATCATGTCGTGAAAAATCGCCATCATACACCTTTGAAAGGTTGCAGGGGCGTTGCAAAGTCCAAATGGCATGCGTTTGTAAGCAAAAGTACCATAAGGGCACGTGAATGTGGTTTTCTCTTGATCTTCGGGTGCTATTGGAATTTGAAAATATCCGGAAAATCCATCTAGAAAACAATAGTAACTATTTTCGGCTAATCTTTCCAACATTTGATCAATGAAAGGTAAGGGAAAGTGATCTTTTCTGGTGGCGTCATTTAATTTTCTATAATCAATACACACACACACCATCCTGTTACAGTTCTAGTAGGAATAAGCTCATTTTTCTCATTTGTAATGACAGTCATGCCACCCTTCTTAGGCACGCATTGAACTGGGCTTACCCATGGACTATCAAAAATTGGATAAATTAGACCTGCATCTAGCAGTTTAATAATTTCTTTTTTAACTACATCTTGCATATTAGGATTTAGTCTTCGTTGGCGTTGCACATACATTTTATGACCTTCTTCCATAAGGATTTTATGTGTGCAATACGAAGGACTTATTCCTTTAATATCATGAATCTTCCATGCAATGGCTGGTTTATGGGCTTTCAACACAGAAATGAGTTGTGATTTCTCATTTTCAGTAAGAGAAGACAATATTATTACAGGTAATTCAGATTCACCATGTAAATAAGCGTATTCCAAATGGTTTGGAAGTGGCTTTAACTCTAATTTCGGTGGTTCGTCTATCGATGATTTGTATCGATATCTGTCTTCTTCTTTTAGCATTTGGATTTCTTCTGTTGTTGGTTCATATCCATTAGCTATAAGTGTAGCTAACATTTCAGCTTCATCAATTGGTTCATTACCTTCTCCTAAAGAACATTCTCCTGTTCCTTGTAATTCTCGAAATTCTTCTAATAATTCTGCATGTGCATCTATAGTTTGAATATAATAACATGTATCATCTGCAGATTGTGGTTGTTGCATTGCTCTATCAACTGAAAAGGTAACACTCTCATCCTCTATACTTAGGGTCAATTTCTTACCGAACACGTCTATCATTGCTTTAGCCGTGTTTAAGAATGGTCTTCCTAATATGAGAGGAACTTGAGAATCTTCTTCCATGTCCAGAACAACAAAATCTACTGGAAATACTAAAGTACCAACTTTAACTAGCATGTTCTCCATTATCCCTCTAGGATATTTTATTGATCTATCGGCTAGTTGTATGCTTATTCTGGTTGGTTTCAATTCTCCAAGGTCTAGTTTAGCGTATAGTGAATACGGCATTAGATTTATACTAGCACCTAAGTCTGCCAATGCTTCTATTGAACTAAGACTACCCAGAAAACATGGAATCGTGAAACTTCCTGGATCAGATAGTTTTTCTGGTATCTTATTCAACAGCACTGCTGAACAATTAGCACTCATAGTAACAGCCGAGAGTTCTTCCATTTTCTTTCTATTTGAGATTAGATCTTTCAAGAATTTAGCATATCTAGGCATTCCTGAAATTACATCAATGAAAGGAAGATTTACATTTATCTGTTTAAACATATCCAAGAATTTGGATTGCTCGGCTTCAAGTTTCTCTTTCTTCATTTTACTCGGGTAAGGAAGTGGTGGTTGGTATGGTTTAACATAAAGTTTAGCCTTAACTGTGTTATCTTCATTAATCTTTTCAACTACCGGTTCTTTTTCCTTATCTTGATCAGGTTGTGGTTCTTGTGGAGTAGGAATAGCTTCATCAGAAGTTACAGGTATTTCAGGTGGTTTAAGTGTTGTACCACTTCTTGTGGTAATGGCTTTTGCTGTTTCATTCCGGGGGTTAGCGTTTGTATCACTAGGTAGACTTGCCGGTTTTCTTTCACCTATTAACCTTGCTAGGTTACTTACTTCTTGTTCCAGATTTTGAATAGAAGCTTGTTGATTTCTAAATGCTTGAGCATTTTGTTCATTGGTTTGTTTTTGAGATGTGAAAAACTGCGTTTGAGTTTCAACTAGCTTCGTCATCATATCTTCTAAATTCGGCTTTTTATCATCGGTTTGTTGTGGTGGTTTGTTTTGAAAATTAGGTCTTTGCTGATTGCAATTATTATTGGATACTTGTTGATTGCTAGGACCTTGTTGGTTGTTGTATGGAATATTTCTGTTATAATTCTGGTTTTGATTGTAAATCGGTCTTGGCGGTTGATAATTATTCTGATAATTATTTCCAGGCCTTTGGTTTATGTATGAAATATTCTCTCTTTGTTCTATTGTTAATTCAATACTGAGACAATCTTTTGTCAAATGTGGTCCTCCACACTGCTCACAACTAATTCGTATTGAGTGAATATCTTTAGTCATCTTTTCCATTCGTCTCTCGACAGCATCTATCTTTGCGGAAATGGAATCTAAGTCATAGCTAGAATCGGCTCTAGCTGCTTTAGATGATCTAACGATATCTTTTTCTTGGTGCCACTCATGTGAGTGGGAAGCAGTGTTATCAATAATTTTGTAAGCATCAGTTTCGGTTTTCTTCATAATAGAACCACCAGCTGCTATATCTATGTCTTTCCTTGTAGTGATATCGCATCCTTGGTAGAATATTTGTACTATTTGACAGGTGTCTAAACCATGTTGCGGACATCCTCTTAACAACTTTCCAAATCTTGTCCACGCCTCATATAGAGTTTCATTTGGCTTCTGTGTAAACGTAACAATTTCTGCTTGAAGTCTTACGGCTTTAGATGCCGGAAAGAATTGTTTAAGAAAATTTTCAACTAATACGTCCCATGTATCGATCGCCCCTTCAGGTAACAATTCCAACCAATCTTTGGCTTCTCCCTTTAAAGTCCAGGGAAATAACATGAGATATATCTGTTCATCCTCCACTTCTCGGATTTTAAATAGTGTGCAGATCCTATTAAAGGTACGTAGATGTTCATTTGGATCTTCCTTCGGCGCATCACTAAATTGGCATTGATTAGTCACCATGTGTAGAATTTGTCCTTTGATTTCATAATCTGGAGCATTGATGTCTGGATGAGTAATTGCGTGACCTTGGCCAGTGCGTTTTGCTCTCATTCGGTCTTCCATACTTAAAGGTTCTGTTACTTCCATAATTGAATTTGTTGAATCGGAATCACTAGAGGATTCTGATTTTATGGTTCGTTCCTCAACAATCTCTGTTTGAATGATTGGTGGTTCCGGAGGAAAATTTAATGGTTCAGGATCTACGAATCGCTCCTGAATATTCTCCGGATTCTCAATTGTGAGGTCGGGTTCAAAAAATGGATTATCGGAAATTTGAACTGGAGTACTTGGTCGACTGGATGACGATTCTAAAGAAAAATCAACTGTGGTAATATTTGCTAAATGTCTTGATCTAGTTACAGGTGGTGAACGTACAAAAGGTGGTGAACGTCTTGCTTTGTGCATTCACTGAATATCCTATTAGTTTTTAAAAGGAAAGAAAAATTATAATAAGTTATTCAATCAATAGACTTTTCTGATTTTGCCCACGTTTCGAATAGCCAAAAGATGCAGCAGAGGGGCAGGATTCGTTTGGTCTCAATATAATTGAGGACTGTTTGACTCCAATAACCCGGTCTACGTACAAATCCAACTATTACTACGAACCAGAAAATTTTGATGTCTATTAATTTAACCACTTAAAATAAATTTTCGTAATTTTAAGAAATTTAGATAAGAAGTAGAATAAAAATCTATGTCCTAAAACTAGAATAGCGAGAAATAAGAAAGAAAAAGAGTTCGTCGAAAAAGGTCGAAAAAGAAAAATGGTTGAAAAATAAAAGGTGACGGAAAAATAAAAGAAACTTATAAAACTTAAAAATACTTGACTAACCTAACCTTATTACTACAACTAACTTAAAATTATAATCGCAAATTGAGATTACTAATTGGAATGATAATTGATACATAGGTAAAAGTCGTCTAAAAATATTAAAGCTTACAGGAAAAACTAAATCCCAAATGGAAATAACTTAAAAAGAAACTAAAACTTAAAAAGGCGTCGCAAAATTCTAAAGTACCTAAATCTTAGTCTAAAGAAAAAGCACTTAAGGGATTTTACGGCAAAGCCTAAAAATCTAGAAGTAAAAATAACTATGGCAAAAACTAAGTTTAAAACTAAATATGAGCTAAAAATACAAATATTACGCTAAAACGATTGAAAAGGGACAAAATATAAAAATATACAAAAAGTTGTAAAAAGTACAATTTTTATAAAAATATTATTTTTATATTATTTATTTATTAAAACTATTAATTTTACAATTTAATTAAACTAATTTAACTAAAATATAAATTAAATAAAAAGTAAAACTAATTATAATAATAATAATTAATTAGGGTTAATAATAATAATAATTAATAATTACCCGTAATTAAATGCAGATTAGGGTTTCTGTCGGTGTCAGGGTAGCTCCGCGAGTTGCGGTATTCTAAGCAGCAAACCCCGCGAGTCGCGGGGTTCCAAAATTCAACTCTGGTACAGTTTTAAATTTGACGCATTTTTTTTTAAATAAAAATATTTATATAATAAAAACTTATATTTTAAAAACTAGAATAAAAAATAGAACTACTTTATAATTATAAAAATATCTTAAAAATAGATTTATATATATTAAATTTTTTTTCGGTTTTTTTTTTATGTTTCAAATAAAAACAAAATACTTAAATAAAACTTATATAAAAATAAAGAAACTTTATAAAACTTAAATATTTAACAAAATCTTAAAAATACTTATATTTTTGTTTTTCTTTTTATATTTTCGAATATTTAAAACGTATTTTTATAAAAACGAATTTTAATAAAAGTAAACTAAAAATCTTTTTTTTTATATATTAGCGTTGCTTCCGGCTTTTAAGCTAGATTGTTCTCCGGCAGCGGCGCCAAAAATAACTTGATGTCGTAGCGTGGGGGTATGAAATACTATTAATTTTTAGCAGGAAATACTATTAAATACGATACAATTTTACACAAGATATTTATTTATTTAGAGAATGGATATACTTAAACCTTGCTACAACACTTATAGGCAGTGTACCTAATCGTACAGTAGTGTAGTTTTTAGTAAGTCCGGTTCGTTCCACAGGGAAAATCTTTAAACAAAGCTTAACGCTATATTAGTTTACTTTTATAAAAATACAAATATATATATAAGTAATATTATTATTATAAAGGGGGGTTTTTACCGTTTAATGACCGGTTTGTCGATTTTAAAACTTTAGTCGCAGTTAAAACCAAATGTAAAATATTAAAAATAAATACAAGACTTAAATTAAAGCGTAAAGTAAATAACGATAATGAAATTGCGAATAATAAAAGTGCGATAAAATAAACTTGCGATAATTAAAAAGTACGATAATTAAAAGTGCAATTAAATACAATAACAATAAAAATGCGATAATTAGAAGTGCAATTAAATATAAAATAAAGGAAATTAAATATGAAATAAAAGAATTATGCTTATTTAAACTTCCGTAATCATGATGTTTGACGTGTTGATTTTAGTTTTATGCCCATGGGTTAATTGTCCTTTGTCCTGGATTATTTAATATGTCCGTCTGGTTTTTGTCCATAACAGTCCATCAGTCATAAATATAAAGTGCGAGTGTCCTCGTCAAATTATCCTTATACCCGAAGTTAAATATTCCAACTAATTGGGGACTTAAACTGTAACAAGATTTTAATACTTTGTTTAATAATTACACCAGGATGTCGACTGAGTGTAACCCAAGGTTTTAATATTTTGTTATCAATTATACCAAGTGTCCTTGTACATAATTTCACCCCTGTTTTAATTATTCTAGTGGCTATTAATCCATTCCCGTATCCGGTTAAATGAACGATTATTCGTACATATAAATACTCCGCCCATCGTGTCCGATCGAGTGTATATGGTAATTTATAGGGACGCCCAATTGTAAATCTTTATATTAACATTAACAAACTATCATTTAGTTAAACAAATATAAAGCCCATTAATAGCCCATAGTCTAATTTCCACAAGTGTCGTTCTTTTGTCCAAACCTCAATTATGGTACAAAGCCCAATTACCCAATTTTAATAATTAGCCCAACATCATGATTACTTCGGATTAAATAAGCATAATAATAACTTAGCTACGAGATATTAAATTAAAAAGGTTGAACATAACTTACAATGATTAAAAATAGCGTAGCGTTACACGGACAGAATTTTGACTTACACCCTTACAACATGTGCTAACATACCCTTATTATTAGGATTAAAATTAAAATTAAAATTAAAATATAAATATAAATATTTACGTATAGATATAGAGAGGATGGATATATATGTTGGTTTTTGCGATCAGAATTCGTTTGCTTTTATAGGGAGTTTCAGAATTTGGGGCTCCGCGACTCGCGGCCCTTTTTGCCTTCAAACTCCGCGAGTCGCGGAGTTTGTAAATACAGCTCACTCCATTTTGGCTCTTTGTTTACCGACGGTTTATTATATAAATATAATATATATATAATTTATATAATTAATTATATATTATATTATATTTATATACATAGTTAACTTGTAATTTTTAGTCCGTTGCGTCGAGCGTTGAGAGTTGACTCTGGTCCCGGTTCCGGATTTTCGAATGTCCTTGCGTACAATTTAATATCTTGTACTTTGCGTTTTGAATCTTGTACTCTTGTAATTTCGAGACGTTTCTTATCAATAATTGGAACCTCTTTGATTGTCTTTTGTACTTTTAAGCTTTTTGGTCGTTTGCGTCTTCAATTCGTCGAATCTGTCTTTTGTCTTCACCTTTTATTATTTAAACGAATATCACTTGTAAATAGAACAATTGCAACTAAAAGCTTGTCTTTCTTGAGGAATAATGCTATGAAATATATGTTCATTTTTAGCATTATCAATGCGCTGCTTTTATAAATGCTTTACGAAATAGACACAAGTAATCGAAACTACATTCTATGGTTGGATTATCTAATCGAATATGCCCTTTTTATTAAGTCTGATAATCTAAGAATTAGGGAACAGACACCCTAATTGACGCGAACTCTAAAGATAGATCTATCGGGCCCAACAAGCCCCATCAAAAGTACCGGATGCTTTAGTACTTTGAAATTTATATCATGTCCGAAGGAGGATCCCGGAATGATGGGGATATTCTTATATGCATATTGTGAATGTCGATTACCAGGTGTTCAATCCATACGAATGATATTGTGTCTCTATGCATGGGACGTATGTTTATGAGAAATGGAAATATGAAATCTTGTGGTCTATTAAAATTATGAAATGATTATTTATGTTAAACTAATGAACTCACCAACTTTTTGGTTGACACTTTAAAGCATGTTTATTCTCAGGTATGAAAGAAATCTTCCGCTGTGCATTTGCTCGTATTAGAGATATTACTTGGAGTCATTCATGACATATTTCAAAAGATGTTGCATTCGAGTCGTCGAGTTCATCAAGATTATTATTAAATCAATTATAGTTGGATATATTATGAAATGGTATGCATGTCGTCAACTTTCGTTGTAAAGAAAGATTTTCTTTTAAAATCGAATGCAATGTTTGTAAAATGTATCATATAGAGGTCAAGTACCTCGCGATGTAACCAACTGTTGTGAATCGTTTATAACCGATATGGACTTCGTCCTGATGGATTAGGACGGGTCTTCACAGTTGAATCAGAGCAGAGGTCTTAGCGAACTAGGTCTGCATTAGTATGTCTAGCTGATAAGTCGTTAGGAGGCATTAGTGAGTCTGGACTTCGACCGTGTCTGCATGTCAAAAGTTTTGCTTATCATTTCGTGTCGAAAATCATCTACTTATCATCCTTAGGAAATTACCTGCTTATCATTCTTAGTCTAGACACATCTTACTACAATGATTGCATGAATAGTGTATAGACAAAATTCGTATCTTAGCGTATCTGCTAATTCATATCTTAGCATATCTGGTACTGTAGACTTTGTCTGACAACTTCCGTAGATTCCTCCGAAACGTATGGGATTTTAGTATTATATATACATATGTAACTTATGTATAGTAGGGTACTAATCTACATCCTATAATCTATTTCTTATCGAAAATATTTCATCTGATCGTACGAGATGAATCCCTCAACAAGTTCGAGTCCCTCAGATTTCGATAGCTATTTCGATAGTTATTCTGACAGCTATTCCGACATGGATGTTCACCTAAGCTCCAAAAGCGGTGTCACCAGAATGAATCAATCAATCAGTCATCCCCAATTCATCTGATGGGTTCGTAGCCTACTTAAACATTGGAGACAAGAAGAAGGTGATCCCTTCCATCCACCACATTGCCCTCTTGGCGAAGAACCTGAAGCACTTACCGGTGAACCAGTCCGAAATATCATTTTCACCCTCATTTCCCGAATATCTCGTCATGATTACATACTATCTCAGATTATAAACCTTATTCATTCGCTCATTCTTACCGACAATCATCCCGGAGTAATCGAAGAAATCAACGAACTTCGCGCTCGAGTAATCAATTTGGAGAATATGGTGCAAAACATACCAGCTTCAACAACATCACCGGCACCAACCGTACCATCAGTAACAGTACTCGTACCACCAACAACACACACCTCAACATCTCATTTTGTACCTCGATTATAATCATCAAAGTACGTATCGTTCTACATCAATTA
This sequence comes from Rutidosis leptorrhynchoides, assembly GCF_046630445.1. Taxonomy (NCBI): domain Eukaryota; kingdom Viridiplantae; phylum Streptophyta; class Magnoliopsida; order Asterales; family Asteraceae; genus Rutidosis; species Rutidosis leptorrhynchoides. The sequence goes on from NC_092336.1 coordinate 441,509,063, forward strand.
TCTGCGTTAGACATGACAATTATGTAATCTCTAATGTTTTAGATATTATATATCCTTGTTCTAACAATAAATCAAATAAGTTTAATATCATATTAACTCATTAAATCCATGATTACATCTGAAGAAAATATATATGTATATATGTTTTCATAAAGATTGTAATTAAAAATTCTTTTGTAAAAACTGTTAATGGTGAAAATATTTTAACGGGTAGGTAATACCCGAGGAATATTTAGATTTCACATTAATAAGTTACACTGTACATTCTTCGAATCTGATTCAACGGTCATTTACTATTCTACTCACATCCACAGCTATACGAATCCGTTCACCACAGAGTAACCATTTTCATTCAATTTCATAATTGGATTTTGACATATCAAAATCCAACAAGTGGCATAATGAAGAAAATATTGGATAAAATAAAATTTGTTAGAAACAAACATTTTAACTATGAGAAGAATTTTGTTAAGAATCCACGCTAACTGTTCCTAGCTAACTGTTCCTAGCTAACTGATTACATTTTATTTATCGCAATTTAATTATCGCAATTTACATTCTCGCAATTTTATTATCGTCATTTAATTTCTGTTATTTACTTTACGCACTTTACTTATCGTCATTTAATTTCTGTCATTTATTTTACATACTTTACATATCGGGACACGTATACAAGGTTTTGACATATCATATCGACGCATTTATATATATTATTTGGAATAACCATAGACACTCTATATGCAGTAATGATCGAGTTCTCTATACAGGGTTGAGGTTGATTCTATAACAATATATATAATTTGAGTTGTGATCGAGTCTGAGACATGTACACGGGTCACGATATGTATTAATTAATTCGAATATTATATATTAAACTATATATGAAATATTGAACTGTCAACTGTGGATTATCGACTGTGGACTAATAACATTGGACAATTAAAATGAATTAAAATATTGATTATAACATATGAAACTAAACAATTCTTCAAGTTGCCACTTGATTTCATTCTAAACTTCATTTGTATCTTGACGATTACAATCTGCGTTCAAACCTTTCATGATTCTTGAAAACACCTCAATCGATAGGATGAATCAACCGCACTTTGTCACGACCCGAAAAATTTCGACTAATTTTAAATCAAACTCTCGATACGATAGTGTAATTTCAACACGATAAGCAAAGTCTGTTAGGTTGAGTATCAAAAATTTTGAACTGTTTCATATATTAAATTGACCTTCGACCATTCCCGACGATTCACGAATAATTACTTGTAAATAAATATGTATATGTATATATATATATATATATATATATATATATATATATATATATATATATATATATATATATATATATGTGTGTGTGTATATGATAATTTGAAATAAAATACGATTTAATTATTAGAATTAAAGATGTAAAATATTATATGAAATAATAAAATTGTTAATAAAATGGGTCTATATATATAATGTATATTAAATGAAATTATTAAATGATTGTAACCCTCGTTGATCATTCGATTATTATTTAGATAAACTTAATTCCAACTTATGTGATTTAAAAAAAAAAATAAACGATGATCCATAATTAAAGTATATAAAATTTGGGATCATTAAAAATATTTTTTTTACTTTGAAGAGTTGAGTTTTAGTACTCCGTATATATTACTTGGAATTAAAAATAAATTATAGACGAACCTTTTTGATCAGGTTTCAAACAGTTAATGAGTAAAATAAATAAATATATTTAATCTAAAAATTTGGGATTTTTAGGAACACTTTCATACATCAAACGTTTAGCAATGGACACGATATAGCACTCCGCGAAGTAAAAATATCTAAACTGTCGGTCAGATATTAATTGAAGATGCACATTATTGTTTCATTATTGTGATTGATTTAATACTTTATCCTTATTATTGAATTATTGATTCTGTAAATATCTATTCTATATATATTAGATACATACTACCACTTCATAACTAACTGGTCACCAACTTGTTCGATCTCACAATCCACACCACCCCTCAACCAACTACTTTTGCTGTAGTTTCAGCCTTGGTTCTTTTGTGGTTTATCAAACCCGTAACCAACTTCAAATTTCACAAAACGATCTACATATTTTCAACTCCGGGTCGCTCACCATCTTAACACCTCGACACATGAACCACCACAAACCCGAAACCACACACGTCAACTTGTTCATTGTTGTTTCTTCGATCACCATCACAACCACCTTGCAAATAACCTTCGGTCACTCGACACCATCACCATATCTGCCCTCAAACACCACTAGACCACATCCATCGAAAATCATGTTTCTGCTTACTTACTATTTCTTTGATCAAATAAACAACCACCACCGAGAGTCACCTCCACCATTAACCACCCAAAACCATGGAGTTTTTCTTCGTGTTTGTTACTACTTGATTGTTTCTACTCAGACCAAAACCCACCAAGAATTACTACTCAAAAATGATCCAAAACAACCATCCTCGTTACTATCTCCGTTCGACAACTATCTCAAACCAAAAACCAAACGAAGCACATCTTTCTTTGTTTTCTATTTCTTCTTACTTGAATGACACCCAAAACAACAATCATCATCTTCATCAAACCTCTACACCATTAAACCTCCTAAAAAAGATTTTATTATGTTTCTGGTTGCTAATTCTTTTTATCTCCTTCATGAACCCAGTCCATTCTTCTCTTTTTCTCTTTTGTTTTGAATTTGAGAACCTGCAGCTTCTGTTTGCTGCTATTTGCTGCAATACCTATACGTTTCTGTTTTCACAACCATCCACAACCGAAGAATGGAATAAAGAGTGATGATGATGATGGGGTGAGCATGTTTACGTGTAAGATAATGATGAGCGTGATTTGTTTCCTTCTATTTGAGAAATCACCAAATATAACCTTATTACTTTTTGTTGTCGGCCACATTCCTCCCATTAGGTCGTTATTAAAAAGGGAAATGGGACGTGGGGACAGGATGGGATGTGTATTGGAATCCAAATTCAATGATTTTTTTTAAAAACGTCTCCTTATTCTATATATAGAGTTTCTGTTGGGCCATCAGTACTTGGGCCGTGACTTGTGTTAATAAGATAGGCCGTGGCTTGTATTAGTAATTTGGGCCGTGAGCCACACCATTTTTTTCTGTTAGGGGAACGATGAGATTAATAATACATGATGATGAAGATAATTAGGATAGTTATGTATGATGAATATAGACGAAGATGATGATCGTGTTAATGTTCTCAGATGAAAACGATAATTCGATTAAATATGATCTATGATTATGATCGTGATATGATTATGATTATGATTATAATTTGATAATGATATTACAAAATGATGATGATAATTAGGATTGGTAAAATGATGAGTATGTTATGATCATGATTATGATTTGATGATACGGTTTAGATGGTGATGATGAGAAAAGTTGATTACGATGATGATTGATATAGGTAGATGATGATCGTAATGATGTAGTATGATGATGTTCGAATGATAATTATGATTATACCTATGATTATAATTATGATGTTACGGGAAAGATGAAATTGATGATGATGTTAGAAGAATTACGCATGATGATGTTATGGTGATAATGCAGAGATGATATTATGATCATAATGTTATTAGTTGATGATGATTATGAAGACAAATAAGTATGGGTATAATGATGATATTAGTTATAAGAATTTAATTCGGAATTAAAATAGAAAACAGTAATTGGAGGAGCTGGTTAAGGTGTGGGTTGTTAAGTGAGAGGTCGCGGGTTCGAGTCCCGTCCCGGGCGATTTATTTCCTTTTAATATTCCTAAGGTATTATTTAATATTATTAAGATTATTATTAAGTATTGATATCATTATTATTATCTTTAATATTATTATTATTAATATTATTATTAATTCTATTGTTAATATGGTTAAATTAATTATATAAGATAATATATATGTATGAATATTATTGTTATGAATAAAACCGAAGTAATTATTATTATTATTATTTTTAAAAGTTATCATTTTATTATCATTTTTATTATTATTAAAAATTATCATCATTATTATCATTACTAATATTATCATTTTTTTTCTTTTTCATTATTAAGATTATTATTAAGTATTATCATTATTACTACAAGTATTAATACATATGTGTTAATATTATTTGATATATATACAAATGATATAGGTTCGTGAATCCGAGGCCAACCCTACACTTACTATATGCCGTCATATGTATTTTTACTACAAAATACAGTAGGTGAGTTTCATTACTCCCTTTATATATATATTTTTGGGCTGAAAATACATGCGCTATTTTATAAATGTTTTACGAAATAGGCAAAAGTACTAAAACTAATTCTATGTAGGTTAAAACTAGAAATATACCCTTAGCTTGGTAACATTAAACTACTTGTCTATGTACGGTAGGTGCGAATCCTAAAGATAGATCTATTGGGCCTGACAAACCCCATCCTGACTATGGGATGCTTTAGTACTTCGTGGTTATTTTAAACACACCTGATCTGGTGTACTTCAGAGCGTAAAACATGAACGTTAAGGCTTGTTACCGGGTGCCTACAGCTTATAGAATACTTTTATACACTTGCGAGTGTACATAAATTTATAAACGGAAATCTTGTGGTCTATTAATATATTGAAATGATTGTTATGATAAACCTATGAACTCACCAACCTTTGGTTGACTCTTTTAAGCATGTTTATTCTCATGTACGAATTAAGTCTTCCACTGTGCATTTGCTCATTTTAAAGATATTACTTGGAGTCATTTATGGCGTATTTAGGTCAGTACCTCGCAATGGGACCAGATGTTGATGACTTCATCCAGGTGGATAAGGACGGGTCTTTACAGTTGGTATCAGAGCGGTGGTCTTAGCGAACCAGATCTTGCATTAGTGTGTCTAACTGATAGTTGTTTAGATGCATTAGTGAGTCTGGACTTCGACCGTGTCTGCATGTCAAAAGTTTTGCTTATCGTTTTGTGTCGAAAATTACCTGCTTATCATTCTTAGTCTAGACACATCTTACTGCAATGATTGCATGAATAGTGTATAGACAAAATTCGTATCTTAGTGTATTTGCTAAATTCATATCTTAGCATATCTGTTACTGTAGACTTTGCCTGACAACTTCCGTAGATTTATCCGTAACGATGAGATTAATAATACATGATGATGAAGATAATTAGGATAGTTATGTATGATGAATATAGACGAAGATGATGATCGTGTTAATTTTCTCAGATGATAACGATAATTCGATTAAATATGATCTATGATTATGATCGTGATATGATTATGATTATGATTATAATTTGATAATGATATTACAAAATGATGATGATAATTAGGATTGGTAAAATGATGAGTATGTTATGATCATGATTATGATTTGATTATACGGTTTAGATGGTGATGATGAGAAAAGTTGATTACGATGATGATTGATATAGGTAGATGATGATCGTAATGATGTAGTATGATGATGTTCGAATGATAATTATGATTATACCTATGATTATAATTATGATGTTACGGTAAAGATGAAATTGATGATGATGTTAGAAGAATTACGCATGATGATGTTATGGTGATAATGCAGAGATGATATTATGATCATAATGTTATTAGATGATGATGATTATGAAGACAATTAAGTATGGGTATAATGATGATATTAGTTATAAGAATTTAATTCGGAATTAAAATAGAAAACAGTAATTGGAGGAGTTGGTTAAGGTGTGGGTTGTTAAGTGAGAGGTCGCGGGTTCGAGTCCCATCCCGGGCAATTTATTTCTTTTTAATATTCCTAAGGTATTATTTGATATTATTAAGATTATTATTAAGTATTGATATTATTATTATTATCTTTAATATTATTATTATTAATATTATTATTAATTCTATTGTTAATATGGTTAAATTAATTATATAAGATAATATATATGTATGAATATTATTGTTATTAATAAAACCGAAGTAATTATTATTATTATTATTTTTAAAAGTTATCATTTTATTATCATTTTTATTATTATTAAAAATTATCATCATTATTATCATTACTAATATTATCATTTTTTTTCTTTTTCATTATTAAGATTATTATTAAGTATTATCATTATTACTACAAGTATTAATACATATGTGTTAATATTATTTGATATATATACAAATGATATAGGTTCGTGAATCCGAGGCCAACCCTACACTTACTATATGCCGTCATATGTATTTTTACTACAAAATACAGTAGGTGAGTTTCATTACTCCCTTTTTATATATATTTTTGGGCTGAGAAATCATGCGCTGTTTTATAAATATTTTATGAAATAGGCACAAGTACTAAAACTAATTCTATGTGGGTTAAAACCAGAAATATACCCTTAGCTTGGTAACATTAAACTACTTGTCTATGTACGGTAGGCGCGAATCCTAAAGATAGATCTATTGGGCCTGACAAACCCCATCCTGACTATGGGATGCTTTAGTACTTCGTGGTTATTTTAAACACACCTGATCTGGTGTACTTCAGAGGGTAAAACATGAACGTTAAGGCTTGTTACCGGGTGCCTACAGCTTATAGAATACTTTTATACACTTGCGAGTGTACATAAATTTATAAACGGAAATCTTGTGTTCTATTAATATATTGAAATGATTGTTATGATAAACCTATGAACTCACCAACCTTTGGTTGACTCTTTTAAGCATGTTTATTCTCAGGTACGAATTAAGTCTTTCGCTGTGCATTTGCTCATTTTAAAGATATTACTTGGAGTCATTTATGGCGTATTTAGGTCAGTACCTCGCAATGGGACCAGATATTGATGACTTCATCCAGGTGGATAAGGACGGGTATTTACAGTTGGTATCAGAGCGGTGGTCTTAGCGAACCAGGTCTTGCATTAGTGTGTCTAACTGATAGTTGTTTAGATGCATTAGTGAGTCTGGACTTCGACCGTGTCTGCATGTCAAAAGTTTTGCTTATCGTTTCGTGTCGAAAATTACCTACTTATCATTCTTAGTCTAGACACATCTTACTGCAATGATTACATGAATATTGTATAAATAAAATTCGTATCTTAGTGTATCTGCTAAATTCATATCTTAGCATATCTGTTACTGTAGACTTTGCCTGACAACTTCCGTAGATTTATCCGTAACTTATGGGATTTTAGTATTATATATGCATATGTAAATTGTGTATTGCAGGGTACTAATCTACATCCTATAATCTATTTCTTATCGAAAAGTCCTTCATCTGATCGTACGAGCTCCCTCAACCAGTTCGAGTCCCTCAGATTTCCGATAGCTATTTGATAATGCTAAAAACGAACATATATTTCATAGCATTATTCCTCAAGAAAGACAAGCTTTTAGTTGCAATTGTTCTATTTAAAAGTGATATTCGTTTAAATAATAAAAGGTGAAGACAAAAGACAGATTCGACAAATTGAAGACGCAAACGACCAAAAAGCTCAAAAGTACAAAATACAATCAAAGAGGTTCCAATTATTGATAAGAAACGTCTCGAAATTACAAGAGTACAAGATTCAAAAGGCAAAGTACAAGATATTAAATTGTACGCAAGGACGTTCAAAAATCCGGAACCGAGACCAGAGTCAACTCTCAGCGCTCGACGCAACGGACTAAAAATTACAAGTTAACTATGTATATAAATATAATATAATATATAATTAATTATATTAATTATATATATATATATTATATTTATAAATAAATCGTCGGCAAGAAAGACTCCAAAGAATGTGAGCTGTATTCTCAAACTCCGCGACTCGCGGAGTTTGAAGGCCAAAAGGGCCGCGAGTCGCTGAGCCCCAAACTTTGAAACTCCCTATAAAGCCAACCGAATTCTGAGCATTTTTCATCATTTTTTTTTCCTTCTTCTCTCAATATATACGTAATATATATTTATAATTTATATTTTAATTTTAATTTTAATTTTAAATCCTAATAATAAGGGTATGTTAGCGAATATTGTAGGGGTGTAAGTCGAAATTCTGTCCGTGTAACGCTACGCTATTTTTAATCATTGTAAGTTATGTTCAACCTTTTTATATTAATGTCTCGTAGCTAAGTTATTATTATGCTTATTTAATCCGAAGTAATCATGATGTTGGGCTAATTACTAAAATTTGGGTAATTGGGCTTTGTACCATAATTGGGGTTTGGACAAAAGAACGACACTTGTGGAAATTAGACTATGGGCTATTAATGGGCTTTATATTTGTTTAACTAAATGATAGTTTGTTAATGTTAATATAAAGATTTACAATTGGGCGTCCCTATAAATTACCATATACACTCGATCGGACACGATGGGCGGGGTATTTATATGTACGAATAATCGTTCATTTAACCGGACACGGGAATGGATTAATAGTCACTAGAATAATTAAAACAGGGGTGAAATTATGTACAAGGACACTTGGTATAATTGATAACAAAATATTAAAACCTTGGGTTACACTCAGTCGACATCCTGGTGTAATTATTAAACAAAGTATTAAAATCTTGTTACAGTTTAAGTCCCCAATTAGTTGGAATATTTAACTTCGGGTATAAGAATAATTTGATGAGGACACTCGCACTTTATATTTATGACTGATGGACTGTTATGGACAAAAACCAGACGGACATATTAAATAATCCAGGACAAAGGACAATTAACCCATGGGCATAAAACTAAAATCAACACATCAAACATCATGATTATGGAAGTTTAAATAAGCATAATTCTTTTATTTCATATTTAATTTCCTTTATTTTATATTTAATTGCACTTCTAATTATAGCACTTTTATTTATTGTTATTGTAGTTAATTGCACTTTTAATTATCGTACTTTTTAATTATCGCAAGTTTATTTTATCGCATTTTTATTATTCGAAATTTTATTATCGTTATTTACTTTACACTTTAAATTAAGTCTTGTATTTATTTATTATTTTACATTTGGTTTTAATTGCGACTAAAGTTTTAAAATCGATAAACCGGTCATTAAACGGTAAAAACCCCCCTTTATAATAATAATATTACTTATATATATATTTGTATTTTTATAAAAGTAAACTAATATAGCGTTAAGCTTTGTTTAAAGATTTCCCTGTAGAACGAACCGGACTTACTAAAAACTACACTACTGTACGATTAGGTACACTGCCTATAAGTGTTGTAGCAAGGTTTAAGTATATCCATTCTATAAATAAATAAATATCTTGTGTAAAATTGTATCGTATTTAATAGTATTTCCTGTAAAAATATAAGCTATTTCGTATACACCTCGCGAAACATCAAGTTATTTTTGGCGCCGCTGCCGGGGAAACTCTTAAACGCCGGAAGCGCAACGCTAATAGAAAAAAAAAAGATTTTTAGTTTACTTTTATTAAATTTCGTTTTTATAAAAATACGTTTTAAATATTCGAAAATATAAAAAGAAAAACAAAAATTTATATATTTTTAAGAGTTTGTTAAAAGTTTTATAAGTTTCTTTATTTTTATTTTAGTTTATAAAAATATAAGTTTTATTTAAATATCTTTTATTTATATAAAAACAGAAAATTATAAAAAAAAACTTCAAATTTAAACTGTTCCAGAGTTGAAAACTGGAACCCCGCGACTCGCAGGATTTGCAGCTTCGATTTTCGCGACTCGCGGAGCCGTCTGACACGGGCACACAGCAACCCTAATTTGGCATTTATTACGGAATTTTAATTATTATTATTAATTAATTATTATTTAGGGTTAATTAATTTATTATTTAGTTTAAAGATTTAATTAATTTGTAATAATTATTTTTAATTAGTTTAATTAAAATATAAAATTAATAGTTTTAATAAATAAATAATATAAAAATAATATTTTTATAAAAATTGAACTTTTTACAACTTTTTGTATGTTTTTATATTTTATCCCTTTTTAATCGTTTTAGCGTAATATTTGTATTTTTCGCTCATATTTAGTTTTAAACTTAGTTTTTGCCATAGTTATTTTTACTTCTAGATTTTTAGGCTTTGCCGTAGAATTCCTTAAGTGTTTTTTTCTTTAGACTAAGATTTAAGTGCTTCAGAATTTTGCGACGCAGTTTTTAGATTTTAGTACCTTTTTAAGTTATTTCCATTTGGGATATAGTTTTCCTGTAAGCTTTAATATTTTTAGACGACTTTTACCTATGTATCAATTATCATTCCAATTAGTAATCTCAATTTGCGATTATAATTTTAAGTTAGTTGTAGTAATAAGGTTAGGTTAGTCAAGTATTTTTAAGTTTTATAAGTTTCTTTTATTTTTCCGTCACCTTTTATTTTTTAACCATTTTTATTTTTCGACCTTTTTCCGACAAACTATTTTTCTTTCTTATTTCTCGCTATTCTAGTTTTAGGACATAGATTTTTATTCTACTTCTTATCTAAATTTCTTAAAATTACGAAAATTTATTTTAAGTGGTTAAATTGATAGACATCAAAATTTTCTGGTTCGTAGTAATAGTTGGATTTGTACGTGGACCGGGTTATTGGAGCCAAACAGTCCTCAATTATATTGAGACCAAACGAATCCTGCCCCTCTGCTGCATCTTTTGGCTATTCGAAACGTGGGCAAAATCAGAAAAGTCTATTGATTGGATAACTTATTATAATTTTTCTTTCCTTTTAAAAACTAATAGGATATTCAGTGAATGCACCGAGCAAGACGTTCACCACCTTTTGTACGTTCACCACCTGTAACTAGATCAAGACATTTAGCAAATATTACTGCCGTTGATTTTTCTTTAGAATCGTCATCCAGTCGACCAAGTACTTCAGTTCAAATTTCCGATAATCCATTTTTTGAACCCGACCTCACAATTGAGAATCCGGAGAATATTCAGGAACGATTCGCAGATCCTGAACCATTAAATTTTCCTCCGGAACCACCAATCATTCAAACAGAGATTGTTGAGGAACGAACCATTAAATCAGAATCCTCTAGTGATTCCGATTCAACAAATTCAGTTATGGAGAATCTGGAACCTTTAAGTATGGAAGACCGAATGAGAGCAAAACGCACTGGCCAAGGTCACGCAATTACTCATCCAGACATCAATGCTCCAGATTATGAAATCAAAGGACAAATTCTACACATGGTGACTAATCAATGCCAATTTAGTGATGCGCCGAAGGAAGATCCAAATGAACATCTACGTACCTTTAATAGGATCTGCACACTATTTAAAATCCGAGAAATGGAGGATGAACAGATATATCTCATGTTATTTCCCTGGACTTTAAAGGGAGAAGCCAAAGATTGGTTGGAATCGTTACCTGAAGGGGCGATCGATACATGGGACGTATTAGTTGAAAATTTTCTTAAACAATTCTTTCCTGCATCTAAAGCCGTAAGACTTCAAGCAGAAATTGTTACGTTTACACAGAAGCCGAATGAAACTCTATATGATGCATGGACAAGATATGGAAAGTTGTTAAGAGGATGTCCGCAACATGGTTTAGACACCTGTCAAATAGTACAAATATTCTACCAAGGATGCGACATCACTACAAGGAAAGACATAGATATAGCAGCTGGTGGTTCTATTATGAAGAAAACCGAAACTGATGCTTACAAAATTATTGATAACACTGCTTCCCACTCACATGAGTGGCACCAAGAAAAAGACATCGTTAGATCATCTAAAGCAGCTAGAGCCGATTCTAGCCATGACTTAGATTCCATTTCCGCAAAGATAGATGCTGTCGAGAGACGAATGGAAAAGATGACTAAAGATATTCACTCGATACGAATTAGTTGTGAGCAGTGTGGAGGACCACATTTGACAAAAGATTGTCTCAGTATTGAATTAACAATGGAACAAAGAGAGAATATTTCATACATAAACCAAAGGCCTGGAAATAATTATCAGAATAATTATCAACCGCCAAGACCAATTTACAATCAAAACCAGAATTATAACCGAAATATTCCATACAACAACCAACAAGGTCCTAGCAATCAACAAGTATCCAATAATACTTACAATCAGCAAAGACCTAATTTTCAAAACAAACCACCACAACAAACCGATGATAAAAAGCCGAATTTAGAAGATATGATGACAAAGCTAGTTGAAACTCAAACGTAGTTTTTCACATCTCAAAAACAAACCAATGAACAAAATGCTCAAGCATTTAGAAATCAACAAGCTTCTATTCAAAATCTGGAACAAGAAGTAAGTAACCTAGCAAGGTTAATAGGTGAAAGAAAACCGGGAAGTCTACCTAGTGATACAAATGCTAACCCCCGAAATGAAACAGCTAAAGCCATTACCACAAGAAGTGGTACAACACTTAAACCACCTGAAATACCTGTAACTTCTGATGAAGCTATTCCTACTCCACAAGAACCACAACCTGATCAAGATAAGGAAAAAGAACTGGTAGTTGAGAAGGTTAATGAAGATAACAAAGTTAAGGATAAACCTTATGTTAAACCATACCAACCACCACTTCCTTACCCGAGTAAAATGAAGAAAGAGAAACTTGAAGCCGAGCAATCCAAATTCTTGGATATGTTTAAACAGATAAATGTAAATCTTCCTTTCATTGATGTAATTTCAGGAATGCCTAGATATGCTAAGTTCTTGAAAGATCTAATCTCAAATAGAAAGAAAATGGAAGAACTCTCGGCTGTTACTATGAACGCTAATTGTTCAGTAGTGCTGTTGAATAAGATACCAAAAAAACTATCTGATCCAGGAAGTTTCACAATTCCATGTTTTCTGGGTAGTCTTAGTTCAATAGAAGCATTGGCAGATTTAGGTGCTAGTATAAATCTAATGCCGTATTCACTATACGCTAAACTAGACCTTGGAGAATTGAAACCAACCAGAATAAGCATACAACTAGCCGATAGATCAATAAAATATCCTAGAGGGATAATGGAGAACATGCTAGTTAAAGTTGGTACTTTAGTATTTCCAGTAGATTTTGTTGTTCTGGACATGGAAGAAGATTCTCAAGTTCCTCTCATATTAGGAAGACCGTTCTTAAACACGGCTAAAGCAATGATAGACGTGTTCGGTAAGAAACTGACCCTAAGTATAGAGGATGAGAGTGTTACCTTTTCAGTTGATAGAGCAATGCAACAACCACAATCTGCAGATGATACATGTTATTATATTCAAACTATAGATGCACATGCAGAATTATTAGAAGAATTTCCAGAATTACAAGGAACAGGAGAATGTTCTTTAGGAGAAGGTAATGAACCAATTGATGAAGCTGAAATGCTAGCTACACTTATAGCTAATGGATATGAACCAACAACAGAAGAAATTCAAATGCTAAAAGAAGAAGACAGATATCGATACAAATCATCGATAGAAGAACCTCCGAAATTAGAGTTAAAGCCACTTCCAAACCATTTAGAATACGCTTATTTACATGGTGAATCTGAATTACCTGTAATAATATCGTCTTCTCTTACTGAAAATGAGAAATCACAACTCATTTCTGTGTTGAAAGCTCATAAACCAGCCATTGCATGGAAGATTCATGATATTAAAGGAATAAGTCCTTCGTATTGCACACATAAAATCCTTATGGAAGAAGGTCATAAAACGTATGTGCAACGCCAACGAAGACTAAATCCAAATATGCAAGATGTACTTAAAAAAGAGATTATTAAACTGCTAGATGCAGGTTTGATATATCCAATTTCTGATAGTCCATGGGTAAGCCCAGTTCAATGCGTGCCTAAGAAGGGTGGCATGACTGTCATTACAAATGAGAAAAATGAGCTTATTCCTACTAGGACTGTAACAGGATGGCGTGTGTGTATTGATTATAGAAAATTAAATGACGCCACCAGAAAATATCACTTTCCCTTACCTTTCATAGATCAAATGTTGGAAAGATTAGCCAGAAATAGTTACTATTGTTTCCTAGATGGATTTTCCGGATATTTTCAAATTCCAATAGCACCAGAAGATCAAGAGAAAACCACATTCACGTGCCTTTATGGTACTTTTGCTTACAAATGCATGGAAGTATTCATGGATGACTTTTCAGTCTTCGGTGATACATTTGAATCATGTCTAGTTAATCTGGAATGAATGCTTATTAGATGCGAACAATCAAATCTAGTTCTTAATTGGGAGAAATGCCATTTCATGGTTAAAGAAGGCATCGTTCTTGGTCATAAAATTTCAAAAGAAGGAATTGAAGTGGATAGAGCTAAAGTAGATGTAATTGCTAAACTTCCACATCCCACCAATGTTAGAGGAGTTAGGAGTTTTCTAGGGCATGCCGGTTTTTACCGACGTTTTATAAAAGATTTTTCAAAAATTGCCACTCCTATGAATAAACTCCTAGAAAAGGATGCTCCATTCATCTTTTCAGATCAGTGTATCAAATCTTTTAATATTCTTAAAGAGAAACTCACTAATGCGCTGATCATGATAACACCAAATTGGAATCTACCATTTGAACTAATGTGCGATGCAAGTGATTTTGCAATGGGAGCCGTTTTAGGATAAAGGATTGAAAAACGATTTCAACCAATATATTATGCTAGTAAGACGTTACAAGGAGCACAAACGAACTATACAACTACTGAAAAAGAACTCCTTGCTATTGTCTTTGCTTTTGACAAATTTCGATCATATCTCGTTCTAGCAAAAACGGTGGTCTATACCGACCATTCTGCTCTTAGATACCTATTTTCAAAACAAGATGCTAAACCAAGATTAATCCGTTGGATCTTACTCTTACAAGAGTTTGATATTGAAATCCGAGATAAAAGAGGAGCAGAAAATCTCGCCGCTGATCATCTTTCTCGTCTTGAAAATCCTGAATTAGAAGTTCTAAATGAATCGGCCATACAAGACAACTTTCCTGATGAATATCTATTGAAGATAGATTATAAAGAAATTCCATGGTTTGCAGACTATGCAAACTACTTAGTATGTGGATTCCTTGAAAAAGGATTATCGTACCAAAAACGAAAGAAATTCTTCAGTGATATAAAACACTATTTTTGGGAAGATCCACATCTGTTTAAAAGTTGTCCCGATGGAATAATACGCCGATGTGTATTTGGAGATGAAGCTAGTAAAATTTTAAACCATTGTCACACAAGACCAACAGGAGGGCATTATGGGCCTTAACTAACAGCAAGAAAAGTTTATGATGCTGGATTCTATTGGCTTACAATTTACAAAGACGCACACCTTCTTTGCAAATCATGTGATGCTTGTCAAAGGGCCGGAAAAATAAGTCAACGTGATGAAATGCCACAAAATGTCATCCAAGTATGTGAAGTATTTGACATTTGGGGTATTGACTTTATGGGTCCATTTCCAAAATCTCATAATAATCTATATATACTCGTAGCCATTGATTATGTATCTAAATGGGCGGAAGCACAAGCTCTCCCAACTAACGATGCACGAGTTGTAGTTAATTTTTTAAAACATCTTTTTGCAAGGTTTGGAACACCGAAAGCTTTAATAAGTGATCGGGGTACTCATTTCTGTAATAATTAACTTGAAAAAGTTCTTAAAAGATATGGAGTATGTGATGACCCGGAAATTTCCGAACAAATTTAAACTTTAATCTTTATATATATCCGACACGATAAGCAAAATCTGTAATGTTGAGTCCCAAAAGTTTTGAAACTATATTCATTTAATCAAATACCCTTTGACCATGCCTAACGATTCACGAACAATTATGTGTAAATAAATATATATGCATATACATGTGTGCTTATTAAATTGAGATATATTAATAAAACATTGAACGGATTAGTTAATATGAATATAAGCTATGAGATCTATTTTTTTGAACTTAGAAATGCTATCAAAGTATTGAATGAATAATATGTTACATAAACATATTTGTTCGGTGTAAGTTTATCGACGAGATTAAAAGATAATATCAAATGATTGAATTATCGGATACATTGAACTATGATTATGAGTCTCTGTTATGAGGTCCACTTTGAATTAGGAAACCCTTACTTTTTAACGGTATTCGGAATAAATGGTAAAGTGATTTACAAGTAAGAACAAAGTATCACTTATTGGGAGTTAGACAAAAGTTAGTGGAGAATCGAATTTCATAATACTCGATTTATCATATAGAAGGAATAATTGGGATAAGATTCGTTGACTAGATAAACCCATCTGATATGTTATATTAAGATATATTATTTAGAAAGTTAAAGAAATTAAACTAAACATTTACGCATAAAAGAATGAAATCAAATTAAGTTTTAAAGCATAAACGTTATAGGATTTTTCGATTTTGTAAAGGATCTTAAATTATATAATTAGTTTTGAAAGGATAACTAGTATGTTATTAGATAAATATTTTAAAAATATGTATAAGATTATAAATTATAATTTAAATTAGTCATAAAACGTTTTGATATTAAACTAATATTAATAAATAGGCTTTGATAAATAACAAGATTATGAATTATAAAAGCAAATGACCAAAACACTCAAAAGATTAAGTTACACTTTGAGTGGGTTAGTTTTTAAATAATTTAAGTCTAGTTATTAATAAAGGTACGTGTCACAAATAGTTTAATTTAAAATAAAAATATTTTGACAAACAACGAGACTTTAATTTATAGAAGGAAATGACCACAACACTCAATTTTATAAGTTATATTTTTATAAAGGTAAATTTTTGTTGTGTAAATCTAATTTTTGTAAAAGGTACACGTCACGTAACGTAAAAGGCTAGTTTTCTAAACGTACGAAAGTGCGCCCGAAAAACCGAAAGTGGTACATGAGTTGTGAGACCACGACCGTGTCATTTTTGTAAAAATTATATTTTTACCATGAACGTAAATATAATATAATATTTAATTAATTCTAAAGATTAAATATATTATAAATTAAATATATTATAATATCTTTATATAAGTAAAAGAGACGTTCATGTGCATGTATGACCGCAATTTGCGGTTCCCAATTTTCATCATCACTCCGCAATTTTCGTAATTAGTGGGTCCCAATTCTAACTATAAAACTCGAACACTGTGAATTCTTTTCATTCATAATCATATATCCATCTATATCACTACTTCGTATAATATTTATTTATATTATTATTATTATTATTATTATTATTTTTATTATTATTATTAGTATTATTATTATTAAGAGGTATTATTAGTAGTAGTATTAGTATTATACATAAAATACTACGACGAGGTTCTGCTCGTATATTTTCAAAAATGGGTTTTAGGAGCTGGGTAGAGCTAAGGAAATTATAGGTTATAGCTATGGAGGTGATGGGTAATGTTCGAGGGTATGTTCATGAGGTCAATTTAGTGTTTGTCATCTCCGTTGCGTTTGCGTATCTTTCCTGCAATATTGAATCTCAATATTGATACGTGAGTACTCATAATTTAATTTTTACATACTAATAGTGTATCCCTGACTAGTGCTCGAGAAAATAGAATTATGCATGCTTGTACATTTGATATTGCCCTTAGATAGGTTATGTTGAATCTTAAAGGTTGTTATACTAGGGATGAAATAAGGTATAAGATATGCATGTCCTTGGAAAGCTAGCGAAAAATTAAGAACTTTTCATTTAGATATCAAATGGATTCGTTGAACGGTTGTCAAGTTATGGACAAAAGAAGTTTTGCAAATTTTGATGAAACGTCGATACGGAAACTGAAATTCTCGTTGATCTGCGTTGTTTCAGATTAAAACAAAAATACCACTAAATTCTTTGCTGTAAGGTCTAGCAAACGACTCTGGCCGTTTGTCAATTTGAGTCTCGACGATTTTTCTAAAAATCGTCAAAGTTGACTGTTTGGTCACATTTTAAAATTCTGAAAAGAACTGAAACTTTTTATTAAAAATGTCAGTTTTGTATCAGTTGTCATGGTCGGCCTGATGTGTGTTTACTTTTGCTAAAAATCATGTTATATCTTTGTGGTAACTAGAATTTGCAGGCTTTGACCGTTTGTCAATCCGAGTTTCGAGGAATTTTCTAAAAATCTCCAAAGTAGGCTACTCGGTCACTTTTGTAAATTTATTAAAGCTGAAAAATTAACTTTGAAACGCCGAAACCGCGTTGGCAACTACGAGTTGTCTAGGTTTAGTTTACTTCTGTAAAATTTATGCTTAATCTTTTTGGTAATGTGTAACTTTTATCTTTGGCCGTTTATCAATCAGAGCTCCGATAATTTTTCTAAAGGCCGTTTAGTCATGTTTGACCGAAAAATCATTTTTGTATAAGTTATTGTACTTGTGCATGCGACCTCGTTTTTACTTTAACCTTTGACTTTTGACCTAACTGAGCATGGGTAATATAACATGTTACTATACTGTTGAGTCAGACTCGAGCATTAGGATTGTGGTACACTATGACTTGGCCTAAATTGTTAGACAAATATTAACCGTCATATAAATATATATAATTAATATAGGTTCGTGAATCCGAGGCCAACCCTACACTTGTTCAATGATGTTATATGTATTTTTACTACAAAATACAGTATGGTGAGTTTCATTTGTCTTTTTACCCTTTATATTTTTGGGCTGAGAATACATGCGCAACTTTTATAAATGTTTTACGAAATAGACACAAGTACGTGAAACTACATTCTATGGTTGAATTATCGAAATCGAATATGCCCCTTTTATTAAGTCTGGTAATTTAAGAATTAGGGAACAGACACCCTAATTGACGCGAATCCTAAAGATAGATCTATTGGGCCTAACAAACCCCATCCAAAGTACCGGATGCTTTAGTACTTCGAAATTTATATCATGTCCGAAGGAGGATCCCGGAATGATAGGGGATATTCTTATATGTATCTAGTTAATGTCGGTTACCAGGTGTTCACCATATGAATGATTTTATCTCTGCCGTTTGCGAATGCCGGATTTTGAGATGGTTGTTACGAAAAATTAAATCTTGTGGTCTATTAAAATGATGAAAATGAAATGATTATGTTAAACTAATGAACTCACCAACCTTTTGGTTGACACTTGAAAGCATGTTTATTCTCAGGTTTGAAAGAGATCTTCCGCTGTGCATTAGCTCATTTTAAAGATATTACTTGGAGTCATTCATGACATATTTCAAAAGACGTTGCATTCGATTCGTTGAAGTTCATTAAAGATTATTATTAAGTAAATGACAGATTAGGTCATTTATAGTTTGGATATTATGAAATGGTATGCATACATGTCAACTTTCGATGTAATGAAAGATTGTCTTTTAAAAATGAATGCAATGTTTGTAAAATGTATCATTTAGAGGTCAAGTACCTCGCGATGTAATCATATGTTATTGTATTCGTCTCTATGGATTGGGTCGGGTCGTCTCATGTGGTATCAGAGCGATGGTCTTAGCGAACCAGGTCTGCATTAGTGTGTCTAACTGATAAGTCGTTAGGATGCATTAGTGAGTCTGGACTTCGACCGTGTCTGCATGTCAAAAGTTTTGCTTATCATTTTATGTCAAAAATCATCTACTTATCATCTGTAAGAAACTACCTGCTTATCATTCTTAAGTCTAGACGCGTTTTCTTGCATTTATTGCATAATAGTGTATATACGAAATCTTATCCTAGCATATCTGTTACTGTGAACTTTGACTGACATTTTTCAAAGATTCTTCCGTAATTCATGGGATTTTGGTATCATATATACATATGCAAATTATGTAATTGAAGAATACCAAATCTAAATCCTACAATCTATTTCATAACAAAATTCTTTCCCTAATCATACGAGATGGATCCCTCAACCAGTTCGAACTCCTCAGATTTCGACAGCTATGTCGATATGGATTTCCATTCAAGCTCCGAAAACAGTGTGACCGGAATGGATCAACCAATCAGTCACCATCTATTCTGGATGAAATGGGGATGGGTTCGTAGCCTCCTCAATTATTGGAGACAAGAAGAAGGTGATCCTTTCCATCCACCCCATTGCCCTCTTGGCGATGAACCTGAAGCACTTACCGGCGAACCTGTTCGAGAAACTATTTTCTCTCTCATTTCCAGAGTATCTCGTCACGATTATATACTACACCAAATTCTAGATTATATCTATCCGCTCGTCCGAACTGCTGACCATCCCGGTGTGATAGAAGAAGTCAATGAGCTTCGTGCTCGGGTGGTGGCTTTGGAGAATACGGTGCGAAGATTACAAACACCATCAGCAGCACCAGCCGCATAACCAGTACCGCCAGTAACATCCACATCGCAAGCCTCAGTACTAAAAGCACCAGCAGCATCACCGGCATCAACAGCAACCACCATTACTAACATCAACAGAATCATTACCACCGCCAACAATCACATCTGCACCACACACCTCATTATTCCAACCTGTATATCGGATATCAACGTTACACGCACCAAAGATACCAAGGAGTACCAACAACAACAAACGATGAAGTATTGATTCATAACTTCATCGGAGAAACATCCTGCGGTGATTATGTAATCTCTAAAATCTTAAGAGATTATTTATCTCAACCTTAACCATAAACCAGTTGAGTGAACAGAGATGATAGAGGAAAGAATCGAAACCCTGACAAGAATGGTGCGCGGTTTACAAGCTAGACTTGTTTTACCAATAGCATCAGCAGTACCCTTAGCTTCACCAACCCAGTCAGTGATGTCAATATCGTTAGAATCGTCAGCATCTCTAACATCACAAGCTCCGCCAGTTCAAGAAATCACTGTGGAAATCGTTACCAATCAACAACGAATATGTTGTATCAACGAGTTATATAGTATTAACTCATTCCTTCTGAAGAATTGTTATATATTTTATATATATGAATTCTGGAATTATAATAAATCTTTTTGTACTAAGCTATTAAGTATGAATTGAAAAAGAGTAGATACTACTCGTTTAAATTCATATTACTAATATCTTATGATGTACATCCTTCATTAACAACTTAATCATCGTTAACCACAATCTCTGTTTCAATCTAATGAACTCCGGTTCATAATAAATCAAGTGTATCATTCAATAACATGTTTGATTATACACTTTCATCTTCGATATACCCGAAATTTACGGGAAAACAATATTCGTATCTTGCGAAGTTAGCAAGAGTTCTATGAGCATCAGCATGATTCACTAAGAAAATACATATAAACATTGAAGCATTGATTACATTAGTGAAATACTTGGCAAAGATTATGTAATCTCTAATGTTTTAGAGAAAATTCATTTCTAATTCAATCCGAAAATCAAATGAGCTTAGTGTGATATTAACTCATTGAATCTGTACTACATCTGAAGAAAATATACCCACATATATTTTCATAAAGATTGTAATGAGAATTCTTGTTCAAAATATTATTTGTGAAATTTTTTTTAACGGGTAGGTAATACCCGAGAGATATGTAAAATCACAATTAATATGTTACATTCTTCAATTCTGATTCAATAATCATCAACTAAACCAATTTACATTCTTCTATAGAAATCAAAACAACCATACTCATTCGAATCTAATTACATATTCTGATTTTGGGAATTTCAGAATTCAACTCGAGATACAACCAAAATCATCACTCTTAGATCTTTACATTTTTCATAGCTATACTTTGACTTCAAAACTGTGATAGAACATCACTTTTAATCGTAACACACAAGATGGATATGAAAAATCATTCGGGATTTAGGACGATTTCATCATTTGGATATTGACTATGACAATCTGCAATTAAATCCCTTCGAAATTGTAGAAGACACATCAAATAATAAACAATTGAGATGATGATCCAACCACACGTTACCCGAAGTTTTGTACCTGAAAAAAAAAAAAAAAAAAAAAAAAAAAAAAAAACTCTCGAAACCAAAGTCATAATCTAACATGTACCTGCATCGAATTCTTCTAGCAAAAACAACATTTCGATTCCTTTTCAAAGTAGCCAATTTTGTCACAGCTCCAGCAAGTCAACTTCGATTTTTCAGTCGGACTAGTCTTATTATAACCCTGTTAGATACGTTTCCCTTTCGTCATTATTACTGGGGAACCTTTCATATTCCACCATATTACCACCATCGTTTAATCATCTAAAACACGATTCTTCTAAACCCATCTCGAATTGATAACCAGTGATTCAGATATTATAGCATTAAATGCAGAGGAAAAAAAAAATGGTAGATGATCTGAACGGCCAAATGTTTGATGAAAGAAGATAGTGAGTTGGTAAAGCTCAGAAAAAGAAAGGATTTGGTACTGAAAAACGGATTGAGCAAAGTATGAAGGAAGCTGTGGATAAATCACAAGGACTGAATCTACCTTCAAAGGATCCAAATGATTCAGTGTCTGCTGAAATAGTTAGCAAACACATTACCCCTTAGTCTAAACCTTCACAGACAGATATTCTTCATCATCATCTTACCTTAAATATTATAAGGTATCTTCGTATCTTCCATTATACATATTCTCCATATTTCTGGAAATATTATCACAATTATTCTTATATGAGATCATTTATCTCTCTGTAATATCTGCAACATAAAAGAAACTGTGTTAGTTGCTAAATTCTGAAAAATTCAAATATGAATGTTTTTGAAGTAGTGTTGGGAACTGATGCATGGGTTAGTATAATATAATGACACTTGATCAACGTCATTATATTATGGTAATTCATGCTATGTTTCTAATGGACGTGATGATTCACAGAATATACCGTCATCATGTACCATTTACACGACTCTTACATTCTACTTAATCTCTAAACATATCAAGGAACTATTTCTTGATGATTCGGTCTTTTTCGGGGTATTCTGGTAATTTAACAAATAAGGATTTACCATTGCCCTTTCCTTCTTGGAACAATTACTATATTCCTTCTGAAATCCATACATACGAATTCCGGACCATTACGAGAGCTATTTAATCGCAAGAAGAAGAAACGAAAAGACAAAGCTCCGAAATAGAAATTCAGGGTATAAAACCGCAGCAAATAGAAGAGAGCATTAACTATGGATGACGATGACTATAGAAGACAGATTCAGGGACATCGAAATATAAGGGAAGGTGTAAAAATCTAACAACAACCCGGAAATTACAACCCGTATATATCGATGCATATAGCAATGTAAAGACATGGGAGAACTAGAAACACTATAAACCCAAGAGTAGAGTAGAAGTAAATAGATTCTTCTGGTGGCAGATTAAAAAGAAGAATGACAGATATGCAAGTTAAGAGGATATCAAGGATCAGGATGGGATGGAGCATATTAACGAATACTTTAAAGTAGGAATTGAGAAAGAAAGAATAGAAGGTGTGAGTTGTAAGTAAATGGAGAGGGTGGATTTATAGGAAAATTTTCGACAGAGCAATCGAAGCAGATTATCGCGTTTAATCAAAGAAGATCTGAATCTCCTTAATTACCGAAGAATCAAATCTTAATATGAAGATTTCTTCTAAATTCCTTAAATTTCGGAAATCAATCTTGACTACGACACCGGTTAAGTCAAACTTACTTTTATTCATTTTCACTCTTAAGTGATAGCTTCATTCGTGCTCTTCACAAAAATAAATCATTTTATCTATATTAATCAATGATGATAAAACCCTAATTATCAGTTCATATACGTCATGAAAACACTCTTACTGTTAGCCATGACAATCTCTATCAAATTTCGGGACGAAATTTCTTTTAACGGGTAGGTAATGTGATGACCCGGAAATTTCCGAACAAATTTAAACTTTAATCTTTATATATATCCGACACGATAAGCAAAATCTGTAATGTTGAGTCCCAAAAGTTTTGAAACTATATTCATTTAATCAAATACCCTTTGACCATGCCTAACGATTCACGAACAATTATGTGTAAATAAATATATATGCATATACATGTGTGCTTATTAAATTGAGATATATTAATAAAACATTGAACGGATTAGTTAATATGAATATAAGCTATGAGATCTATTTTTTTGAACTTAGAAATGCTATCAAAGTATTGAATGAATAATATGTTACATAAACATATTTGTTCGGTGTAAGTTTATCGACGAGATTAAAAGATAATATCAAATGATTGAATTATCGGATACATTGAACTATGATTATGAGTCTCTGTTATGAGGTCCACTTTGAATTAGGAAACCCTTACTTTTTAACGGTATTCGGAATAAATGGTAAAGTGATTTACAAGTAAGAACAAAGTATCACTTATTGGGAGTTAGACAAAAGTTAGTGGAGAATCGAATTTCATAATACTCGATTTATCATATAGAAGGAATAATTGGGATAAGATTCGTTGACTAGATAAACCCATCTGATATGTTATATTAAGATATATTATTTAGAAAGTTAAAGAAATTAAACTAAACATTTACGCATAAAAGAATGAAATCAAATTAAGTTTTAAAGCATAAACGTTATAGGATTTTTCGATTTTGTAAAGGATCTTAAATTATATAATTAGTTTTGAAAGGATAACTAGTATGTTATTAGATAAATATTTTAAAAATATGTATAAGATTATAAATTATAATTTAAATTAGTCATAAAACGTTTTGATATTAAACTAATATTAATAAATAGGCTTTGATAAATAACAAGATTATGAATTATAAAAGCAAATGACCAAAACACTCAAAAGATTAAGTTACACTTTGAGTGGGTTAGTTTTTAAATAATTTAAGTCTAGTTATTAATAAAGGTACGTGTCACAAATAGTTTAATTTAAAATAAAAATATTTTGACAAACAACGAGACTTTAATTTATAGAAGGAAATGACCACAACACTCAATTTTATAAGTTATATTTTTATAAAGGTAAATTTTTGTTGTGTAAATCTAATTTTTGTAAAAGGTACACGTCACGTAACGTAAAAGGCTAGTTTTCTAAACGTACGAAAGTGCGCCCGAAAAACCGAAAGTGGTACATGAGTTGTGAGACCACGACCGTGTCATTTTTGTAAAAATTATATTTTTACCATGAACGTAAATATAATATAATATTTAATTAATTCTAAAGATTAAATATATTATAAATTAAATATATTATAATATCTTTATATAAGTAAAAGAGACGTTCATGTGCATGTATGACCGCAATTTGCGGTTCCCAATTTTCATCATCACTCCGCAATTTTCGTAATTAGTGGGTCCCAATTCTAACTATAAAACTCGAACGCTGTGAATTCTTTTCATTCATAATCATATATCCATCTATATCACTACTTCGTATAATATTTATTTATATTATTATTATTATTATTATTATTTTTATTATTATTATTAGTATTATTATTATTAAGAGGTATTATTAGTAGTAGTATTAGTATTATACATAAAATACTACGACGAGGTTCTGCTCGTATATTTTCAAAAATGGGTTTTAGGAGCTGGGTAGAGCTAAGGAAATTATGGGTTATAGCTATGGAGGTGATGGGTAATGTTTGAGGGTATGTTCATGAGGTCAATTTAGTGTTTGTCATCTCCGTTGCGTTTGCGTATCTTTCCTGCAATATTGAATCTCAATATTGATACGTGAGTACTCATAATTTAATTTTTACATACTAATAGTGTATCCCTGACTAGTGCTCGAGAAAATAGAATTATGCATGCTTGTACATTTGATATTGCCCTTAGATAGGTTATGTTGAATCTTAAAGGTTGTTATACTAGGGATGAAATAAGGTATAAGATATGCATGTCCTTGGAAAGCTAGCGAAAAATTAAGAACTTTTCATTTAGATATCAAATGGATTCGTTGAACGGTTGTCAAGTTATGGACAAAAGAAGTTTTGCAAATTTTGATGAAACGTCGATACGGAAACTGAAATTCTCGTTGATCTGCGTTGTTTCAGATTAAAACAAAAATACCACTAAATTCTTTGCTGTAAGGTCTAGCAAACGACTCTGGCCGTTTGTCAATTTGAGTCTCGACGATTTTTCTAAAAATCGTCAAAGTTGACTGTTTGGTCACATTTTAAAATTCTGAAAAGAACTGAAACTTTTTATTAAAAATGTCATTTTTGTATCAGTTGTCATGGTCGGCCTGATGTGTGTTTACTTTTGCTAAAAATCATGTTATATCTTTGTGGTAACTAGAATTTGCAGGCTTTGACCGTTTGTCAATCCGAGTTTCGAGGAATTTTCTAAAAATCTCCAAAGTAGGCTACTCGGTCACTTTTGTAAATTTATTAAAGCTGAAAAATTAACTTTGAAACGCCGAAACCGCGTTGGCAACTACGAGTTGTCTAGGTTTAGTTTACTTCTGTAAAATTTATGCTTAATCTTTTTGGTAATGTGTAACTTTTATCTTTGGCCGTTTATCAATCAGAGCTCCGATAATTTTTCTAAAGGCCGTTTAGTCATGTTTGACCGAAAAATCATTTTTGTATAAGTTATTGTACTTGTGCATGCGACCTCGTTTTTACTTTAACCTTTGACTTTTGACCTAACTGAGCATGGGTAATATAACATGTTACTATACTGTTGAGTCAGACTCGAGCATTAGGATTGTGGTACACTATGACTTGGCCTAAATTGTTAGACAAATATTAACCGTCATATAAATATATATAATTAATATAGGTTCGTGAATCCGAGGCCAACCCTACACTTGTTCAATGATGTTATATGTATTTTTACTACAAAATACAGTATGGTGAGTTTCATTTGTCTTTTTACCCTTTATATTTTTGGGCTGAGAATACATGCGCAACTTTTATAAATGTTTTACGAAATAGACACAAGTACGTGAAACTACATTCTATGGTTGAATTATCGAAATCTAATATGCCCCTTTTTATTAAGTCTGGTAATTTAAGAATTAGGGAACAGACACCCTAATTGACGCGAATCCTAAAGATAGATCTATTGGGCCTAACAAACCCCATCCAAAGTACCGGATGCTTTAGTACTTCGAAATTTATATCATGTCCGAAGGAGGATCCCGGAATGATAGGGGATATTCTTATATGTATCTAGTTAATGTCGGTTACCAGGTGTTCACCATATGAATGATTTTATCTCTGCCGTTTGCGAATGCCGGATTTTGAGATGGTTGTTACGAAAAATTAAATCTTGTGGTCTATTAAAATGATGAAAATGAAATGATTATGTTAAACTAATGAACTCACCAACCTTTTGGTTGACACTTGAAAGCATGTTTATTCTCAGGTTTGAAAGAGATCTTCCGCTGTGCATTAGCTCATTTTAAAGATATTACTTGGAGTCATTCATGACATATTTCAAAAGACGTTGCATTCGATTCGTTGAAGTTCATTAAAGATTATTATTAAGTAAATGACAGATTAGGTCATTTATAGTTTGGATATTATGAAATGGTATGCATACATGTCAACTTTCGATGTAATGAAAGATTGTCTTTTAAAAATGAATGCAATGTTTGTAAAATGTATCATTTAGAGGTCAAGTACCTCGCGATGTAATCATATGTTATTGTATTCGTCCCTATGGATTGGGTCGGGTCGTCTCATGTGGTATCAGAGCGATGGTCTTAGCGAACCAGGTCTGCATTAGTGTGTCTAACTGATAAGTCGTTAGGATGCATTAGTGAGTCTGGACTTCGACCGTGTCTGCATGTCAAAAGTTTTGCTTATCATTTTATGTCAAAAATAATCTACTTATCATCTGTAAGAAACTACCTGCTTATCATTCTTAAGTCTAGACGCGTTTTCTTGCATTTATTGCATAATAGTGTATAGACGAAATCTTATCCTAGCATATCTGTTACTGTGAACTTTGACTGACATTTTTCAAAGATTCTTCCGTAATTCATGGGATTTTGGTATCATATATACATATGCAAATTATGTAATTGAAGAATACCAAATCTAAATCCTACAATCTATTTCATAACAAAATTCTTTCCCTAATCATACGAGATGGATCCCTCAACCAGTTCGAACTCCTCAGATTTCGACAGCTATGTCGATATAGATTTCCATTCAAGCTCCGAAAACAGTGTGACCGGAATGGATCAACCAATCAGTCACCATCTATTCTGGATGAAATGGGGATGGGTTCGTAGCCTCCTCAATTATTGGAGACAAGAAGAAGGTGATCCTTTCCATCCACCCCATTGCCCTCTTGGCGATGAACCTGAAGCACTTACCGGCGAACCTGTTCGAGAAACTATTTTCTCTCTCATTTCCAGAGTATCTCGTCACGATTATATACTACATACATAGTCCGATGGAAGTCGACAATGAAGTTAATCACAATTTCGACACCACAGCTAACTAAGTGTGGGGAGAATCAAGTCTTTAAAGGATAATATGTATTTCTGTTAGAGTTAGATTGTCTGTTTTCGTGTAGTTCTCGAAAATGGAACCCGAATGGTCTTTCCCTAGCAGACCCTAAAGAACTAGTCTTCTTCCCCCATTCTGAATTTTTATTTTTTTTAGGTTTTTACAAAATGAAGACTGCCTGTGAACTAAACCATGGTCTAATGCTACACGCTTTGATCACTAAACGTAATAATGACACACTTCCGAGTGAATTAGTATCAGTAATCAGAGAAAGAATGGACGGAGTTAGAAAAGAATCCAGATGCGAAGATAATAAGTTACAATTTGGTAAAGGAAAATCAAAATCCGCAGCAAAAAGAAGAGCACGACACCTAGAAAGATATCACAAATGCGGAAAATGGTCACATGGAGGTAAATGTTCAAATAATCAAACCTATTCAAACACCGAATTTGTTACTTTTTGCAGAGACGGACCGTTCATATGTTTAGAAGAAAAGACACTGAATGCTCGAGGTTACGCCTATGTAGCCATGGAAAACCAATTAAACCGACTATCTTATGAATGGGATAGATCATATAACTAAGAAATCTATTTCACAGGTATGTCTGTACAGTTTTTATTTTATTTATTTTTATTTTTAACTTTTTGATAATAAACGCTAATTTGTTCGCTAAAAAGTATTAAATTGGTATTAAATAAAATTAGGTTTGGTGACCGAAATTATTGATATCATTCAAAAATTTATTACATCACTGCGAAATTTAACGTTTATTCTTAAGGTATAAATATCTTTAATCAATCAACCCAAAATATTTCAAAAATTCGTTATGAGTTAAATTAGGTTTTGGAACAGAAATTACTTTACCGAAAAGAGGGGCGTATATTTTTGATAATATTTGATTGATTAAAGTGGGTTAAAAAGCCAAAAAGATTTTTAATTTTATTTTTACCATGTTTTTAAAATTAATATTTAAATCTTAAATTAATATTGTAAACTTTGTAAAAACAATATATTTAAAATTGTAAATATTTGAAAAATTAATATAAGTTTGGTGTGAATTTATAATATAAATTTTTAAATTAAGTTTGGTGTGAATTTTTAATTTTTAAAATATGAATTTTTAATTTTATGCATTTCAAATTTTAAGTTTGGTGTGAATTTTTAATATTAATTTTGAATTTTATATTTAAATTGTGTGAATTTAAAAACAAAAATTTACTTTATCTCATTAAGTTAAAAATATGATTTTTAAAATTCGTCGTAAGTTGAAGACTAGGTCTTTGAACCGAAATTGCTTTGCCCGAGGGAGGGACGAGAACTTTTATTATCATTATTTTTAATCTTATTGAATTAAAGTATGCCAAAAACATTAAAAAAAACCCAAAAATCTTAGCTTTTAAAACAATCGCTACAAAAAGACAAATTTTAAAATTTTATCGAAGGACGGACTAGGACATCAATCCGAAACGACCTCGTCCTAAATAACAAGGGAAACAAAATTTTAAAATTAATTACTTAATTGTTTTAATTAATATAAGATGTTAAAAAAAAAAAAAAGCAAACTCCACGACTCGCGGAGTTTGAAGGGTAATTCACCGCGAGTCGCGGGAGGACCAAAATACAGAAAAAAAAATAAAAACGCAGAACAGCTCAGTTCACAACCCACAACATAAAACACAGCGAAAAAACTGCCGAAAAACCCCACAAAAACACCCCCAAAATCACAATTTTTAACCGTTAATCATCAAATCTTTTACTGAAATCATGTTGAGAAGGATGCTATCAAGGAATTACTCAAGAAAAACGGTAAATTTCTACACCTAAACACCATTTAATCCGAAAATTAGTGTTCTTGAGCAATTTTTTCCCCAATTTGATTTTGATGCTTTTTAGTGTAATTATGCTTAAATTGTTTATGTATTATGCTTGTATAACCTAAATTGATGCTATTTAACATGATTAGAAGCATTAAACTTCAAATTTAGAGTAATCTAGGGTTTATGTTCTTGAGCAAATTTGGGGCTTTTTGATATAAACAGGTTATGGCCGATTTTTGTCATGAATTGTTGCTAAATTAAGTAGTGTAACATGTTTAGGTAGTTAAATGATCCAAACTTTGAGCCTAAACATGATTTTGAGAATTAAAGTGGACTTTTTCAAGTCTAAAATTCATGAACTTGATTTTTGAGAGATAATGCCATTTGAAACTTGTTTAATTGCTAGTGGTGGTTATTTTGACTTGTTATTTGAGTTAAATGCTTATGAACTTGGCGAACATTTTCGTATATGCTTATTTGAAAAAGTGTAGATTTGATAAAAATGTGAAAATAAGCTTAAGTTTGATATAAATTGATCATGTCATTGTAATTATTTTGATTGATGATTTTGCTGACACTAATGCATATTTGGATGCACAAAAATTGTGTTTGATGTGTTTTGCAGACTGAAAGGGGTGAATCTTCATCCCAAGCCCGCAATGCTCCTGCTGAGAATGCGGAACAATAGGAGGTGGATAACTACTACAAGCAAGATATACCTCATCCAGTCATGACCTTTTCTGATATGCACTTGGAAGAGTTGCACCCGAACCTGAGATTTGACAGACTTTGGATAGATTATCCAAAATATCAAAGGGGTTTGCATACTCTTCATTCTAAAGTTGTTGAGGTACCTAGGGTCATAGAATGGGACCTTTAGAAGCTGTAGAATTGGCCGGGCCAATTAGGGAATTACTTGTACAGAGGTATGGTAATTCTACTTTTAATGACTGGGTACGTTTATTCACCATGCGTAGACCTGTATATAAAGTATGGTGTGAAGAATTGTTGTGTAGTATAGAATTAAAAGATCGGGTAGCTAGTTTAACCGATCGATCTTTATTAGATTTTTGTTAGGAGGTTCGATGCGCCACATGTCTTTACTAGACATGGCTCAGGCTTTACGTATATATACGCCTGAGGAGTTAGCATCTGCCGATTGTAGAGGGTTGATACTAAATGGTAGAAAGATAGATGAAAATTTTGATACACACGGTGTGTGGAGTCAAATGACAAGCCATCACCGTTTCAAAGGGGGAAATTACTCTTATTTGGATATAGATAGAGCTGAATTAAGAGTAATTCATAGGTTTTTAGCTAATTCGATTACACAAAGGGGTAAGAACAAGGAAAAGGTAAATGAACAGGATTTGTTTTACCATATGTGTATTCGAGACCCACAAAGCGCTGTAAGTATACCTTATTGTGTGGGTTATTATTTATCAGCTATGGTTAGGGGGATGAGACCGCATAGCATAATAGGAGGTGGTATTTTTATTACTTTGATTGCTGAATATCTCGGTGTGGATATAAGTCGGGGGGGGGGGGGGGATTATTAGTAGAAGAACCAGAACCCCGCGATACTATAGGTTTAAATGTATACCATGGTGTGAAAGTTTTGAAGAGGTGAAATAACGCCTCAGTCCAATACCATGGTAGACATCCACAGGTTGAGAGAAACCAACAGCAAGGTAATGTAGGAGGGGGAAATGAGATGCAAAGGTTTATAGCTTCACAGGAGTACGAAAATGCTAGACAGAGAGCATTTGAAGATTGGCAAGTTCATCAAAACCAAATCATAGCTCATTGCCAACATATAGGTAGAAACTATATTCCTACACCAAAACCCATCTTCCCTCCCTGGTCTATAGAGATGCAACCACCGTATCCTACGTATAACCCTGCCGAAGCATTCTATAGCACCTATGGTTATGCTTGGAACCCCTATTGGTACCAGTATCATCCCTAGTCTACTTAGTTTTATTTATTTTGTAATTTGTAATACGTTTAAAACTTATGTTAATATTGTAATAGTTTTTATAATTTTCTAACTTTTATTCTTAGATTTTAATAATTTTTGAATGTGGGGTAATATACCAAACTTCAAAAATATGTATATATGTTTGCAGTTTATCTTATGTACACAACAGGGTAAAACAACGCATTTTCAAAGACTGTCATTAAGTTCAGCAAAAGCAACTAATTTTGACGACAAGATGCAAAATATATGTGAAATAACAACAAGACGGAATGAACAAATGATGTGCACCATTTATCATTCAGCAAACAAAAGCCAATATATTTGGAAACTTTGGTAAAATTTAATCATTTTCACACAAATCACCCTCAATAATTTAAATTGTTACTGATTTCTTGCAAATGAGGGCATTGCAAGATCTTAAGTGTGGGAAGGGGTTAAATTCTTTCGGATTTTAAAATTTTTTTTACTTTATACACTTGGTTACCATTAAAAATACTAGTAAAGCAGTAGTTGTATTAGAATCTAGTGCTCTCTGATAATAAAGAACAGCCCTAGTCTTATATACTGACTACCCAATTCTAGTAAAATTTTTCAAAATTTTCAATTAAATGAACTCAAAATCATGTTTATACATATTTATGAACGATAAAACTAGGTTTTAACACCGAAATTATTGTTACCTCGGAAAGGACATAAATTGAGAAACAAACCAAAATATTAAAATTCATTTAAAATGGAATAGAGGACGATAAAAAGGAAAATAAAAGCCAAGTGTGGGAAAATTTACCAAGTTATCTTAAACATATGTCACATATATCTGTAACAAATAACTGAAAATACTTTTGCTTTGGACTAAACTAAACTGTTTTACCCGATGAAAGAAAAGAAGAGATGGATCTACACGATGAATCAATTCCATCATTAAAAGGAAGTAAAGTCTTCCGAAAAAAGACACGCGCTCCTTGATTTAGATCAAGAAGTTGTAGTCCAGACCAGCTGTAGGTTGACGAAAAATCTAAAAAAGTCATCACTAAAATCAGCAGGAAATCCACGGACCTCAGCATTAAACAGGGTCGCCAAGTGGTCAGATTTATCCTAACCATGAGAAGGATTTATCTCGTAAAATGGGGGGGCACCATGCAAATTAGCTGGATAAGACTAATGAATCAGATCCCCAGAAAGGATAATCTCCTTAAAAGATCAAAAATCAGCTTTTAAGCCTGATATTACTCAATCCTTGAGATTGACCTTAAAGATTGAGAATTACAAACTCATGGAATTCAATGATATCTAAACTCGAGCTTGAACGAGAAAATATTTTGATCAAAATTACAAACCGATTTGTTTTCTGA
This sequence comes from Rutidosis leptorrhynchoides, assembly GCF_046630445.1. Lineage (NCBI taxonomy): Eukaryota > Viridiplantae > Streptophyta > Magnoliopsida > Asterales > Asteraceae > Rutidosis > Rutidosis leptorrhynchoides. The sequence goes on from NC_092336.1 coordinate 441,542,511, forward strand.
AAATCCTATTTTCAATGCGTTCATTACCATTGAACGTAAAATCCTAGGAATTCACCTGGAATTCATTAGGTCACCTGAACCAAATCGGGTGTCAACCGTAAGAACGGTGGTTGCATAGCATGGTCAAAGACAGGACCTTTTTCCAGACCGAAAAATCATAAGGGTGAGCTTTACTATTGCTTCTACCAAGGATAGTAATTGCGTCCGACACGTTATAGACCATAACTAAAAGCATGTCAGGGGACATTGCCTTAACAGTTGCTTGTTTAACGCTTTCCTTTACAACCGGACGGTAGTTTACCGAAAGGTAATATACGGGACAAGTAAACTGGACGTGTTGCTTTCCAAATACAAGGTTGGCAAGTGGGTGACACAAAACCATAAGTTTTGAGCTAAAACTTTCAAATCTGAAACCCACCAAACCCACAAAAATATTTTGCAAACACCGGTAAAGGGTTATTCCGGAAAACTTATCTAGGGTAAAAACTAGATTTAATTTTTAAAAGATCAAATGTTTTCATAAAGATCCAATTTCCTTAATGGATCTAAATTTTTATAGTCATGTGGGACTGTAAACCATATCATTACTACCATTGTTTATACCACCGTATAGAAATCACTGATGTACAAAGTGTGAAGAATAAAGAATGATTCTAGTATTTCAAGACGATATTGCTTGAGGACAAGCAACGCTCAAGTGTGGGAATATTTGATAATGCTAAAAACGAACATATATTTCATAGCATTATTCCTCAAGAAAGACAAGCTTTTAGTTGCAATTGTTCTATTTAAAAGTGATATTCGTTTAAATAATAAAAGGTGAAGACAAAAGACAGATTCGACAAATTGAAGACGCAAACGACCAAAAAGCTCAAAAGTACAAAATACAATCAAAGAGGTTCCAATTATTGATAAGAAACGTCTCGAAATTACAAGAGTACAAGATTCAAAAGGCAAAGTACAAGATATTAAATTGTACGCAAGGACGTTCGAAAATCCGGAACCGGAACCAGAGTCAACTCTCAACGCTCGACGCAACGGACTAAAAATTACAAGTTAACTATGTATATAAATATAATATAATATATAATTAATTATATTAATTATATATATATTATATTTATAAATAAATCGTCGGTAAGAAAGACTCCAAAGAATGTGAGCTGTATTCTCAAACTCCGCGACTCGCGGAGTTTGAAGGCCAAAAGGGCCGCGAGTCGCGGAGCCCCAAACTTTGAAACTCCCTATAAAGCCAACCGAATTCTGAGCATTTTTCATCATTTTTTTTTCCTTCTTCTCTCAATATATACGTAATATATATTTATAATTTATATTTTAATTTTAATTTTAATTTTAAATCCTGATAATAAGGGTATGTTAGCGAATATTGTAGGGGTGTAAGTCGAAATTCTGTCCGTGTAACGCTACGCTATTTTTAATCATTGTAAGTTATGTTTAACCTTTTTATATTAATGTCTCGTAGCTAAGTTATTATTATGCTTATTTAATCCGAGGTAATCATGATGTTGGGCTAATTACCAAAATTTGGGTAATTGGGCTTTGTACCATAATTGGGTTTGGACAAAAGAACGACACTTGTGGAAATTAGACTATGGGCTATTAATGGGCTTTATATTTGTTTAACTAAATGATAGTTTGTTAATGTTAATATAAAGATTTACAATTGGACGTCCCTATAAATTACCATATACACTCGATCGGACACGATGGGCGGGGTATTTATATGTACGAATAATCGTTCATTTAACCGGACACGGGAATGGATTAATAGTCACTAGAATAATTAAAACAGGGGTGAAATTATGTACAAGGACACTTGGTATAATTGATAACAAAATATTAAAACCTTGGGTTACACTCAGTCGACATCCTGGTGTAATTATTAAACAAAGTATTAAAATCTTGTTACAGTTTAAGTCCCCAATTAGTTGGAATATTTAACTTTGGGTATAAGAATAATTTGACGAGGACACTCGCACTTTATATTTATGACTGATGGACTGTTATGGACAAAAACCAGACGGACATATTAAATAATCCAGGACAAAGGACAATTAACCCATGGGCATAAAACTAAAATCAACACGTCAAACATCATGATTATGGAAGTTTAAATAAGCATAATTCTTTTATTTCATATTTAATTTCCTTTATTTTATATTTAATTGCACTTCTAATTATAGAACTTTTATTTATTGTTATTGTAGTTAATTGCACTTTTAATTATCGTACTTTTTAATTATCGCAAGATTATTTTATTACATTTTTATTATTCGAAATTTTATTATCGTTATTTACTTTACACTTTAAATTAAGTCTTGTATTTATTTATTATTTTACATTTGGTTTTAATTGCGACTAAAGTTTTAAAATCGACAAACCGGTCATTAAACGGTAAAAACCCCCTTTATAATAATAATATTACTTATGTATATATTTGTATTTTTATAAAAGTAAACTAATATAGCGTTAAGCTTTGTTTAAAGATTTCCCTGTGAAACGAACCGGACTTACTAAAAACTACACTACTGTACGATTAGGTACACTGCCTATAAGTGTTGTAGCAAGGTTTAAGTATATCCATTCTATAAATAAATAAATATCTTGTGTAAAATTGTATCGTATTTAATAGTATTTCCTGTAAAAATATAAGCTATTTCGTATACACCTCGTGAAACATCACTATTCCGATAGTTATTCCGACAGCTATTCCGACATGAATGTTCACCTAAGCTCCGGAAGCAGCGTCACCAGAATGAATCAACCAATCGGCCATCCCCAATTCATCTGATGGGTTCGTATTTGACTTAACCGATGGAGACGGGAAGAAGGCGATCCTTTCCACCCACCAACCTGCACTCTTGACGATGAACCTGAAGCACTTACCGACGAACCCATTCGAAACACCATTTTCACACTCATTTTTCGAATATCTCGCCAAGATTATATTCTATCTAAAATTCTAAACCTTATTCATTCGCTCATTCCTACCGACAATCATTCCGGATTAATAAGTCAACGAGCTTCGCACCCGAGTTGTAGCCTTGGAAAATATGGTGCAAAATGTAGCAGCTTCAGCAACATCACCGGCACCAACAGTACCATCAGTAACAGCACCAGTACCATCAACAATCCATGCCTCAACATCTCATTCTGTACCTCGAGTATAATTATCGTTCCACGAATCGTTCTACATCATTTATCTTCGTTCGACATGGCGACTATATAATCTCTAATGTTTTAGAGATTATATATTCTTATTCTAAATATAAATCAAATGAGTTTAATATCATATTAACTCATTAGATCTATAATTACATCTGAAGAAAATATATATGCAAGTATATTTTCATAAAGATTGTAATTAAAAATTCTTTCGTACAAACTGTTAATGGTAAAAATATTTTAACGGGTAGGTAATACCTGATGAATATTTAGATTTCACATTAATAAGTACACTATACATTCTTTCAAATCTAATTCAACAGTCATTTACTATCTTATTTACAACCACCGATATACATATCCGTTCATCGTAGAATAACCCTTTTCATTCAATTTCATATTTGGATTTTGACCTATCAGAATCTAATAAGTGGCATAATGAAGAAAACATCGGACAAAAATAAAATTTGTTAGAAACAAACAAATTAACTATGAAGAATTTTGTTAAGAATCCATGCTAACTGTTCCTAGCTAACTTATTACAATTTAATTATCGCAATTTTAATTCTCGCAATTTTATTTATCGTCATTTAATTTCTGTTATTTATTTTACGCACTTTAAATATCGGGACACGTATACAAGATTTTGACATATCATATCGACGCATGTATATATATTATTTGGAATAACCATAGACACTCTATATGCAGTAATGTGGGAGTTAGCTATACAGGGTTGAGGTTGATTCTAAATAATATATATACTTTGAGTTGTGATCGAGTCTGAGACCGGTACACGGGTCACGATACATATTAATTAATTCGATTATTATATATATATATATGAATTATTGAACTGCGAACTGTGGACTGCTAACATTGGACAATTAAGGTGAATTAAAATATGCATTATAACATATGAAACTAAAAATTTCTTCAAGTTTGCCACTTGATTTCATCTCAAACCTTATTTTTATCTTGGCGATTCCTATCTACATTCAAATCTTTCATTATTCTTGAAAACACCTCAATCGAGAGGATGAATCAACTGCACTTTATCTACGGAAGAAAAGATTTATGCATATAGTTATACACTCGAAAAACTCTCAGAAACTGAGTAAACGTTTAACGCGTAGCTGTGCTAATTCCTTTAGTGTTATTATTACCCAAAATAACTTTGCAATACTTTTTCAAATAGCCAATTTTGTCACAGCTCCAGCAAGTCAACTTCGACTTTTCATTCGGATTAGCCTTATTATAACTTCGATATATAAATTTTTCTTTCGTCATCGTTACTGGGGAACCTTTTATATTCCACCATATTACCATCCGCGTTTAATCATCTAAAAACACAATTTTCTTGAAACCACCTCGGATTAATAACCGATGATTCAGATATGGCTGCATTAAATGCAGAGGAAACAGTAAAATTGTAGATGGTCTAAACGGTCAAAAGTTTGATGATAAAGAAGGGAGTGTTAGGAACGCTCGATAGAAATTATCTACCTCTTCGTGTTTTCTGTATTCTATTATATTGGAAACTTCGGTAAAATCTAAGTATAAACTATGAATGAATTCTGAAGTAGTGTTGGGAATTGAAGCATGAGTTAGTATAATATAATGACGCCCGGCCAACGTGGTTATATTACAGTAAGTCATGCTGAGTTTCTAATGGAACGTGATAAAGGTACACCGATCACACCCTCATCATGAACCATGTTACACGACTCTTTCATTCTACTTAATCTCTAAGCATATCACGGAAATATTTCCTTGATATTTCTGTTCTTCCGTAATTCCAACAAATTGCTAATAAATCTTGCTATTACATTTTCTTTCTGATTAGAAGATTTTCTTTAAATTCCTCGAATTTCAGAAATCAACTGTGACTACGTCAAAAGCCAAGATAAAACTCTATTTCTTCATCTTAATCTTTTGTGGCAGCTTCACTCGTACGCTTCACAAAAATCGAATCGTTTTATCTATATTAATCAATAATGATAAAACTCTATTTAATCAACTCATATTCGTCATAAAAACAATTTTATTGTTAGCCATGACGACCTCACTCAAATTTTGGGGACGAAATTTCTTTAACGGGTAGGTACTGTCACGACCCGGAAAATTTCGACTAATTTTAAATAAAACTCTCGATACGATAGTGTAATTTCAACACGATAAGCAAAGTCTGTTAGGTTGAGTCTCAAAAATTTTGAACTGTTTCATATATTAAATTGACCTTCGACCATTCCCGACGATTCACGAACAATTACTTGTAAATAAATATGTATATGTATATATATATATATATATATATATATATATATATATATATATATGTGTGTGTGTGTGTGTGTGTGTGTGTGTGTGTGTGTATGATAATTTGAAATAAAATACGATTTAATTATTAGAATTAAAGATGTAAAATATTATATGAAATAATAAAATTGTTAATAAAATGGGTCTATATATATAATGTATATTAAATGAAATTATTAAATGATTGTAACCCTCGTTGATCATTTGATTATTATTTAGATAAACTTAATTCCAACTTATGTGATTTTAAAAAAAAAATAAACGATGATCCATAATTAAAATATATAAAATTTGGGATCATTAAAAATATTTTTTTTACTTTGAAGAGTTGAGTTTTAGTACTCCGTATATATTACTTGGAATTAAAAATAAATTATAGACGAACCTTTTTGATCAGGTTTCAAACAGTTAATGAGTAAAATAAATAAATATATTTAATCTAAAAATTTGGGATTTTTAGGAACACTTTCATACATCAACCGTTTAGCAATGGACACGATATAGCACTCCGCGAAGTAAAAATATCTAAACTGTCGGTCAGATATTAATTGAAGATGCACATTATTGTTTCATTATTGTGATTGATTTAATACTTTATCCTTATTATTGAATTATTGATTCTGTAAATATCTATTCTATATATATTAGATACACACTACCACTTCATAACTAACTGGTCACCAACTTGTTCGATCTCACAATCCACACCACCCCTCAACCAACTACTTTTGCTGTAGTTTCAGCCTTGGTTCTTTTGTGGTTTATCAAACCAGTAACCAACTTCAAACTTCACAAAACGATCTACATATTTTCAACTCCGGGTCGCTCACCATCTTAACACCTCGACACATGAACCACCACAAACCCACAACCACACACGTCAACTTGTTCATTGTTGTTTCTTCGATCACCATCATAACCACCTTGCAAACAACCTTCGGTCACTCGACACCATCACCATATCTGCCCTCAAACACCACTAGACCACCTCCATCGAAAATCATGTTTCTGCTTGCTTACTATTTCTTTGATCAAATAAACAACCACCACCGAGAGTCACCTCCACCATTAACCACCCAAAACCATGGAGTTTTTCTTCGTGTTTGTTACTACTTGATTGTTTCTACTGAGACCAAAACCCACCATGAATTACTACTCAAAAATGATCCAAAACAACCATCCTCGTTACTATCTCCGTTCGACAACTATCTCATACCAAAAACCAAACGAAGCACATCTTTCTTTGTTTTCTATTTCTTCTTACTTGAATGACACCCAAAACAATAATCATCATCTTCATCAAACCTCTACACCATTAAACCTCCTACTAAAGATTTTATTATGTTTCTGGTTGCTAATTCTTTTTATCTCCTTCGTGAACCCAGTCCATTCTTCTCTTTTTCTCTTTTGTTTTGAATTTGAGAACCTGCAGCTTCTGTTTGCTACTATTTGCTGCAATACCTATACGTTTCTGTTTTCACAACCATCCACAACCGAAGAATAGAATAAAGAGTGATGATGATGATGGGGTGAGCATGTTTACGTGTAAGATAATGATGAGCGTGATTTGTTTCCTTCTATTTGAGAAATCACCAAATGTAACCTTATTACTTTTTATTGTCAGCCACATTCCTCCCATTAGGTCGTTATTAAAAAGGGAAATGGGACGTGGGGACAGGATGGGATGTGTATTGGAATCCAAATTCAATGATTTTTTTTAAAAACGGCTCCTTATTCTATATATAGAGTTTCAGTTGGGCCATCAGTACTTGGGCCGTGACTTGTGTTAATAAGATGGGCCGTGGCTTGTATTAGTAATTTGGGTCGTGAGCCACACCATTTTTTTCTATTGGGGGAACGATGAGAATAATAATACATGATGATGAAGATAATTAGGATAGTTATGTATGATGAATATAGACGAAGATGATGATCATGTTAATGTTCTCAGATGATAACGATAATTCGATTAAATATGATCTATGATTATGATCGTGATATGATTATGATTATGATTATAATTTGATAATGATATTACAAAATGATGATGATAATTAGGATTGGTAAAATGATGAGTATGTTATGATCATGATTATGATTTGATGACACGGTTTAGATGGTGATGATGAGAAAAGTTGATTACGATGATGATTGATATAGGTAGATGATGATCGTAATGATGTAGTATGATGATGTTCGAATGATAATTATGATTATACCTATGATTATAATTATGATGTTACGGGAAAGATGAAATTGATGATGATGTTAGAAGAATTACGCATGATGATGTTATGGTGATAATGCAGAGATGATATTATGATCATAATGTTATTAGATGATGATGATTATGAAGACAATTAAGTATGGGTATAATGATGATATTAGTTATAAGAATTTAATTCGGAATTAAAATAGAAAACAGTAATTGGAGGAGCTGGTTAAGGTGTGGGTTGTTAAGTGAGAGGTCGCGGGTTCGAGTCCCGTCCCGGGCGATTTATTTCCTTTTAATATTCCTAAGGTATTATTTGATATTATTAATATTATTATTAAGTATTGATATTATTATTATTATCTTTAATATTATTATTATTATTAATATTATTATTAATTCTATTGTTAATATGGTTAAATTAATTATATAAGATAATATATATGTATGAATATTATTGTTATGAATAAAACCGAAGTAATTATTATTATTATTATTTTTAAAAGTTATCATTTTATTATCATTTTTATTATTATTAAAAATTATCATCATTATTATCATTACTAATATTATCATTTTTTTTCTTTTTCATTATTAAGATTATTATTAAGTATTATCATTATTACTACAAGTATTAATACATATGTGTTAATATTATTTGATATATATACAAATGATATAGGTTCGTGAATCCGAGGCCAACCCTACACTTACTATATGCCGTCATATGTATTTTTACTACAAAATACAGTAGGTGAGTTTCATTACTCCCTTTTTATATATATTTTTGGGCTGAGAATACATGCGCTGTTTTATAAATGTTTTACGAAATAGGCACAAGTACTAAAACTAATTCTATGTGGGTTAAAACCAGAAATATACCCTTAGCTTGGTAACATTAAACTACTTGTCTATGTACGGTAGGCGCGAATCCTAAAGATAGATCTATTGGGCCTGACAAACCCCATCCTGACTATGGGATGCTTTAGTACTTCGTGGTTATTTTAAACACACCTGATCTGGTGTACTTCAGAGGGTAAAACATGAACGTTAAGGCTTGTTACCGGGTGCCTACAGCTTATAGAATACTTTTATACACTTGCGAGTGTACATAAATTTATAAACGGAAATCTTGTGGTCTATTAATATATTGAAATGATTGTTATGATAAACCTATGAACTCACCAACCTTTGGTTGACTCTTTTAAGCATATTTATTCTCAGGTACAAATTAAGTCTTCCGCTGTACATTTGCTCATTTTAAAGATATTACTTGGAGTCATTTATGGCGTATTTAGGGCAGTACCTCGCAATGGGACCAGATGTTGATGACTTCGTCCAGGTGGATAAGGACGGGTCTTTACACACTTCATCTACGGAAGAAAAGATTTATGCATATAGTTATGCACCTGAGAAACTCTCAGCAACTGAGTAAAAGTTTAACACATAGCCGCGTCACATCCTTTGACATTTATTAGCAAAAAATAACTTTGCGATCCCTTTTCAAAGTAGCTAATTTTGTCATAGCTCCAGCAAGTCAACTTCGACTTTTCATTCGAAGTAGTCTTACTATAATCCTAATATATATGATTACCCTTTTGATACCGGAGAATTCTTTTATATTCCACCAAAATACCAGCAGACGTACCAACAACCTCGATGCTTCTTGGCTTAAATCTCTCTGATAAATCATTATATTTATTCATTGAAACCCTATCATATACTCATCCGCATCTGGTAACGAGAACTGTCATACCAATTACTGGGAATCAGCAATCAGTACTTTGAATACTCACAGCATATCTACATCAACAGTTATAGTATGACACTTATCTCTTAGAATTATGATCTTTCAATTCTGAAATTTTGAAAAGGCACCCAGTTTATGAATCGATACTCTGAATGTTGAAAAAGCTGAATGAAGCAGCAGAAACTATAGGCAATCGTAAACGACCTTAGTCATCGGAAGTTTGATGATAAAGAATAATATGTTGGAAAAGCTCAGAAACGTTGAAACTGGAAAACGGATAGAGTTAACCATGAAGGAGACCAAGAACAAATACAAGGACCATACCCTATATTCAAAGAATCCAGATAATTTTGAATCCGTTGAAATCTTTAGAGAATATCTTGCTCCGAATTCATGTTAAAATCTTACGGAAAATCTTTCTCCATCAACCATCGAACTTAGAAATTCCAAAATATCACCATCAATATCTTTGATATTTCTGAGGATATTTTCATAAATATTCTCGTCTGAAATTATATACCTC